>NC_000067.6:134669603-134999603 GCF_000001635.26 Mus musculus | reverse complement strand
AAGTTGGTTCTATGTAGGCTTAGTGCGAAGTGGGGCTTAGCAGGGAGGAGGGAAGAGAAAGCTAACGGAGGAGACTGGTACTCCACCGTGAGACCGCCATCCTGTGTTCCCGCAGAAAAGCACAGCCCTGACCACAGTGCGTTCCCTGCCCCCATCCCTGCCCCTGCCTTCTACCCTCATATAGCCACTGCTTCTCCCTGAGCTGGGCTCTGACTCTTCCCCAGGGAGCTGTCTCATAATCAGATCGAGGAGTTACCCAGCCTGCACAGGTGTCAGAAGCTGGAGGAAATGTAAGTCTGGGGTCCGCTAGGGCCAGAGTCACAAAAGGGACACTGGGCAGGTCTGAGGGAGGGGGCCAGGGCCTAAGCATGTTCTAACTCTTCTTTCTTCTCAGTTTGTTGGACCTAGATGTGGGGCTGGGGGCTCAGCAAGGCCTGGGTACGAACCCTAGGACTCAATAGTAGATGATTTGACTAGGAACAGGTGCCCAGAGGAGTCTCAGGGTAGCTCCTTCTACATCAATAGCAACAACAAACTACAGTTGTGATTAAGCCAGTGGAGGGCTAGGGCCACCATGGTGCTTTGGGTGAGACACGAGAAGTCTTTGGAGGAACTGGAAGCAGTCTAGGTTTGGAAGTATGTGCTTCCATGTTCTATGACCCATCCACATTCACTCGTACATGTGTGCTCATGAATACAAAGATAAGCTTGGTTGCACATGAGCCTTCAGCATCACAAGGAAAAGCTGACTTTAAAATTCTCTGAGCCCCATTTGCCCATCTCCAATTTCCTTAAACTACTATGTTGTCTGAGCTCTGTGTAGCTGCCCCTGATTCTAGGCAGGGCAATGCTTTATGGGGCCATGACAGGAAAGATATATCTGGATTTGTCTGGTTTGTCTGAGTAATAATGTCTTTGACATTGTTGGAGTCTAGGAGCTATCTCCTAGTCAGACAATAAGTCTACTAAACTCTGCTTCTCAATTCAGTGCAGTCACTTGATTACCCAGTGTCTGCTGCTAGGCTAGGGTCTGCAGGACCCATGACTTTCAGGGAAAGTGGGGGGCACTTCAGCTGGGCTGGGAGCCAGGCCCGGTGGGAACCCTGGAAGCTGACTCCCTTTTGGGCCACAGGGATGGTTTTGTGGCTTTGTCTCCTGACCCACTTACCCAAGGCAACCGGATCCCCTTGTGCTCCCTTTAATTCTGGTGACTTCCGCGGGCTGGGCCTTTTTTCCTGTGCCAGGAGAAGTGGGGGGCTCTCCTCTCTTCCTTCCAGTGCTTGAGGGGCGTGGATCGGAGCCAGAGTCTGGGCCTGCAGGCTCATCTAGTCTCTCTTGCTGCTCTAGTGGCCTCCGACATAACCGGATCAAGGAAATTGGTGCAGATACCTTCAGCCAGCTGGGCTCCTTGCAAGCTTTGTGAGTACCTGCAGCACCCAGGGGTGGGATCTGGAGGACCCCTCCCCCAGTGTCCCCTCCAACAACATCATTTCCATAGCACATGTGTCCAGTTCAAGTACTCATGACATGTATGTTTATTTCTTTTCCACAGCCCCTTCACACACACACACACACACACACACACACACACACACACACACAGAACACTTCCTCATCCAGACAGTCATGCAGCCCCTTCTCCGTCTATTACCCAGGATTTTCTGAGGCTCTGAAATCAGACATGATGGCCCCATTCCAAGCTACAAGCAGGTTGGGAACTAGGCAGCAGTGAGAAACTTCCCCAAAGGCTTCAGGTCACTGCTGCTTGGGAAGGCCAGATGGAAAGTATGTGAGAGCAAGCCCAAGCTAGGCCCAGGGTCCGAACAGTGCCTCTCCCCCTTTTTCCCACCCTCTTCTACCTCCTGCTTTCTGCTCACAGAGACCTGAGTTGGAATGCCATCCGTGCCATCCACCCTGAGGCTTTCTCAACCCTTCGATCCTTGGTTAAGCTGTAAGTACCCCTTGAACTCTCTTCCAAGATGCTGAGGACCGGGTGGGACTGTGGACTGGTTGGTGATGCAGGAGGGCCACCAAGGAGCAGGGACTTGTACAAATGTTTCACCACACATCACAGGGAGGTCCGAGGGGCCTAATCAATCATTCTAACCGTGTGTTTGACACACTGAGAGGCCCGGTAAACAGAAAGCCTGCTTCCGGCAAACCCTGGAATATCATCTGCTAATGTTCTGCAGTGTTTCGGCAGCCTTGGTCCTCATTATGCTCAGTCCCCTCCCCTCTCTCCCGGCCTCCGTATCCTCCCCGTTCACCAACAAAGAGGACATACGCATCTGAACTTCTCGGTTCAAGAGGATGACGGTTGATGGAGAACCCAGAGTCTCAGAGAGCTGCAAGGCAAGAGGGAACCACAGAATCTTTAAGTCTCCTTGGATGCAAGCAGAGGGCATGGTCATTGTGTTAGGCTGAAAGAGCTCCTGACCTGGTTGCCACACACCGTATGGGACAGGTTCCTGCCTAAGGAGGAGCTGACACCCTCCCTGCCTGCCTTGTTGTGTGTCCCAAAGGCATTCCCACCTACATGGAGACCTTTCTGACTACCACAGACTCCTCAAGGCTCCCGGTCTTGGCCACTATCCAGCCACAGACCCTTCCTACACACTGGTGGCTTTTCCAAGGTCTAGGAGGAGAAGCCTGCTAAAGGACCTGTTGTGACTCCATGTGGCACGCAGTCCCCCCTCCCTCGTCCTTGGCTCTCTGGGCTCTGGGCCTTGGTCTTGTAAAATTCTCACCTCCATCTCCTCTCTATTTGCCATACTCCTGCCAGATAGGTAGGACAGATATTTTTATCCTTTAAAAGATGAGGCCATTGGAACTTGGGCAGATTTGTGACTCTCTTTGGTTACACAGTGAGTTGGTGACAGCGCCAGGTTTCCTGCCTGCCAGTCCAGGGCTGTTTCCACGACGCACAGTCTGTGGTCCTAGTGTTTGCATTGGACTCCTGGCTTAGTCTAATAAAGTCTCCAGTGGAGGTAGTGTATGTCCTCACCGCTGGCTACCAGGCGGTGTCTGCAAGGCAGAACGGATGATCCAATGCCTACTTGAGGCTGGTTGACCAGCTCTGTCCTACCCCCATCTGATCATCCAAGAAACAAAGGGAATACGTGAGGTATAGGCAAATAGCAGAGAGGTCTCCCAGGGCAGTGAGCAAGGGTTCCTAGATGGGAACCCAGACACAGAAGCTACAGTTGTGGGGCTCTATTACCTATAGATGGGACAATTTGACATTAATTTAGGAGAGCCCCTGATGCATAGCTGTCACCCAAGGTTTGTTGAATGAGTGAGTGGCTGAGTTAACAGAGGGGGGGTCTCTAGAAACCCCTAAGCTTCAGAGCATACAACATGCCCTGTGCTTAACTTCTCTTCTTTGCTCCTTCCCTCTTGCTTCATCCCAGGCATGCTGGCCACACCCTCAACAAAGCCCCGCCCCCTCAGCAGTCCCACTGACTGCCAATAACCCTGATCATGCACTGTCCTAGGGACCTGACTGACAACCAGCTGACCACACTGCCCCTGGCTGGGCTGGGAGGCCTGATGCACCTGAAGCTCAAAGGGAACTTGGCCCTGTCTCAGGCCTTCTCCAAGGACAGTTTCCCAAAACTGAGGTGAGAGCTTGGCTTGCCTCCTGCCTGAGGAGGTGTGTCCCAGACACCTTGGGAGAAACTGAAAAAGCCACAGAGTCTCACCCTGAGAATAGCCCGGTAGCTTGGAGTTTGGCTCCAGTAATCTCCTGTCAGCAGCTAACCAGGGACATGACTCTATTCCCTTCTATCTCCTCCCCGCTATCCCAACCACCAATCTAAGGGCACTGGGACCTGGGGAAGAAGTGAGCTGAGCAGGGGTTCTTCCCACAGCCTAGCGATCCCATCCTCACTTAGGCATCATCTGAGGCACAGAATCAGGGCAGAGCCCAGGGCACTGATGAGTGGAAAGCAAGCTGCCAGCCAGTCCCTGGTGTTAATGACATCCAGGCTTCCTCCGTGGAGTGGCGGCAGCAGAGCAGCCTGTGTGGCCCAAGCTTTGTCTGCTGCAAGCTAATGAGATGCTCAAGGCATCTGTCCTCACTCTCAGAGGGCACAGCATCCAGTTCTGTTATGCCAGGAGCTGGGCAGGGGACAGGGTGTTGGTTTCACAGAAGACAAGAGTGAAGAGTCACTGGGGAAATTGTTGCTTAAAAATGAGAAAGAAAGAAAGAAAGAAAGAAAGAAAGAAAGAAAGAAAGAAAGAAAGAAAGAAAGAAAGAAAGAAAGAAAGAAAGAAAGAAAGGAGGGAAGGAGGGAGGGAGGGAGGGAGGGAGGGAGGGAGGGAGGAAGGAAGGAAGGAAGGAAGGAAGGAAGGAAGGAAGGAAGGAAGGAAGGAAGGAAGGAACCTGGAGAGATGGCTCAGGAGTTCAGAGCTCTTGCTGCACAGTTCTGATAGTAGGAGTTAGGATCATGGCACCTATATAATAAGCTGGGATGCCATATATGCCTGTAATCCCACCTCCGAGGAGTACAGAGACAGAAAGATTACCTGAGTTTGCTGGCTTCTAGGTTAGCCAAGAAAACAGGCAGAGTTCAGAGAGAAACCTTTTCTCAATGAGCCAGAGAGCAATAGAGAAGAGGGCCCTTGACACCCTCTTCTGGTCTCTGCTTGTGTGCATAGGCATATGTACGTACACACTCAGACATAAAGAAGGAACATAAAGGTAGGTGTTGTGCATGGTCCTACATACCTTGAAGGTGGAAGGAAGAAGATGGGTAGTTCGTGGTTATCCATGGCTACAGGTGGAGTTTGAGGCCAGCCTGGATCACATGAAAACCTGTCTTGAAAGGAAAACAAAGGATGGAGGGAAGGAGGAAAAGGAGAGGAAGGGAAGGAAAGACAAAGGAAAAAGGAGAAAGAAAAATAAAAAAGGCTCCATGTCCCCCTCCTCCCAGCACTTGGGATCAAGCCCAAGGGACGTGTGCCTGCCAGGCAAGTGTTCCATGCTGAGTCACACCCCAGTCCCTGCCTCTTTACTGCCTCCTTAAATGCTAGACAAGAGTTACTGCTGAGGAGGAGCAGAATACCTGGGTGCTGTGTGGCCTTGGGGGAATTGCTACCACCTCTGAGCCTGCTGTGGGGACTTCTAAACCAATAGGCAGAAGGCTTCTCTCTCCCTCTCAAACTGAATAAAAAGAAGACTACAATCTCTCCAGAGTCCTTTGGGGTCAGGAATCAGGCTTCAAGATTCCTCTAAAGAAATGTCTAGAGTTGTGGTTCTCTCAACCTGTGGTCTCAAACCTTTTTGGGGTAGAATGACCCCTTTACAGGGGTCACCTAAAACCACCAGAAACACAGATATTTATATTATGATTTGTAATAGTAGCTACGAAGTGTCAACAGAGATAATTTTATGGTTGCAAGTCACCACAGCATAAGGAGCTGTATTAAAGGGTCTCAGCATTAGGAAAGTTGAGAACCGCTGCTCGAGAGGGAACAGGGCTCACTGGGGTTGAAGACCAGGGGCTGAGGGTACCCACACTAAGGTCTTAGATCCCAAACACACTAAGGCAGCCTCTCTCTCCTCAACCCTAGGATCCTGGAGGTGCCCTACGCCTACCAGTGCTGTGCCTACGGCATCTGTGCCAGCTTCTTCAAGACCTCTGGGCAGTGGCAGGCCGAGGACTTTCATCCAGAGGAAGAGGAGGCACCAAAGAGGCCCCTGGGTCTCCTTGCTGGACAAGCTGAGAACCACTGTGAGTGTCTGGGGACCTGGGCTGTGGGGGTTGGGGGCTGAGGAGAGGACTCTAGAAGGGAGGTTGAGAGAAGTATTAGTAGGGATCCTTGTGACCCCGAAGGAAGTGGCCTACTCTTTGCATACTCAAGAACACTTGTTGAAAAAGAATGATCGTAAGGATGGGAACCGAAATAGCAACACCTTCCTGGCCTTTGGAGTCCCCTCATGCGTGCCGCCCCTTCTGACTCTTCCTGCCCCGTGGGCCATCGCTTTGTCTTAGTGGTCACCCCTTGCAGTCCTTCACCTTTTGGTTGTCCTCAGAAGACAATTAATTGGCGCAGCAACTAATGATGATGGTATTAAATTAATTGAACTAACCCTGTTTCTGGGGGACAGGGATAGCCTTACTCTGTATCCTAGAACTAAACAGGACATTGCAAGAGAGTATTACTCCCAAGGCTGATGTCCTTTGCCTCCGTTCTTCCTGTGAGTTCAAGTGTGAAATTTAAGTGGCCACCGAGCACATGGCCCTGCTGAGTGAATAGGTTGTCTTGAGTCAAATATATATATATTTTCTTTTTCTGGAAGAGTTGGGGGTAAAAACAAAGTTGGATGTAGGTAGCTGATGTGTGTGTGTGTGTATGTGTGTGTGTGTGTGTGTGTGTGTGTGTGAGAGAGAGAGAGAGAGAGAGAGAGAGAGAGAGAGAGAAAGAGAGAGAGAGAGAGGTTCTGAGGGGTTATCTATAAAGTATGTCTTGGGAGAAGGGAACGAAGGCTGATTTCCTCTCCCCAGGCCCTGTGTTCCCACCACAAGTACAGTTAGGATAGAGAAAGGAGTCCTGCCTGTTGAGATTTAATTTTTCATCTTGAACTTCTCCTAGTGTCTCAGAGAAGCTGAACAGGAAAAATTAAATCTAAAGCTGGGTGTGGTGCTGCCACACACACCAGGAATCCAGCAGGTCCATGGGGAGGGTAGGAAGTTCAGGTGTTTGAAGTTATCATAATCTACATAATCGGGTTAAGGCTAGTCCGGGCTACATGAGGCTCACTTACAGCATCTCATGCTGGTGTTATAGTGTAGACAGAACTCAGTCCAAGCCCAGTGACACCATGTTCCATTTGGGTTCCCTTCGACATATTTTAGGCTGACCTTAACTTCCTTATCTCTCAGTAAAAACAGATCATACATTTCTCAGTGGTTGTGAGGAAGGACTGGAGGGTTCCATGCAAGGCAAAGTATGTTAGTCCAGTGGAGACAGTGTCACTGTATAATCCAGAACCCAGATTGTGGAATACAGTCAAATCCTGTAGTGCCCGGGGAATCTCTGAGAACATCCCTCCTAGTGAATGGAAACAGGTCAGAAGCATCTCCCAAAGAGTGTACAGACTCCCAAGAGGAGGAGGAGGAGGAGCCCGGCAACTGCAGGGCCAGCAGACAGCTATCCCCCAGGGACAGTCCCGGATGTCTGCTGCATACTCCTTGGGGGAGTAAAAGGGGGCTGGAAAGAGAAATGGAAATTTTCCTTCCACAAGGTGAAACTTTCCGCTGGGTTTAGGTCTTGGAGAACCACGGGCCTGTTGAGTTAGTGGGCTGCCTGCTGCCTGTAACAGGAGCTGGGGCAGGGCCCCCTACTTCCTGTGAAAGCAAAGGAGCAGAAAGAAAGCCAGGAGCTGCTGTTGCAGCCAGATTCGATTTCCTCCTCATTTGAAGAGTGGTTACTTAACACCTTGGCCGTGACTTTCCCAGCTCAGACGGTCTGTAGGTCTCACCTCTTGTATTTCATTCAGGCATTTTGATTTTAAAGAGTCACTGAAATCCTTTCTGGAGCAAGTGGGCAGGTGGGGAATGAAAGGTAGAGGAGGAAAAGGAAATGCCAGGACACAGTGGGGACACTCTGGCCTTCCACCCGCCCTGAAGCTGGCTAGGTCAAGGGCAGCTCCACAATATTCCAGTCTTCTGGGAAACTCCTAGCAGATGCTTACCTGTGTAAGCGGGGAGGAAAGGGCTACACAGGAACCTGACTTTGTGAGCCAAAGATGGGGGAGGCCAAGCAAAGTCATCCACTTCTTCTCCTGTGATGGAGGGAGCTGATAAGATCTCAGACATCAGCCTCAGTGCAGAAACCGTGTGTGTGTGTGTGTGTGTGTGTGTGTGTGTGTGTGTGTGTGTGTGTGTGTATATAGATTTATGTGGCTATAGGGCACGTCTTCCTCTATTGCTTTCCACCTTATGTTCTAAGACTAGGCCTTCCACTGAGGCCAGAGATCACGGATTGGCTAGACTGATTGGCTGGGAGATAGAGGGATCCTCCTGTCTCCCTCAACCCCAGCCTCCCCATCTCAACCCCGTCCTCTCCATCTGTGGGTCCCACCTGTGCTAGGGCACAGATGCATGCCACTGTGCCTGGCTTTCATGTGTCTGCTGAGGCTCTGAACTCAAGTCTTCATGTTTGCTATTGAGAAAGGTTTCATGTAGCCCAGACTTACTTCACACTTGCTTTGTAGGTGAAGATGACCTTGAACTCCTGAACTCCCTCTACCTAACAAATCCTGAAATCACAGGCATGTCCTCCCATGCCCAGCATCAACATTCCTCCTCCTCCTCCCACCACCACCTCTTTCTCCCCCCCCACCCCCGGCTGTCTTTGATCTCACTCTCTAGACCAGACTGGCCTTGAACTCAGAGAAATCCACCTGCCTCAGCCTCCCCAGTGCTGGGACTCAAGGCATGTACCACTTTCTCCCAGTTTCCAACATTCTTCTTCATGTGCGGTGTTCATAATAGGACATGGAACAGCAATGATAGGCTAGCTCGAGGAGGAACTATGTAACCACGGGACAGTTTGAAGAAGAACTGTGTCATCACTAGCTCTCTTTATTAGATCAGCCACGAGCCACACTCTGTGTAGCACTCATGGGCTAAAGATGACTAGGCACAAGGAAATGCAGAATAGCGGAGAGTGAAATGTCCCTTGCAGAGAACTAGATGTATACAATACCCGCAAGTGGAGAACATGTAGCTGTCCAAATGCTGGCACCCAAGAGTAGAAATAGCAGGGCTGTTGAATAAGCAGTGTTGAACAGTTAGATAGAGAGATAGCAGCTTAAATAAAAGACATTAACTTTTGTCAGTTAAAAGTGGAGCTTTAATGGCAGACACAGACACCCAGAACTCTAGACATATTCTGTCTTCCCTTCTTAGATGACCTAGACCTGGATGAGCTCCAGATGGGGACAGAGGACTCAAAGCCACACCCCAGTGTCCAGTGCAGCCCTGTTCCAGGTGAGATGGAGCTGGAGGGCTGGGGGGCTGGGGAGCAGACACCCGATTGCCTGGGTGAGAAACCACTTTAGCGTGTCTACAGTCTATGTTGCAGATATTTTCTTTGCCCAAAGCTCAACCTGCGGGGGTGAGGTGGGGTATAATCCCTGTCAGGAGGGGTTGGAATTTTTTTCTCTTGGTGTCTATACAGGGGAAGCAGCAGGGTTGGGAAAGGTCAAGCAGCCTTCCCAATTCAGCCAAATCAAAGGTTATGCATCTAGGAGTAAGTTGTTCTCATGGGAGAGAGAAGAAGAGAAGTGAGGGATGTCTTGATGTCATTGCTGGGGCTACTTTTTGAGCATGCCCTCAAACACACACACATACCACAGACTCATAGGGCCAGGAGAAGCTCTGAAAGATCACCTGCTCTATCCCGAGAAGAGTGAAATCTCTTTACTAACGTCTTCTAGAGTGGAACAATTTTGGATAATTCCTAAAGTACTTCCTTAGAGCCAGGAAAGCCTCCTCTGGAGTCTAACCTGGGGCCATGAGAGCCAGGTTGCTGGAAAGAAAGGGGAGGGGCTCTTTTTTCTTGATGCCAAACAACCTAAGTTTTTCATTTGTTCGATTTTAAGTGAGTAGAGTCCCTTCCCTGTGTATAAAATGTGAACGGAGCCAGGAATGGTAGTGTGTGCCTTTAATCCCAGTACTCAGGACACAGAGGCACACAGATCTCTAAGTTTGAGGCCAGCCTGGTCTACGTCTCGAGTTCCAGGACATCCAGAGCTACATAGTGGGGACCTGTCTCAAAAAAGCCAAACCAAAACATTAAAACACCAGCAGGCCATGCCAGAAGACAGCACAGTGCTGTGTGGGCCAAGAGATGTTCAAAATAAACACAAAATTACAAACAGTTAGCTGTTTTTATTTCATCCCACCTTCGTTTTCCAGATTTCCAGATTTCTTTGGCTTAAAACCTTTCTTTGCCCAGAAAGCTTTCAGCCTTGACCTTGCTTCTGACAAGCTTTTAGCGCTTAGCGGCAAAGTGCACCCTCTAGTGGTGGATGAGGGAAAGAAGCAGACGTGTATTTTGCTAGGAAACCGGTGCTTCAGTGGCTCTGCCTCGAGAATTTCATGTCTGAAAATCAGCAACAAACAAGGATGAGGTGAAAGAGAAAGTTCTGGAAAACAAGGTCCAACTTGAACTTGCTTTTAAAATAGCTCACACAAATTGTCAGATAAATTGATGCGGAATAGTTATACAGCCATTAAAAATATGTGGGGTCTTTTTTTGTTTTGTTTTGTTTTGTTTTTTGAGATTGTAAGGGAGCATGCAAAGCTTAATTTAAGGAGAATAAAATCCCAACTTATTTTAAATATATATATAAAACCTAAAAGGAAATATGCCAAAATAAGGAGTTCTATTTGAGAGGTGAGGCCATACAGTTTAAATTTTGCCATGCTATATTTTCAAATTTCCACCTATTATTTCATAATCAGAAAAATGTTTTCTAAAATAGCTCCCACAGAAATCTGTTAAATTCCCCAGCCACCTAGCAATACATTGAAAAACAAGTCTAGAGCCAAAGGAAATGAAGAAATACTATGCCCAAAAGTTACAAGGTGACTTAAGAATAGCATTGGGGAAAGAGATGGAAAGACGCCAGGATCTGACCAATCTACTCTGGGGTCCAGTTGGAAAATTTGAGAAGTTCAAAGTATTTTTTCTTTGTTTTTAGTTAGGGTCTCACTATCATCTCAGGCTAGCCTCACACACATCCCCTCCTGCCTCAGCTCCCTAAGTGTTGAGATTATAGATGGGAACTGCTATACTTGGCAAAGTTTTCTATATTTCGATTATGCCCTTTGTCTTCCAAATACTGATTGCACGATAAACATGAAGTGTACTCAAAGCAAGGGAGAACCAGCCTAATAAGTCTACTCAGGACTTCTCGACCAACCGTGGAAATGTCAATGATGGCTTGGGCAGAGTCACCACCATAAAGTAGTTGACTCTGGACAGCGCCTCACTCTGCCTTTGCTCTCGCCTGAACGTCTCTTCGCTTCTGTCGGACAGTTTGTTCCTTCTATCTCTCCAAATCGTGTTCCTTTAGGAAGACTAAATTTCTTAGCATTTCCTCGGGTCTGGGTTTGCACTGCATCACGCATCTATTTCTGTGTATTTTTCTTCCCAGCTTCCTCTTAGTTCTCCCACCCCATTTTCGGGAGGTTTTTTTTTTTTTTTTTTCCTTTCGGGAGGTTTTTGTTTTGTTTTTGTTTTTTCGAGTTTTCAAGTCTCTATTTCTGAGACAGAAATTCTCTCCTGTTGGTCTCCTTTGAGTTAGGAGTTGTCTGATCATGGCTTTACCAGTGAGCTGGGTTCTGGCAGCTCTGGCTCTGGGCTTACATCTATCTCTGCTCCTCTCTCACACAGGCCCCTTCAAGCCCTGCGAGCACCTCTTTGAGAGCTGGGGCATCCGCCTTGCTGTGTGGGCCATCGTGTTACTCTCCGTACTCTGTAACGGGCTGGTGCTGCTGACAGTCTTTGCCAGCGGACCCAGCCCGCTGTCCCCCGTCAAGCTTGTGGTGGGTGCGATGGCAGGCGCCAACGCCCTGTCGGGCATTTCCTGTGGTCTCCTGGCCTCGGTGGACGCCTTGACCTATGGTCAGTTCGCTGAGTATGGAGCCCGCTGGGAGAGCGGTCTGGGCTGCCAGGCTACGGGCTTCCTGGCTGTCCTGGGTTCAGAGGCGTCGGTGCTGCTGCTCACACTGGCGGCCGTGCAGTGCAGCATCTCCGTGACCTGCGTCCGAGCCTACGGGAAGGCGCCGTCGCCTGGCAGCGTCCGCGCAGGCGCACTGGGATGCCTGGCGCTGGCCGGGCTGGCCGCAGCACTGCCGCTGGCCTCGGTGGGAGAGTATGGCGCCTCCCCACTCTGCCTGCCCTACGCCCCACCCGAGGGCCGGCCGGCTGCCCTGGGCTTCGCTGTAGCCCTGGTGATGATGAACTCGCTCTGCTTCCTGGTGGTGGCCGGCGCCTACATCAAGCTCTACTGTGACCTGCCACGGGGTGACTTTGAGGCCGTGTGGGACTGCGCCATGGTGCGCCACGTGGCCTGGCTCATCTTTGCAGATGGCCTCCTCTACTGCCCCGTGGCCTTCCTCAGCTTTGCCTCTATGCTGGGCCTCTTCCCTGTCACCCCCGAGGCTGTCAAGTCAGTCCTTCTGGTGGTGCTGCCTCTGCCTGCCTGCCTCAACCCACTGCTCTACCTGCTCTTCAACCCTCACTTCCGGGATGACCTTCGGCGGCTCTGGCCAAGCCCTCGGTCCCCAGGGCCCCTAGCCTACGCTGCAGCCGGTGAGCTGGAGAAGAGCTCCTGCGACTCCACCCAAGCGCTGGTGGCTTTCTCAGATGTGGATCTTATTCTGGAAGCTTCTGAGGCTGGGCAGCCTCCTGGGCTAGAGACCTATGGCTTCCCTTCAGTGACCCTCATCTCCCGACATCAGCCGGGGGCTACCAGGCTGGAGGGAAACCATTTTGTAGAGTCTGATGGAACCAAGTTTGGGAACCCACAACCTCCCATGAAGGGAGAACTGCTGCTGAAGGCAGAGGGAGCCACTTTGGCAGGCTGTGGCTCTTCCGTGGGTGGAGCCCTCTGGCCCTCTGGCTCTCTCTTTGCCTCTCACTTGTAAATATCCCTCTCTGTTTGTCCTCTTCCCGTCCAATGATGGCTGCTTATAAAAGAAAGACAACTCCAACTCCATAGCAAGATGGCCAACACCTCTGACTCCATTGTTCTCTCTCCACGACCCCTAACCAATGAGTGCTTCCAAGTCTTGCTTTGTCTTGGCCTTCAGCTTCACTTTCACCCTGGGCCTTCTCTGTCCAATCCAATACTTCTGACAGAGGCCTGGGAAATTTGCATAGGAGAAAGGAGAAAAGCAAAAGACAGTGAAGGTTATGGGGCCCTGACAGAGCCATGATCAGTAAGTGCAGAGTGATGGGGAGGTCTCACAGAGCATGACACTGGAAGACAACTACCAAAGACATTGGAGAGTCTCCCCTGTGACATATAGAATATAAAATGTGTTTTGTGTTCCATTAATCTTGACCTATGCTGTGCCAAAGTGCTTCCTGTTAAAATACACTTTGGAAGACATTGCATATTATGTCCCTTTCTTAGAGTCATGGGGTCATGTTAGTGTCTAAAAGGTCCTGAGAATTAGGACTTTTTGGCTTAATTACTACAGCAATTAAACTTAATTATTTGATGATACCTATATATTTGCTTTTCATGAAACACTTACAAATCTCTCATAGAACTTTATGGTTTTTCTCCCGGGGAATCATCTTCATACCATGGAGTACTACCCTATGACATCATAAGATGCCACCCTCTTTCAAAGCCCCTATGAAGCCAACCTGGGGTGAAGTGCCAGAGGTGACTGATGATCCGTCATCCAGGACAGATTTTGCATTCTGCTCCCCTCCCCACCTCACTTATCCTACTGGAACAGACACCTGGAGGAGCCTGCCCCATCTCCAAGGTGGGGCGGGGGGAAAGAGACCTTGATGTGTTCCCACACCACACCGACCCCAAGCAGTAATGAAATTTCTGCCCTCAGCAAGACAGGATTCTCAGGTCCTGGTAAGATATACACTGAGAAGTCTGTGGTTCTCTGGGCTTCCCCGAACTCTATGCTAACTTTGTATGGTTTTACATTGTATGCATCTCACTATGGCCTGGACCTCTCTTCTCATCCCAATCCTGTTACTGGTAGGGATGGAAAACCCAAGAGAAGGGATATTTGTATTGTGAATATTGCATTTTAGGGAGTGCTGTGGCTATCTGGGACTCCTGGATGCCCCCAACAGGCCTTTGATTCTTCTGCCTCTCTCCTCTTGATCTTTCTTACCCTCTGCTTCCCCAAGTGCAGTTGAGGTTCTATGCAGTGCCTCCGCCTCACTCCAAACACGGGAATTCAATCTCAGAGAGAGGAGGTAACAAGTGGGGAGAAGCCAAGACTCAGCAATAGACGATAATTGCTCCTGGGATTGCCCCCAACACCATTTACCTAGAAAGGACCAAGTTTGGATCCTGAAGCCCAGTGGAGCACCATTCTCTGCCTGAATCCTGTTGTGATCCCTAGCCAAGTCCTCTTTCCAAAAACTCCACCTTTAAAACAAGCTGAGAAGGCCCTTCTCTAAGTTTAATAGTTAACTTTCCATAGCTTAGCTTCTCTGCGGTCTCCTGAGTGCCCAGTGAAAATTCTGCCATAGGTCAACAAGTGAGGTGGAGAGATGAGTCAGAGGCCATGCATGGAGCTCAGAACATTTCCAAACCTCCTGTGATTCACTGAGTAGCCCCTAGACTCTAGAAGGCTCAGAAGCAGAAAAGGATGACTTTATTATTCCTTAGGGTCTTCTCATGGGGCCAGTTTCAGGAAGGGCATTCACCAAATGATGGCAGATTTATTTATCAATTGTTTCTGGGTGCCTGATTTCTTTATTTCCCCCGGGCTATGAGAGCCCTTGGTGGGAGGTCCCCCCACCTTGAGAATTGGTGGGTTTTGGTTTTTTTGTTTTTTTGTTTTTTTTTTTTTATTTCCTAGGGTTGGCTATTTTAGTTAGGGTTTTACTGCTGTGAAGAGATACCATGACCAAGGCAACTCTCATAAGGACAACATTTAATTGGGGCTGGTTTGCAGGTTTAGAGGTTCAGTCCATTATCATCAAGGTGAGAACATGGCAGAATCCAGGCAAGCACAGTGCAGGAGGAGCTGAGAGTTCTACATCTTCATCTGAAGGTTGCTAGCAGAATACTCACTTCCAGGCAGCTAAGGACTAAGGTATTAAAGCCCACACCCACAGTGACCCATCTACTCCAACAAGGCCACACCTCCTAATAGTCCCACTCCCTGATCCAAGCATATACAAACTATCACAATGGCAAAATTGGCATTCTTTTGGGGAGGCTTGACTTACAGCAAGTTACCTAGATTTTTACCCTGCTCTCTCCACCTACATCACTATGAGATCATTCTCCCCTTTGGAGTCAAGGAACTAGCCTTGGAGTGAAGTGGCCATGTGTTGGTGGTCTAAGAATGTAGGCATTGTTCCTTAAAGAGGTCTTCTATGAGAGTGAGCCAGCCCCTTTGGGCTGCAAGCTTTAGCATGGCACAGTTGTCACCTTACTGTCTGCTTCTAAATCTGGACATCAGCCAAAGTTCAACATTCTAATTAGAGAAGAGGCAAGGGAGGAGAGAGTTGAAGTTCCATAAACTTTTATTTAAACGTCTAGCTAGGAGTGGTGGTGCCAGTGTGGAGGTGGCAAGATCGAGTGTTAGGGTCATCCTCAGCTACATAATGAGTTTGAGGCTATCCTAGGCTACATGAGACTCTGTCTCAAAAAACAAAAGCAAGCAAGCAAGCAAACAAAACCTCCAACTACTAGTTCATATACATTTACCCCAAATAAGATTGAGTAGTTAAGTTTCCTTGTGTTTTACTTTGGGCCAAATTTCTAGCAAGCCAGAATGTTAGTACTTTGGTTATCTCCTTTGTGGTCAGTTGAAGACCATGGGTCTTCTTCTAAGCAAATTTCTGAGTCTCTGTTCTACATATTTGGATCTGACAAGAAGGACCATGAGTCTTTGACTGGTCATAGGATGAAAAACTGAACTGTTAGGAGCACCTAAGTCCTCTACTGTTATCATTAACAAAATCTTCCCAAAGCCATGGAAAAGAATCCACTCCAAGGCTGAGATGGTGGTGGTAGAAACGCAAGGGATTGGTATGTACTACCATGGGCTCTGTGTGCTGTGCCATTAGTTAGTGCCAACCACAATCTTCTCTTACACAGAGGAGAACTCATGGTAGGATCACAGCTTGTTAAGCATCTCATCAAAAGGAAAAAACCCAAAAACAAATGTAGAGCTAAAGTCAATCAGAAGACTATGAGTGGGCGGGGCTTCTTACTGGGCCCTACCTTTCCTCTTCACCTCTTCTCCTGCTCCTTTGGGCTCATTTTTCCAGGAAGAGTAAAGGCTTAAAGAGTAAGGGAGGAGAAGAAGGAAGAGCTGGCAATAGGCAGTAGGCTCTTGGGACAAGGGTGGAAGAGGTAGTAGGAACCGCCATCTTCCTAGCTCCAGTCCCTCTGACTACCTCTGCTCTGGGTTACCAAGTTCTCCCACCTAAGACCTACCACCTCCACCTCCTTTCTGGGTTCCAGTCCCATGCCTCATCACCAACCCCAGCCATGTGAACTATAACAATTGTCAAGATGTAAATATCCGGTTTTTCTGTATAGTAAAGCACCTATGAAGTACCATGTGTGTCTTTCTGTTCCTTTAGCTGCCCCTGAGGGAACCATGAGTGTGATGAATGTGGGGTGGCTTTGAGGGAGGGAGGTGTGGTCAGAGGACCAAGCTAATTACTCTCCCCTTCTGAATTCTGGGGCATTCAGACCATAGCCAAGGAGGCTCTGGGTTGATAACTTGGAGCGATCAGAACCAGTTTTGGTCCTCTGTGCTGAAGTGAGCGTCCTTTGTGTACACTGGGTCAAATGGAACACACTAGAGAGAGCTGAGAACAGCTTAGGTTTTGTGTGTCTCAGACCTTGAAGCCTTGCCAGACCCAAGCCTCCTGCTGAGGTTTCCCCCAGAGAATCAGCTTGTTTTCTTTTCATTGCACAGACTTGCCACCTACTTCCTTCTTCTTCCTTCCCCGAAGTGATGACATTCCCAAGGAAATGGGGAAGGCAAAGAGATAAAGATTCACAAAATCCTGCAATCATGGGACATGACACACACCAAAGTTATCCAGGAAGAGGAACCTCAATTGAGAAAAAGCCTCCATCAGATTGCTTATAGACGAGTCTGTGGGGCATTTTTTTCTTTTGACTTATGATTGATGTGGGAGGCCCCCTCCTACTTGGGGGCGGTGCCACCCCTGGGCAGGTGGTCCTGAGTTTATCTTAAGAAAGTAGGCTGAGTCATTGGAAAGTAAGCTACTGAGCAGTGCTCCCCTCATGGTCTCTGATTCAGTTCCTGCCTCCAGGTTCCTGCTCTGAATTCTTTTTATGATATGGATTGAAAGCTGTACACTGAAATAAACCCTTCCCTCCCACAATGGTTTGGATCAGTGGTTTATCTCATCAATAGAAAGCAAACTAAGACCTAGACCTAGTGCCAGAAACCCTTCTTCTTCTCCCATTTCCCTATTCCTCCATCTCTACATTGAAATATTTCCAAGGTACGTTTTTAAAGCTGATACATAATCTTGATTCCCTTTTAAGAGACATATGATGTCTTCCTTCACAAACACCCAAGTTCTCCCACCTAAGTTCTTCCTCTTCTGTTCATTTTGAATTGAATATTCCAAACTCCTTATCCTTCTAGCTCAACTACAGGAGAGCCCATTTCCTCAGCCTTGTTAGACTTGGTTAAGAGGAAAAACGTGTGGTTGACTCCAGTAAATGTGTTCAGAATCTGAGCATCTAAGCAAACCCAAGACCAGAGAGGCCTGGCATTGTGGGAGTTTTTATCTAAAACCAGAGGCTGTTCTGGTTGAGACAGCCCTGGGTTTAGCCAGCGAGATTCTGGTATTAGTCACTCGTGCCCACTGAGTGCATGCTCTGCTGTTTTCTGTAGGCCTGTTTTTATGTCTATCTGCTCTGCAACCATAACCAACTGCTTCCTTCCTGCTCTCTTTTGTTTAAAAGCTTTAATCTAATTTTTGAACAAGTATTACACTGACATGGCTCGCGCAGCAAAAGTCTGTCTCCCCTGTGTGCTCCCCTCTCTGTTCCTCTTTGTTTCATTTAATACACACACACACACACACACACACACATGCTCACATGAATGCTTTCTTCTTCTTTGTTTTTATTTTCTGAGAGTCTCATTACAGCACACACTGACTTCGAACTTGCTGTATGGCAGAGGATAATTCTGTCGTTACATCCCCGGTGTCAGGATTATATGCATGTGTCTCCATATTCAATGTATGCAGTGCTAGGGATCAATTTCTGGGCATTATGCCTGCTCAGCTAACATTCTGCCAACTGAGCTCCATTCCTAGTTGTTGGGTTGCCCCTTCCCACCCCCCACGCCCTACCTTTTTGGAATACTGGTAATTAAACCATGACCTTCTGCATGCTAGACAAAAGTCTACTATTTGGTCAATTCCTAACTCAGAGTTTTTACACTCTATATTTAAAAAAAATATATATGTACTTGTTTTGTTGGGGGGGCAGTTTGCAGCACACCACAAGAAAGTTTCGCTTTTTAAAAAGCTGAATATAGTTCAAATATCAATAAAGCCTTTTCATTTTTTTCCATAGCAGTTTATATCCTTTCTGTGCTGGTTAAGGTTTTTATTATTATTATTATTATTATTATTATTATTATTATTATTTGTTTTTGTCACCTTGACACAAGTTAGGATCATCTGAGAAGAGGGAACCTCAATTTGTCAATTGAGACAATGTTTCCATAATACTGGCCTACAGGCCAATAAAGTGTCTGTGTAAGGGCATTTTCTTATTTAATGATTGATGAGAGAGGACCCATCCCACCATGGGGTTGTCACCCCTGGGCAGGTAGTAGAAAGCTAGTGGAGGGCTGGAGAGATGGTTCATTGGTTAAGGATACTGACTGCTCTTCCATTGGACCTGGGTTCAATTCCCAGCATTTATATGATAGCTTACAACCACCTGTAACTCCAATCTGAAACCCTCTTCTGGCCTCTGTGGGCACCAGGGATATACATGGTATAAGATATAAATAATTAGACAGACACACACACAGAGAGAGAGAGAGAGAGAGAGAGAGACAGACAGACAGACAGACAGACAGACAGAAAGAGACAGAGACACAGAGAGAGACATAGGGAGAGAGACAGACAGACAGAGACTGAGATAGAGAAATCTGAGCAAGCCATGGAGAGCAAAACAGTAGGAAACATTTTCCCATGGTCTCTACTTCAGTTCCTGCCTCCAGGTTCCTGCCCTACTTGAGTTCCTGCCTTGACCTCCCTCAGTGATAGAATGTGATCGGGACATATAAGCTAAATAAACTTTTGTTGCTTTTAGTCAGTGTTTTATCACAGCAATAGAAACCATACTAAGACCGACATAGTACCAGGACCATGAGCTATCACTGTGACAGCCTTGCTCATATTGTTGTGGGAGGACTGTGGGAATGGCTACAACTTTGGGCTGGAAAAACCATTGCATGCTCAGAGCGTAATGAGCTGCTGTAGGAGCTTAGGAGACAGGGATGCTGAGAGCCATGCAGATGATGGAGGCCAGACTGTGAAATTTCAGAGGGATGAAAGACTCTCTCAGGGCTGTTTGTGTATGCAAGTGGAACCTTTGCTTTGCTGGGACAGTTGAGGCCATCTAGCCGGGGCTACAAAATTAGCTATGATTAAGGAGAGAGCAGCACCACTGAGGTGAAATTTTCTGAGACTATGTCTTCAGAGTCAGCACACAGAAGCTGTGGTGCATCTCATGCTGGCAGCTAAGAGTATCCCAGGTGGTTCTGGTTTTGAAAGCACGAAGGGGTCATAGAGAGCAGCTGAGACTTGGCACTGTGAGAGGCTACTAGTAAAGGTGTAGTCTCAGTTGGAGTAGAAACCCCAGGATTGAAAGGGCATGGGGAAAAGCTGAAGCCTGGCATCACGAGGCGGGGGCAGAGTCTCTGAAGAGAGCCTGTTGGCCTCATTCACTGTATCCTCAGTTCTCTCTTACAGGATCAAACAGAGAGAAATGCTTGGTAACTTTTTGTTGAGGAGAGGACAAAGAGGAGTGGTATATATGGATATAAACCAGCTCTTGGGACATCCAAAGCAGGTCTGCCTGGGCTACATGAGACCATGTGTCAGAAAAAAAATTTTTAGAGTCAAATTAACATAACTAAATACATCCTTAAAGATTGTTCCTCAATTTGGCCAGAAGATACAAATACAGAACAAGAGAGAACTTTATGTCTGAACTAAGGCATTTGTAATTTTTAAAAAAATGTATATGAGAATGCTGTCAGTGACACACCAGAAGAGGCATTAGATGCCATTACAGATGGTTGTGAGCCACCATGTGGTTGCTGGGAATTGAACTCAAGACCTCTGGAAGAACAGTCAGTGCTCTTAACCACTGAGCAATCTCTCTAGTCCCCATTTATAATCTCATATCCTCCTTTTCCCAATTTGTTGTTGTTGTTGTGTGTATACAGGCATTACTCCAGAGTTTATGTGGAGGTCAGAGGACAAGTTAAGGGAGTCAGTTCTATCATTCCATCATACGGGTCCTGGGTATCAAACTCAGTTGTCAGGCTTGGTGACACATGCCTTTACCCACTGAGGCATGCCTCCGCTCCTATGTTCTTATACTCTTGTTAGTGCTGTCTCTAAGAACTGCCACTCTGTCCATTTGCCAGGTCTGTGTTGTGACCCTTGGGTTTATAAGATGGTGTGAGGAGCTGAAGAGATGGCTCAAAGGTTAAAAGCACTCGATGTTCTTAACAAGGACCCAGGTCCAGTTCCCAGCACAACCATGGCAGCTCACAAACCACCCACAATTTCAGTTCCCCGGGAGTCAATGCTTCCTTCTGGCCTATGTGGTCAGCAGGTACACAGTCATCCACATACATCTTAGAAGAAACCACTGTGTACAGACTATTTAAAAGGCAGGGTTAAAGGTTTGAGTCTTCGACTCTTCTCCCCTGGCTATCATGATTGAATGATGCTGTTCTGGTTATCAGTTCCTTTAGAGTCGATGTTTCCTGCCCAGTAACCACTTCCTTCCTTCTGGCAACAATTTCCTTCAGGAAGTGCAGCCCCTACTCTTACAGATGTGGTTCAATTCACTCCAGGTTTCACGGGTGGGAATTCGATCTGGGTCTTATCAGTGTTATCTTTTTTATTTATTTTTTTGTTCTTTTTTTTTTCTCCAATTTTTTGTTAGGTATTTACTTCATTTACATTTCAAATGCTATCCCGAAAGTTCCCTATACCCTTCACCCGCCCCACTCCCCTACCCACCCACTCCCACTTCTTGGCTCTGATGTTTCCCCTGTACTGGGGCATATAAAGTTTGCAAGACCAAGGGGCCTCTCTTCCCAATGATGGCCAACTAGACCATCTTCTGCTACATATGAAGCTAGAGACACGAACTCTGGGGGTACTGGTTAGTTCATATTGTTTTTCCACCTATAGGGTTGCAGACCCCTTCAGCTCCTTGGGTACTTCCTCTAGCTCCTCCATTGGGGGCCCTGTGTTCCATCCAATAGCTGACTGTGAGCATCCACTTCTGTGTTTGTCAGGCACTGGCTTAGCCTCACAAGAGACAGCACTATCAGGGTCCCTTCAGCAAAATCTTGCTGGCATATGCAATAGTGTCTGCATTTGGTGGCTGATTATGGGATGGACCCCCAGGTGGGGCAGTGTCTGGATGGTCCATCCTTTAGTCTCAGCTCCAAACTTTGTCTCTGTAACTCCTGATTGGCCAAAAAGAAGGGCTCAGAACCAAGTCTTGTAGTAAGATCTGATCCAAGAACTTTGGTGGAGCGAAAGAAATGCTGTCCCTGGAGCTGCCGGGCTGAGAGGCTGCACAGGCGCTGGAGTGTCTGGGCTCCTGGAGAACAATGGGTCCTGGCAGTACCATGGGAGCATCTCTACTAGCCATGCCTAAAGACACTTCTGGACTTCACAGGCAGTGAGCCAATGACTTTTGTTTGCATGTGTGGGGATTTTTTGGTACTTGCATGGAAAGATGCTGAAGAGTTTCCTTTAACAAGTCCCACCTGTCAACTCCTACCCAAGCCTAGAAGTAAACTCCTTTGTCTTAGCGACCATAGGGTAGTAGAAGGCATCTCCTAGAGTTTTGGTGGTCAAGGAGGATTGGCATGACTGTGAGGCTAGGCTACTGTCTTAGGGTCACTATTGCTATGATGAAACACCATGACCAAAACCAAGATGGAGAGAAAACTTTATTTGGCTTACACTTCCACATTGTAGCCCATCGTTGAACAGGGCAAACCCAGAGGCAGAGCTGCTTACTGGCTCGCTCCTCGTGACTTGCTTAGCCTGCTTTCTTATAGAACCCAGGACCACCACTCTAGGAATGGCACCACCCACAATGGTGGGCTCAGCCCCTCCCACATCCACTGCTAATAATCAAATGCCCAGCAACCTTTCCTGCAGCCTGATCTTATGGAAGCAAGATCTCAACTGAGGCTCCCTCATCTCTAATGCCTAGCTTTTGTCAAGTTGACATAAAACAAGCCAGGACACGGGCTCAGTGGGAACCCCTAAGGAGTAACTTAAGGCTAGAGGATGCTGAAGGAGGGGGCAGGGAAGAATGGAAAGAGCAGCTGAGAAGGTAGGCAGAGCCACTGGGCACTGTTTGGAGTTAGTGTCAGAACAGCACAGCTGCTGAATGTTAGCATCGGGGGGCGGGGGGGGGGAGTACAGGGAGCAGCCACTGGACAGGCTTTACTTAACCTCACTCAGATCTCCTATCAGTAAAACAAGAATGATAGTACCGAAATGCTGCAGGTTATTGGAAAGATCAAAGATTCTTTTAACGTAAAGAGTTAGTAACTCTCGGTTGAGTAGAAACCTGGAGATGGAGATAACACAACCCCTAGGTACTTTTGGTGGGAGGTCTGAGAAGTTGCTCCGAGAGGAACTCCTTGTCCACATTGAATAATCTCAGGACCCTGGGTAAAGAAGGCAGGCAACAATAGGGAAGGGACAGGCTAGCGGGATATAGTGTCAGGAAAATAAGGACATAAAAGGTAAAGCCCTAAAGTTGGCTGGGAAGGATGGAAGACACTAGACAGTCATCTCTGATATAAACTACTTGTTAGAGGGATGGCAGGAGGCAGGGGTGACACTTGCTAAGCAGCAAAGTAGAATGTGTTGTTTCTTCACATAGCAAGTCTGTGCTGTCCATTGCTCCACCTCTCCTGGGTTTCAATGGCAGCCCTGCTCAGGCATGGGTTGCAAGCTGCCCAGCAGCCAGTTAGCCTGGGAAGCAGGTTCTAACACCTCACCCCCCCACACCCAGTCGGTCCTTCCTTCCGTTAGGCTACCCCAACCTAAACAAGGCAACCTGGGCAGGGGGGCCACACGCTGATGGAAAAACACACACTTGGCTGGAAAAGGAACTTTATTTGTATGTGTTGAATTCCCGAAGCAGCCAAAGGATAAATAGCTTGTTCTAGCGTCAGCTGCCTGCTCACAAGGTGGGTGGTAAAATCTGTTCTTATTTAGATAGCTTGTGGGGAGAGGTGAAGTGGGGGGACTGAGTGGGGGGCAGGAGGGGAGGGGAACTTGGAATCTGCAATGTTTATGTGATCAGTCATGGATGTCATCTCTCCTCTTTAATTAGGGGTTTGAAGTTGGAAACACAGCTCGGTTTGGTTGTCCCAGGAACAAAGCAGGCTGGCAAGTAGGCTGAGGACATGGCCGCACCCCAGGGCTCACCTATGCTTGCATCACTCTCTCCAGGCCCCTGCAAGTACTGTACAGATGTCAACCACGCCGGGCCCCTTGCAGGATGCTTTACAAGCCTCCTTTCATTCCACACTAACAACAGTCTCTAAGTACCACAATGTGGCTATTTTACACTTGTGAAAACCAAGAAGGAAGGTGTAGTTGATAATACTTAAAATCCTGGTCCGGGGATTCTTCTCCACTTAGACTATTTGTTGTCAGATAAAAGACACACGTGGCCTTTATACTTTTAATATGCCTTAGGGAGCACAATAGCTGGGCAGCTGCCTACCCACCATGCTGTTAGTACCTGCTTTCCTATCAATAACCCCGATACTACTATTGATTTTGTTATTGTGGGTTGCTCTTAACTCCAACTGGCCAGCCCATGTGGTCACGTTTTTTTTTTATGGCTCAGCCATCCCATGGTGGCTCTGCCTTCTCTTCCTGCATGGTCTTCTTTATGCTCCCAAGCCTGGGAAACCTAAACCCCACTGATGTCTCTTCTGCCCAGCTATTGGCATCTTTATTTACCAATCACAATTAACTGGGAGTCACAGGGGCTACTTGCAGGCTCTAGGTCTTAGAGGCCTGAACTTAGCATTGCAACAGACAATAGAAGACAAAACCTCAGCAGCAAGGTATTAAGGCATTAACTTGGTAAGCAGTGCCCATTCAGAGCTGCGACTGGCTTTTCTTGTTCCTTTTTTTTAAAAATTAAATTTAAATAAAAAGGGGTGGAGGATAAGGTATAAGGTATATTATTATAGCCCAAGCTGGTCTCAAATTTGCTAGGTAGCTGAGGATGGCTTTGAATTCGTCTCCATGTTGAATTCATCCATGTTTTCAGCCATTCCCAGCCATTTCCTGAGGCGTGAAGGAATTTGGACTTTTCTAATCTGTAACTCCAGTTCCAGAGGATCTGCTGCCCTTGGGTTCCTGCATACGATGCACATGCATACACCCCCACACACACATATGCACACAACATTAAATATTTTTAAAGAAAGAAATCTGTAAGGGTAGGTGATCTAATAACTCAGCAATACAACAGCTGCCTACCACATGCAAGGCCGTGAGTTCAATCCCAATCTGTAGAAATCAGAAATTTGCATTTTTAGCAAATGTTAGCCTGTCATTAACGAGCAGATACATTCACATTGACTTTCTCTGTATAAGTCAGAGCACATATAGCAGCTTGTTACTGAGTGACAGCAGATGCAGAACACAAACTTATTCAGAGATGCATTTTACCTATTGTGGCATTACCTTATGTATAAAACCATCCATCACTGCTATATTGGGATATAGAGAGAGACATTATAGAGACTCTGTCTAGGTAGGTCCAGCCTTTATATTCCTTTTATATTCACACAGTACAGGTACCCTTTTCCTACATCAGCTGATTTATACTCCAGTCTGTTACCTCTGTCACTTAACGGGATAACAGGACTGGGAGAATAAAGTGCTGGCCAAGTAACACCCCAAACCTACCATAAGACAAGTATATTATGAAGTCACAGAGGATTCAAGTTTGGCAACTAATTGTGCAGAATAATATTTGTCACAGGCCAGGCATGGTGGTATATGCTTGTAAACCCAGTATTAGGACGCAGAGACACACTCCTCTGTGCATTTGAGGTTAGCCTTGGCTACACAGCGACTCTCTGTCTTAACATACAACAAAAGAGACTGTTGAACAAATGAAAGTTACACTGTAGTAATTCCCAGCTACATAAATCCCAGAGTGAAAGCACTGGCAAAGGGCACTGCCTCAGTCCACAGTTTAAGGCTTCTGAAAAACCACACTCGCCAAAGCCTAGGGCAATGATTCTTAACAACTATTTTTTATGTATTCAAACATTGTGTCTCTAGTGATGGTAAGTTGACCAAATATTTTAACATTCTGATCATATAGCACTATAAGCAGTTCACTCCCAGACACACGTTTCATATAAACACACACTTAACATTAAGTATTATTTATTTTTCAAGTTTAAAAGTTTTCTAAATACATATGTACAAGATAAATAAAACAAACTATCCTTAAAGAATCGCTGCATGGCAGAATTCGTAAACATACAAGGTCTTTTGTAAGGATACAAACATTTGTCATCAAATACAAAGGAAAACATTTAAAAGAAGCAAGCAAAAGAGACCACCTTGACACAGACTGCCGTAACTAAGAGGGACCAGGATAGACTCTCTGAACGTCAGGGGAAAACTTTTTTTCCATTCCTCCTAATGGCCTGGCCTTCCTTTTCTGTGTGGAATGGCTTTCCTCAGAGTCACCAACTTCTGATGAGGTGCCTAGCTCCTCTTCATCAGCCTGCAAAGGAGAGAGGGTGAAACACAACATCTACATCGTCAATGGAAAAAGTAGCTCTGTACTGCTACGTCCAGATATTCTTTGTTTTAAGATTTTAGTGGGCATGTGTTTCTTTCAAAAGTATCCTTGTCAAATTTTAAAAAACTAGGCACAATGATGTATGCCTACAACAATCAAAAGGTGTCGGGCGGTAGTGACACACTCCTTTAATCCTAGCACTCAGGAGCAGAAGCAGGCAGATCTCTGAGTTCAAGGTCATCCTGGTTTACAAATTGAGTTCCATGGCAACCACAGCTACACAGACAAACTCTGTCTCAAAGAAACTGAAACAAACAAACAAACAAAAAAACCAACAACAATAAACAAGAGGCTCAGGTAAGAGGACTACTGAGTTTTAGGCCAGCACATAGTAAGTTCAACAAACAAACAAACAAACAAAAAACAAAAAACCCTCGTCTCAAGAAGAAAACAAAACACTATCAACTTAAACACCTCTTTTTCTATGAATGTGGTCCCATAAGAAATAAAACTTTCCCTCTAGGCCTACCTTCTCATTATTTTTTAACTAATCCCTGGCTCAATATTGAAAAGGAAAAAAAATCAGAAAAACTTGATCACCTTCCTTCTCTCCTTGCTACTCACAAGAACAGAAAACTATCAAGCAGACGCTGCCTGCCCTCTAGTGTTGTCAGAGGATGACAACTGTTAAATGAGCAGCTAAGCATTTTGCTGAATAATTTTTAGATGGCTGCAGCAGGAGAAAGAATCCAATTAGCCATTCTAAAGCACAGTATGGATTTAGAAAATTTAATAAATATTATTTAGACATGTACTCTATTTTTATCTAAGTGCTTAATCTGGGATACAGATCTGTATTTTTTTTTTTTAAAAGATATATTTTGGTTTTAATTATGTGTTTATGTGTGTGTGTGTTTATGTACACAGGAGTGTAGGTACCTGTGGAGTCCAGAAGTGGGTGTCAGGTTCCTAAGAGCTGGAGTGAGAGGCAGTTGTGAGCCTTCTGACAGGAATGCTGGGTGCTGACTTAGTCAGGAAAAGAGGAGCATGCCCTCCTAACCATTATGCTGTCTCTCCAGCCCCAGGACATACATTGTAATATGTATAAGCGTGTGTATATATTATATTTTATTAATTCTGTGAGAATTTCATACAATGTATTTTGATGACATTTATTCCCTACTTCATCCCCACCTCCTCCCAGATCCACCCCCTATCTTTCTCCAATATTAAGTCCTCTTTTTATTTTTGATTAAAATTTTTTCTGACTGGGATGGGTCTACTATATAGATCAGGCTGGCCTCCAACTTAGAAATCTACCTTCTTCTGCATCCTGAGTGAGATGATTAAAGATGTGTATCACCATATTGGGCCTAATTTTTTTACTAATCCACCAAGACCAAATTGTACTGCCCATATAATACTCATATGGGTGTGGAGTCAACAGAGCATGTTAACCTAAGTGACTCTCCATCCCCCAGAGCTATCAACTGAAGAGTTTATTAGTGCCTCAGTCAAGGATGAGAGCTCACGAGTCCCTCCCATCCCCATAGGTATAATACTCAAACTGAGAATATTAGCAAATATCATACCTTTTGTTTCTGTCTTGCATGAGCCTCTGTCCACTGCTTGGCTTTCTTGAGAAAAGCTATCTTGTTATATTTAAATTCTGAAGACTGAAATAAAGTCAGAGTTAAAACAGAGAAACTAATTTGCTATGATGAGCACCAGCCTGAAATATTAAAGGTACAGATAAAGTAGGCTATTGCCAGCGATACGTACAATGTCAGCCATTAGTGGGTCATCAGGATTGGGTTCTGCCATGAGCAGCTGAATAGAGGTCAATACAGTGGCAATGTTGAGGGATGGTCTCCATGCACCCTATATACAAATGAACAATTGCTTTTGTGTGACAATGTGACATTGTTGAGTCAGGCACGGTGACTCATGCCTGTAATCTCAGCACTTATAGGGTAGAGGTAGGAAGACCAGGAGTTTGAGGCCATCCTTGGCTAGGTGAAACTGTCTCAAAAAATCAAAAAGAATGTGACATTGTATGTAACCTAAGGACTTTTTGTTTGCCTGTTTGAGACAGAGTTTTATGTAACTCAGGCCGGCCTTGAACGTGCTATGCCAATGAGGACGACCTTTAATTCCTAATCCTCCTGCTTCCCCCCCACCTCCCTCCCTCCCTCCCTCCCTCCCTCCCTCCCTCCCTCCCTCCCTCCCTTTCTTTAATGTTTCACTTAATTTCTTTCCTTCCTTCCTTTCCTTGTTGAGACAGGGTTCCTCTGGCTGTCCTGGAACTCACAGAGCTCCACCTCCCAGAGTGCTGGGAACAAAGTCATGACTGCCATGCCCGGTTTGCTTCCCCTTTTCAATGCTAAGAAAACAGATGTCAGAGTCAATTCTTTAACTTTACTCACCTTTGGTGGCAATTTGAGAATATCTAGACAAATCCTTCCACTAGAATCAATGTTTGGATGATAGATTGGAGTTAGAAATCGGACCTGTGGAGGTTCAAATGGGTACCTGTGAATGTGTGAGAGGAAAAAATTATCTTCGTGCTGCTTCTTGATTAAAGGCATGCATCACCACACTGAGCCTTACAGTTATGGAGCCATGCACCAGAGCATGGGTAACTAAGAGAGGCCTTAAAGAAAACAGACTCTTCATCCCCCATGAGCTATCAACTGTTGTCAGTTTTATCAGCACCTCAGTTAGGGGTGGGGGCTCATTCTACAACTTAAGTCATTTCTTGGTCACTAGTAGCTATCTAAAATAATGATGGATTAGAAAAATGTTAGAAAGACAGCATTTGGGAGGCAGATCTTCCCCAAACATGCCAACAATCAAAATTACTAGCAATCAAAGAGTTGAAATAGCCAGGCATGGTGGTGCACACCTTTAATCCCAGCCTTGGAGGTGGGGGGGGGCAGAGGCAGGCGGATTTTTGAGTTCGAGGCCAGCCTGGTCTACAAAGTGAGTTCCAGGACAGCCAGGGCTACACAGGGAAACCCTGTCTCCAAAAAACAAAAAACAAAACAAAAAAAAAAGTTGAAATAACAGTACTAAAAACACTAAGATCCCCCACCACCTTCTAAACCCTTCCAAGTATCTCCAAAGCATAAGAACACTGTCCTACTGAGATACCATTATATCTTTGAAACGTTTTTAAAAAGAATCCCTTGTTGCGCCAGGCTTGGGGGCACACGCCTTTAATCCTAGCACTCGAGAGGCAGAGGCAGGTGGATTTCTGAGTTCGAGGCCAGCCTGGTCTACAAAGTGAGCTCCAGGACAGCCAGGGCTACACAGCGAAACCCTGTCTCAAAAAAACAACAAAACAAAACAAAACAAAAGATAGATTTATTTATTTACTTTTATGTGTGGTTACCTACACATATGTGTGCCTGTATATCACTAACATGCCTGGTGCTCAGAGGCCAGAAGTAGGTGTGTATGATCCCCTGGAACTGGGGTTATAGGCAGTTGCCAGCTGCCATGTGGGTGCTGGGAACTGAACTCAGATCCTCTGTAAGTACAGCCATTAAGCCATTTTTCCAGCTCTTGTCTCCAAATATTTTTACAGCTGTGTTCTTCAAACAGGCTCCAATTAGACTTACACATTGGATTTAGTTACCATATCTCTTCAGTGACAAACAAACCTTGCAAAGCTCCAGTCTATTTTCAGAATTGATGTGACATAATTATTAAGCTACTCATTCAGGTTTAACAAGTTTGTCCAGGCCCCACCATGGTACAGAAATGTCCAGTTTTAATAGTTAAGACACTCACTCTACACAAAACTAGAGCTACAACTCATCTGACTGGAGCCTTACGAGACACTTGACTGAAGGGGCCTCACACTAAGGTGGAGAGAACCAAGGGTAGGTATCAGGGAACACTGGGAGGGGGTGGATTTTTAATGGGTATGAAGTTACAGTTTGGGAGGATGAAAAAGTTCTGGAGATAAAATATTAATAGTTGCACAACATGCTAGATGGTGGTGGCATCACTTTTAATCCCAGCACTTGGGAGGCAGAGGCAGGCGGATCTCTGGATTAGAGGCCAGCCTGGTCTACAGAATAAGTTCTAGGACAGCCAAAGCTACACAGAGAAATCCTGACTCTAAAATCCAAAACCAAAACCAAAACCAATCAAACATACAAAAAGCACAATAATGTGAAATTTACGCCTCAAATGGCTATAAGGGTCAATTTTATATTATATGAAAAATATATTTACCACATTTTTGGGGGAGGGGTGGGGCTCGGTTCTAATGTGGTCTATTATTTTAGAGAAGAAAACTGAACTCCAAAGAGACAAAAACAACTTACCACATTCCTAGTTATGGTAAAACTAGTATCAAAACACTGGCTCTTAACTGCTATATTTAATGCTCTAAATAGTATACTGTCTGTCTTTCAATGGCTGTGCCTTACATTATAAGCTGACTCTAATTCATACTCACCTCTCAGGAATGATAACTTCCAGTGTGAAAACACCTTTCTCATAAGGTGTATTAGCTCCACCTAGTATTTCTTGAAAAAAGAAAGGAAGGAAGGAAGAAAAGTTAAGAGAACCAGATGATTTAATCACCATACAAAGGGTTGAGGATGCAACTCAGTAAAGCATGGACCTAGCATATATAAACCCCAAGTTCAGCAGGAAACAGTATATGAACATGGTGGCATAGGTTGAAATCCTAATACTCCAAAGGCGGAGACAGGAGAATTATAATGTCAAGGTCATCCTAGTTATATTCAAAGTTTGAGGCCAACCTAGGCTACATGAGACCCTTTCTCAAAAGGCAAACAACAACAGAAACTGTATCAAATGAACCTAATAAGGTCTGTAGTTCTAGGTATAAGGGCTAGAGAGGTGCTCAGTGCTCAGTGTTCTTCCAAAGGACCAGAGTTTCAATCTTGACACCCATACCAGGTAGCTTACAACTACTGCTTAGATCTCTAACTCGAGAGGATCTGATGCCCTCTTCTGGCTCTTTTAGGCACCTGTACATGTGTGCATGTATTCATACACACACATGAATCAAATCTAAACAAACAAACGAAAGGGGAAAAAAGGAAGTGGGTGTAAGTCAGCAATTCTGTTAAGGCTTTAACTGTGTCTCCATGCAGTGTTTCTTGTCTGCCCACCTGGCCTCAAAAACTGCTGCACTGCTACTACCTAAATCTGTCTTTTTTTTTCTTTTTAAAATTATAATTATTGTGTGTGTGTGAATGTGTACACACATGCTATGGCATGTATGTGGCGGTCAGAGGAAAACCTATAGGAGCTGGTTTGCGCCTTTTACCATGTGGATACTGGAGATTAAACGAGTTAGGCTTGGTGACAAGTGTCCCTACTCACAAGACATCTTACTCCCATGCCCACCCCCTAACAAAATCTTTATTGAGATAAGATCTCGCTCTGTAATCTAGCTGGTTTCAAACTTGAAGTAATCCTCTTTCTCTTGCCTCAGCCTCCAGAATCCCGGGATTGTAGACATGTGCTACCAACACTCAGCTGTCAACCTTAATTACAACCCAGTACAAGGGCTGGAGCCCAGTACAAAGGCTCAGCGGTTAAGAGCACTAACTGGTCTTCTGGAGGTCATGAGTTCAAATCCCAGCAACCACATGGTGGCTCACAACCATCTGTGATGGGATCTGATGCCCTCTTCTGGCATGCAGGGGTAGATAATAAATACATTAAAAAAAAAAAAAAAAGACAAACAAACCAGTACAAGATATAAGAAGTCAATTAGGAAACGCCAAGCAACCCAACTAAGGAAGAGAGGGCAGGGCCCTTTCACCTTACTACGCACTACTTTAATATCTATCACCGTGTGAAATTAGGACAGTTTTCGATAGGGCTACCTACGAGCTCGCAAATCAGCCACTTGATCCTTTTCCTGCCAGCACGTGATGCCCGGGGGAGGTTCGATGGCTAGCATGTGCAGTTCCTTCTTCAGGCGTGAGGCTCTCTGCATGATCTCAAGTGAAAGGAACCAGAAACAGTTCACTGTTCCACACTGAGGTCTGGCGGGGGTGTACTGGAAAAGAAAAGAAGCAACCATGAAATAGCCATGCTGACTAGCGTTTTTAGCACAGCTTCAATTTAATGAAGAACAGATTCTTATTACTCTCTGTGACAAAGGGAGCCTGACTTTTCCATTTCTGCATGAACTTTTGGTCTACTCATACAAATAATAACTGTAAAAGTTTAAAATGAATGTCTGTTTCCATTAATAAATTATCAAGTTATAAGAAGAGAGTCTGGGTCCAATTGTGCTCACAAATATATCCAAGTGTGCCTGGGCAGGGAAGGACTGGGAAGACAGGAGCTGTGTGCAGCCTATATGCTTTGTGAGAGCAAGAAGAGAGCAGCCAACATTTGGAGATACTTGTAAGCTAGGGTTTAAGTGACTGGCATTCTTTCCATATATTATGGACTCTGCATTCTCCTAATTCTTCAGGGAGCTCACCCTGTCAATCAGCCCATCTTGCTCTAGTATTCTAATCTTTCTATGAAGTCTCTCTCACCTAAGTAACACCTACAAACATATCCACTCAACCAGCAGCCGTCTATAGAATCCTATTTTGATGTACATTACAGATATAGCATCACACATTATAGCTTACTTTGCTACAGTTTAGATGAACACATCTTCCTTTCGTTTTGCAGTGCTGGCTGAGAGCCTCGTTCATAAGTTTTACCTCAGCTTTTGCCCAGGCTGACCTTGAACTCACTCTAGTAAGCCCAGAAACTTGTGATTTTCCTACCTCAGCCTACAAAGTAGTTGGGATTAGAAGTCTGGGTCAAGTCCAGCTAATGAATATATTCTTAATGTTAATCCATTTAAAATCTTTCCCATACTCTCACATTTAAAGTTGTTTTCCTACATATTCTTTACATTAAAAAAAAAACATAACTTTTGGGCTGGAGAGATGGTCCAGTGGTTATAACCACTGGTTGCTCTTCCAGAGGACCTGGGTTTGATTCCCAGCACCCATGTGGCAGCTCACAACCACCCATAAAACCTCAGGTGCCAGGCATGCATGTGGTACATAGACATACATGCAGGCCAAACACATAAAATAAAAATAACTAAAAAACAAAATTTTGTTCTTTTTACTTAAATATTTTGGCTATCAGTAACTGTTTTTTGTGCGTAGTAAGGGGTAGAAGGTCCAACTTTAATCCCCCCCAACACACAAATGAGTAACCAACTGTCCTAGCACCATTAAAAAAAAGAAGAAAAAAAAGGAAACTCCAAATCTTCTAATATTATCATAAATTAACTTTCAAACATGTGGATCTGTTGAGTCTTCCAGATTTGTTCCATTCATCAGCTTGGATATTCTGAATCAAACCCTAATGTTCCAGTTACCTTAGCTTATTTCATTTTTAATGTAAATTGTCTTCAGTTCAGGGGCTGGGGATATAACTTAGCGGAAGAACATTTGCCTAGTATGAGCAAGACCCTGCACTACTAGATGTATGTGAGGGGTAGGAGAGGGCTGCAGAGCAAACCAGTCACTAGGTGATATTGCACATATTATGCTGGGCATGGGCAGGACACAACAATAATCTCATCAATTGGAAGGCTGAGGCAGGAAGATCAGCAACACACTGCCATCCATGACTATATAGTTTGAGGCCAGTAGTGTATGAGAACTTGTGTACTTAAAGCAAACTGAAGGAGGAGGATTACTCTAAGTCTGAGGTCAGCCTGGGCCACAGGGTGGTGTTCCTCTGTATTAGTCAGTTTTCTCCTTGCTATAACAAAATCCATGACACAGGAGACTCAAGAAAAGGTAGTGTCTATTTTGGCTCATAGTCCGGGGATACAGTCCAGGGTAGTGGAGCTGGCAAGACTGCAGGACTAGGAGGCAGCTGGTCACCCTGCACCTGCTTCAGTCAGGCAGCCACGTTTTTCTTTTTACTCAGTCTGGGACCACTGTCTGTTTGATCCCACCTATATTTATGGTTACTCTTCCCACCTTAACTAAGTCAATCTAGGTATGTCCTTTACAGACAGGCCCAGAAGTCTGTCTCCTAGATGATTCTATAGCCTATACTTCAGTTGACAATATTAACCATCTCACCCTGTAGTGGTATGAATAGCTTTGGCCTCCACAGGCTCTTGTGTTTGAATGCTTGGCTCTCAGGAAATGGCACTATTAGGTGGTGTGGCTTTGTTGAAGGAAGTGTGTCACTGTGGGAGTGGGTTTTGAGGTCTCCAATGCTTAAGCTCCACCTAGTGTGGAATTCCAGTCTCCTCTTGGCTACCTGCAGAAGACTCTCCCACTGCTGCCTTCGGATCAAGATGTAGAATTCTCGGCTCTTCCAGCACTAAGTCTGCCTGCATGATGATGCCATCAGGATAATGGACTGAACCTCTGAAACTGTAAACCAGCCCCAATGAAATGTTTTCCTTTTATAAGAGTTGGGCTTGGCCAGGCATGGTGGTGCACACCTTTAATCCCAGCACTTGGGAGGCAGAGCCAGGCGAATTTCTGAGTTTGAGGTCAGCCTGGTCTACAGAGTGAATTCCAGGGCAGCCAGGGATACACTGAGGAAACCCTGTCAAAAAAAAAAAAACCCAAAAAACAAAAAAAAAAAAACCCAAATCCGGTCCCATATTCTTCTGCCTCAGCGACAACAACCCCCCAACCCTGTATACTAAAAGTCCATCACGCCCAGTCCTGTTTATTGGTTTCTGACTGTGTTATTGGTTTCTGACATATTATTTATATCCTTTAAAACTGTTGAGTCTTGCTCAGAATGTCCTATGTGTGCTTAAAAAGGGAGACAATCCAGTTGTTAAAATGCTTGATATATATTTTGCAGACCTGAGTTTAATTCAGAAACCACATAAAAAGTGGTGTGAGGGGGGCTGAGAGATGGCTCAGAAGTTAAGAGCACTGACTGCTCTTCTGAAGGTCCTGAGTTCAAATCCCAGCAACCACATGGTGGCTCACAACCATCCATAATGAGATCTGATGCTCTCTTGTGGTGCCTCTGAAGACAGCTACAGTGTACTTACATATAATCAATATAATCAATCAATCTTTGGAGAGAGTGAGGCCAGAGAGAGCTATAATAAATAAATAAATTAAAATAAAAAAGTGGTGTGAGAAGGTGCATGAGTATAATCCCAGCACTTGGTTAGGGGAGAGAGAAGACAAATAACTCTTGTTAACTTGTCCTTTGACCTTCCCACATTTGCTGTACTGTGACACATACACATAATAATAATGAAATAAAAAAATGTATTGATTATATATACAAAAATCTAATTATTAAATGCAAAACAAAATATCTCCTCAGCTACACCCCATTACCCCCCCCCCAAATAAAGGGGAGGACTACTGAAAATTCTATACCAGCCTGGTCTACAAGGCAAATTCTAGACCAGCCAGGGGTACATATAAGATCCTGTCAGAAAAATAAAAATAAAATAAAAATAAGAGGGTGCTGGAGCAGGGCCACTGATTAAGAGCATTTGCTGTTTTTGCAGAGGACCTGGGTTTGATCCCCAACACTCATATGGTGTCTCATAACCATGTATGTGGTGCACATACATGCATGTATGCAAAACATTCATAATACAACATAAAAATAAAATTAACGGGTCCTTTGACTCCCCTTCCATACCAGAGAAAAATCTCAAAATAACTTAATAACTTAATTTACAGTGTTTTGATTCTTAACTCTCTCTGTCTCTCTAAGATAGGGTTTCTTTTTGTAGCCCTAGTTGTCCTGGAACTCAATTTGTAGACCAGGCTGACCTCAAACTTAAAGATTTGCTCGCCTCTGCTGGGATTTAAGCCATGTGCTCAGCCTCTATCGTTTTAAGCCTAATGAAGCCTTGTTATTGGGGGTGGGGTGAGGGAAGCATTGTGTGTGTTGGGTGGGGGGGCAGTATTTGGCTTACACTTCTACATCACAGTATACTGCTGAAGGAAGAAGGCAGGCCAGGAACTTAAACAGGACAGGAACCTGGAGGCAGGAGCTGATGCAGAGGCCACAGAGGGCTGCTGCTTACTGACTTTCTCCCCATGACTTGTTCAGCCAAAGCATTGCTATTTTATACAGAAATCTGAAGGACTATTTTCAGTAAAACGAAACAAAACTCTTGTAAATACAGGGGACTAGAAAAACAGTTCAGCGGGTTAAAGCCCTTGCTGCACAGGCCTGACAACTTGATTCAATCCCAGCAATCCACAGTAGGAGAGAACGCTCTCCTCAAAGTTGTCTTTGGGCAATCAATTACAATAAAACTACCTACAACTGTAAACTGTATCTTTATATAAAATAAGAACATAGTGGAAAGGCATGCTAATCAAATTAGAACGAGGGGGAAAAAGGCAGTTTCTCTCAAAGAAGCCATGAGACTATGATAACAATTGGTATATACAAAGTCTTCTCGGGTGAGAGATGGCTTAGCTGTTAAGAGCACTGGCAGCTCTTCCAGAGGACCCAGATTCAATTCCCAACATCCATCTGACATCTCATAACTAACACCGTCCTGTGCCTCCGAGGGCACCAGGCATACCCGTGGTGTGTATACATACATGCAGACAAACACTCATATACAAGAAAAGTAAATAAAAAATTAAAAAGTCCTTTGGTATAAAAGCCATGTGTTATCATGTATTTTATGAATATAAAGGGTTTTCACAGAGCCGGGGCTTGGGGGCATAGACACTGGAGGCGCCTAGGTAGAAGTCAGTTCCAGGTCAGCCTGGGCTACAGCGACACCTGTCTCACAAACAAAACGAAACCCTCAACCAAACAACCATAACAGAGTTCCTTACACTACGGCTTCAAAAGATATTTTCCTTTTAATTTTTTTTAAACCGGCGTTGTTAGCCTCTTTTCCAGTAACCACTCCCCGCAAACGTAAGCTTTTTACAACTGCACTGACTCTTCGTAAAATTCTTTGTGTCCCAGGCCTGAGGTAAATAAATAATCAATGCACAGAACCTGGGTAGGTGGCAGATGCTGGAGGTAGCCTTGGCGCGCCCAGGGCGGTTCGCTCTCCCCGCCGTGTTCCTCCCAGGGCCGCTCGGGTAGAAACGGGACTCCTTCCCCAGACTCTCCGTGACCTCGGGCTCGTTCCCTCAGGTGGCACTCGCAGCACCCGTCAGCAGCCCCACTTACCGCGGCGCGCCTCTGCTGTGCTCACGCGGAACCGCGGAGACCGTTGGAATGACTCCACCCCCTTCCAGGAGAGGACTGTGATTGGTCCGCAGCAAACCTGGGGGAGGCGCGCGCCCGCCTATTGGCCACCGCTCAGAGCTTGCGTCCGCTCACGCACCGCTCAAATTGGCGCGCGCACGCGTATCCGGAATTCTCAGTTCCCGCTGTGGTCTTGTTTGTAAATCGACTGTGAGCTGGGAAGGCTGGGAAGTCATCTACAGGAGAGGAAAAAAAAAAGGCAACTGGACACGCTTAATCTGGAGAAGTGACTGCTGAGTAGCTGCCTTTATATCTTTGTTGTGGTTCTGTGGAACGGGGTCTCGCGATGCAACCCTTGCTTAGCTTGGAATTTGCTATGTAGCTCAGGCTAGCCTGAGACTCCTGGCACTCCTACGCAGCTTCCCAATGGCTACCAGGTCACCCAGGCTTTAAGCAATGACAGGGGAAACTTTACAACTTCATTTAAGATCAGTAGTCTAAAGATACAAGTTAGCCGAGCACGGTCGCGCAGGCATGTTGAAATAAAAAGGTGAGAATTTGAGACCAGCCTTGGGTACATAGATTTCCTCCAGATGAAAAAAGATTTTTTTTTTTAATTTATAATTCTGGTGAACAAAGCATTCCATCAGGACTCTGAAGAGTAAAGTGGATGGAGTAAATTTCTCCACCACTGGAAATGTTCATATGGAAGCTTCAACCTGTTAGGGGTTAACGCAAGAGATCCTCTGCACTGTGAGGAAGTTAAGGATTTCCCCCTCCCTCTCCCTGAAAACAAGCCCGCTCTTCCTACATACTGTGCCAGCCTTTGATCCCTTTGAGTCACACACCAACCACGGAATAAATGACTTTCAAGCGCTCTTCCACCTCTAGAAAGGTATTTTCTAAGCAACCAAGTGCATGATTATAGCCAAGTCAGCTTTGAGGGCACAGCTGCGAGTGCCAAAAGTGGGTAGTCCTTGGGAGAGAAAGGAAAGCTTAAGACCTGAGACTCAGCAGAACTGGAATTGGTTTCAACTCTGGGAACCCTGGGGGTGGGACCAGAAATCAATCAAGGAATCACCTTTCTCTTTCACTGCTCCTAGCTTTTTGTACAGCTCCATAGCATAGACCTAGCAGTCGGTCTTTCTGAACTTCGAAGCTAATATAATTTTGGCTACCGCGGTGATGTCTGCATTTAGTCCAAACTGATGTTAAGCTACAGCTGGTTCCTCATGGAGGTTTTTATGGTGTGTTTTGTCTTCTGGAGACCCTCAGACTCATTAGGACTCTGACTGACTCTGCTCTGGGCTTCCCCAATTTAGTTGTAGGACTGAGCCAGAGGGTAGATAGTGAATTCTGCAAACTTACAGACTTCTGAACGATAGTCATGCAACAGTCTGACGTGCTTTTCAGTCTGCTGTTGCGGTTCTGTATTCATGGTTAGGATTTCTTTGTTGCAGTGAAGTGTTTTCGCTTACCATTTGGGATTACTGCTTATTTTACTACTGCCATTCATACTATCTAATGATATCTAATCTCCTCAGCATCTTTTCTTGTCCCTACTCCGACAGTGACCGTATTAGTCCTGTCTTGAAATAGAAACTTCCTTGGATGGTTCTTTGAAAAACACAGAGTTAAAAATGTCTCTTAGAAATAGCACAGACCGTAATGAGTTGGATCAAAGGAAAGGAGGGAAAAGACAGAGAGAGAAAGGGTCCCATTCTATCGACACAGTTTCCATTTGTCCACCAGAGGGAGGTATGTTAACTGGTGGGAATAGAGGCCAACAAGAGTGCTCTAAATGTTATTTTTAAACTTTTAATTAATTAATTTAGGGTTTCTTTTTGAGACAGGGTCTCGCGATGCAGCCCTAGTTGGCCAGGAGCTATTTAGACCAGGCCGGCCTCATAGAGATCTGTCTGCCTTTGCCTACCAAGTTCTTGGCTCAAATGTGTGTACCCTAATTTAGGATTTTTTTTTCTTTTTGGCAAAGGCCTCATTCTAAACCCCAGGCTGTCCTCAAACTCACAACAATCCTCCTGCCTAGGTATCATCACTATTTATTTTATTTTGTTCATTTGAGGCAAGGTCCCATATAGCTCAAGCTGACCTCAAGGCCAGACTTGAACTCCCAATCCTCTTGCCTCTGTCTTCTAAGTGTTAGGATTATAAACATGTGCCACCATGGCAAGCTTGTCATTATCTTTAAAAGTAGAGTGTTCTAATGTTGCAATTAAAGTATGAATATGGAAAATTATTACTTGATAAAAATCTGGATTGGCCCAGTTATTTATTCAGTGGATGAGTGTAGTGTGTGGTATGTGTGGGTTGTGTCTACCTGAGTGTGTAGGTAAGCAGATGCACCTTGGTAGCTCTTCTGAGTCCGTCATGGTGGGGATCTTCCTCTATTTCTCTATAACCTATTCCCTGAGGAGAGGGTCTCTCACAGATCCAGAAGCACATTGAAGCCAGCAACTAGGCTGGCTGGCCTGCCAGCTCTCGTGAGTCACCATGTATTTCCTAGTGCAGGAGCTATCAGCTGTAGGTACAATCAGCTGTGCTTGGCTTTTTATGTTGGTGCTGGGGACTCAAACCCAGGTACTCATGCTTGCACAGCAAATACTCTTACCTGTTGAACCATCTCCCTAGACCAGATATTTTTGAAAATATTTTCTAAAATGTATTTTATTTGTACACAGGATTGTTTGTTTGGACTTAACTGGTAGTTACACATGTTTTATTAGCAGGCTGCTGAGTTTGTCTTAGTAGGGAGAATATTTGCTATTCAATCTCGAGGACCTACGTTCAGATCCCAGCGCCTATTTATCGAGTTGGGGTCCAACAAATACCTGTACCTTCAGAACCCAGGGATTGATGCCCTCTTCTGGCATTGGTGTGTACTCACACCTACCTGTGAGCAGATACTCGTGCAGGTACACACAAATCAATACACTGGCACAGTCATAGGAAATGACGCAAGTCATGAAGCCAGCACAGCTGTTTGACACAGTTCCATCCAGGCTGTGCCGAGCGCTGCGCTGCCATGGCTGTAGTTCTGCCTCTCACTTTTAGGTTTTGGTGACTGCCTGCTGCACTCTTAGGGGCTTTCTGCATTATGGTTCATTTGATGTCTTTACCTGAGAAAATTATGTCTGAGTCTTTTTTTTTTTTTTTTTTTTTGGAGAATCCTTTCTGCTTTTAGGGAAACAACTTTATCTGGACACTACTTGGAAGTCTTCCTTATGCCCCGGAGATTGTGATAAGCTCAGATAATCAAAAGCTAGAAATTTCTAAATGAGGCTATGAATTCAGGAATCTTCTTGGGGTATCCATCCCTAAGCAAACTCAAACAGTATAATTGGTGCAGAATAAACAGAAGTAATTGACAAAGTCTGACTGACCAGGAGAATTGGTAACAGACTCTAAGCCTCTTTATACAATATACTGAGAGCTCTCTAAAAGTGCAGTGAAATGCAGTATAAAGACAGGAGTAGTCATACAGGGTACACCCCTAGGGCAATAGAACTCAGTAAATAAGATAGATTGACTAAAATAACCTTTTCCTACTTTATAGTGTAGCTGAGGAAATGATAAAATAAAAGGAGCTAGGTGTTAGCATTTGCTACTCATAAAAGCACAGGTTCAGCCTACGGCAAAAGAGACGCTGTCTCAGAAAAAATCAGTCTCGACAGTGGGAGGTTCCAGAAACAGGGAGAACACTACTTTCTTACTGTAACTGGAGTATTTGTTTTTTTCTTTTTTCTTGTAGAAGTAAGAGGATAACACTTTCTTTGGAGACTTTTACAGAAAGCATAAAAGGCTTAATTCTTTAGATAATTTAAGTGCATACCCACCTAATTGGAGAGAAATGTATCTTCCAGCTATGTGGTTCGTAAGAACAATAATAATTATTATTATCTTAATTGCTTTAACTACATCAGTCAAAAACTATACTATAAAACATCTGTCTCTGTAAACTTGAAAAGGTTTTCTTACTTAAAATTAAAGCTATGTTTGTTTGTTTTTTCCCAAATCACCTTCACCCAACCAAAAATTTCAAAGAATAAATGTATACTGTCAGCTCACTGAACAAGTTTGATAGCTTAAGTTTCTTAAATACTCTTAAAAAAATGTAAAGATTCATGTATTGCCAGGGCCCTGCCCCAGCACGTTGATAGGGTGGCCTCAACCCCCCTACAGAAAGATAGCTTTGAATTTCTGATCCATTTGCTCCCACGTTCAGAGTGCTATAATTACAGACAAAAACTTTTTAAAAGATTTATTTATTCCTTATATATACACGAATACATTGCAGGTGTCTTCAGACACACCAGAAGAGTGCCTCGGATCCCATTACAGATGGTTGTGAGCCACTATGTGGTTGCTGGGATTTGAACTCAGGACCTCTGGCAGAGCAGTCAGTGCTCTTAACCCCTGAGCCACCTCTCCAGCCCACAGACAAATGTTTTTGACTGGTTTATGTCAGACCATCATTCTGAAAACTAAGGTACATCCCCAGCCCCAAGACTGAGTTATTGTTAAATTTTAAGCTTATAAAAAAACAAAACAAAATATGGTGGCTTATTCCTGGCCCTTGGGAGGCCAAAGTGGGAGGAATATCATGGGGTTCTTGACAACCTAAACAGTAGAGAACCATTCTCAAAAAACAGTAATTTAAATAAAGAATGAAAGAAAGGACAGAGGGGGGAGGAGGGAGGAAGGGAGAGGGGAAGGGAGGAAGGGAGAGAGAGAGAGAGAGAGAGAGAGAGAGAGAGAGAGAGAGAGAGAGAGAGAGAGAGAGAGAGAGAGAATATACAAAAAGAACAGAGTCAAACCACGGGAAGTGGAAGCAGGAGGATCAGGATCTCACATTCATCTTTGACCAGCCTGAGTAAATGAGACTCCATCTCAAACCAAACAAAACAGAACATAGTCCCACAAGGTGTAACATTATTGGTCCCTGAAAATTTTATCCTACTTTAAAAGGTCTTACTAGAAGCCAGTCTATTGGCAAAGTAGGATGCAGCAGTGAAATGCAAAACTGAGTGGCTGTTGTTTACCAGGGCCGTGCTATTAAACCAGGGCAGGAGGGCTGCAAGAAGCTCACGGCTACATCATCTCTCCTAGTTTCTCTATGTGTTTGTATTTGAGGCAGTCTCCTTCTGCTGCTTTGGCTGGTCTCTCTCTCTCTCTCTCTCTCTCTCTCTCTCTCTCAAGATTTATTTTACTATATGTAAGTACACTGTAGCTGTCTTCAGACACACCAGAAGAGGGCATCAGATCTCATTACAGATGGTTGTGAGCTATCTGGTTCAAAGTCATCCTTTGCTGCATAGGCAGTTCCTGGCTGGCCTGGATGACGTGACACTTAGTCTCAATAAAACAAAAGCTTTTTAACAAGTAATGAGATTTTCTTGGTAATTTGTCGACATGTCAACCCATGTAGTTGCTGGGATTTGAAATCAGGACCTTCAGAGGAGCAGTCATTGCTCTTAACTGCTGAGCCATCTTGCCAGCCTGGTCTCAGACTCTTGATCCTCCAAGATAACAGGTGCGTGTCACCATGCCTGGTTCCTACGTTATCTTGGTATCAATATCTCTCTTATCAATTTGGCAGAGTTCTATTTGAGAACTTGGGTAATTTTAATTATTAATAAGAAGAGGTTCCATGTTGACAAATTACCAAGAAAATCTCATTACTTGTTAAAGAGCTTTTGTTTTATTGAGACTAAGTGTCACGTCGTCCAGGCCACCGGGAACTGCCTATGCAGCAAAGGATGACGTTGAATGTCTTGCCTTTTGTGGTTTGTTTTTCACAGGGGAATAGATTTGACAGGTTTCACTCTGTAGCCCAGGCTAACCTTGAACTCACAGTGTAGTCCAGGTTGCTCTAAAACTCCTGGCAACCTGGGTGCAGGGGTTACAGGTGTGAGTTGCCTGGCATTACTTATTTCTTCAACATTTGATTCCTAGTTTATTCCAATAGAAAATGAGCAACGGGCAAGTGTTCATTTGTTAGGAAATAATAAAAGTTCTTTTTTCTGATGACCTAATCGTGTTCACATTTTGTGTGTGTGTGTGTGTGAAATTTGTGAAATGAAAAATTTCAACAGTCAGGAATCTTTTTGGACCTGGAGTGAATGTCATATTGAAAATAATTTATGTAAAACTATAATACTGTATGTGTATGCATACTTTTCTCCATGCACGTTCATAACTAATACATGTTAATAAAACTAGATGTAAAAAAAAACAGGACATGAAATATCATCCTTCTGTTACTTCATGTTTAGTCTTCTTTTCTAGAAAATAAGGGTAATTACTGCTGCTTTTTCCACTCTTGAAGTGTTAAGTGACTATTAGGGAGGGAGTTCAGCTTAGTGATCGCAGCAATAAAAAAAACTACGATTCCCAAAATGCTTAGAGAAAGAGGATGCCACCGGTCTGGGAGACAGTTGCAGCTTCTTCCAGGCATAGGTGCTAGATTCCCCCTCGGAGGAGGGTGCAGCTTGTCCTTGACTGGTTTGTAATGCATCCAGGGATGTGTAGTTCCCGTAGGGCTCCAGTGCGCCCTCAGGGCAGGTCTCCTACTACAAGTCCCGTACTGACGCGGGGTTGGGCAGCGCGTGCGTGCTGAAGCTAAGGGAGCATGTGGGCGGTGCTACTAGCGGGAGGAGTAAAGATGGCGGCGCGGGGGCCTCCGCCTTCATTCCCTGGCTGAAGCCCTCCGAGGGAGGCGGCAGTGGCCACACAGGGCTACCAACAGTCTTGTGGTGGTACTTTTGGCAGCAGCTGCGGAAGCTCGAGCAATGGCGGAGCTGGAGCACCTGGGAGGGAAGCGAGCAGAGTCGGCGCGAGCGCGGCGGGCTGAGCAGCTGCGGCGCTGGCGAGGCTCGCTGACAGAGCAGGAGCCCGCGGAGCGACAGGGCGCGGGGCGCCAGCTGCAGACCAGACGCGGGAGCCCCAGGGTCCGCTTCGAAGACGGTGCGGTCTTTCTAGCTGCCTGCTCCAGCGGGGACACGGACGAGGTGAAAAAGCTTCTGGCAAGAGGTGCGGACATCAACACGGTCAACGTGGACGGCTTGACAGCCCTGCACCAGGTAGGACTTCTCTTTCTGTTGTGTGGGGTCTTTGACCTGCAAGCTTGTGACCCCGGTGAGTTGCCTCACCAAGAGTATATATAGTGTCACCGCAAAGCCCTCTTGCAAAGACCATGCCACTTCAGTCAACTCACATTCTTGGCCACCCTCTTCCACTCATAACCAGGGTGTGGGTCTTTACTTGAAGGACTGGTGTCACCCGGGTGACTGGTCAGTGTTTGTATTTCCCTCCACCTACTTGGGTTGTCATGGTGACTGATGATTTGGTCCTTGGTGTTATCTTTATAGATTAGTCATCTTTACTTCTCTCCTGTGCCTGTACCTCATGCCACTCACACTGTCATTAGCCTGCTCCCCTTTCAGAAAATTCAACTTTCTATTTGCGTGGCCTAGTTATTAAAATGTCTTAGGGTCAATTAAAGGGAAACCCCACTAGTGGATGGAGACAGGCAGCTTTTTTGAAACGCCACTTGTTTTGCTGATGTGTGATTTGTGTCTTCTCCAGGCCACCCTTAGAACACCCTTGACCTCATTGTTATGGGTGTCTCATTTTCTCTACAGCAGCACTACTTCAGTCAGGGACAGAATTATTTCTGTCTAGGACTTATGGAGTAGGCTTTCAACTTTATTTCTGAATCTGTCTGTAGAAATGGTAACCTTCGAAAAAAGAAATGACTATATATACGAGTTACAGGTAATCTGAGAGTTCTTGTGCTTAATAATAACGCCTTGATTTCTCTCACTTATGCAACAATATTCTCTGTATACTGACTGTCATAACTCCACCCTCTCTCCCCATTTGAACTTCGCCAGTTATTTTGGTGAGCTGAGACCTGGGCACCCACTCTTTTCTCTTCTCGTCTCTTCTCTTTCTTTCCTTCTCTCTTTTCTTTCTCTCTTTTCTTTCTTTCTTTTTTCCTTCCTTTTTCCTCTTCCTCTTCCTTCACCTCTCTTTTATTTTTATTTTATTTTATTTTATTTTATTTTTAAAAAACAACCACACAGATGCTCATGTAGTTCAGGTTGACTTAGAACTCTCCATGTAGCTGATCCATCTGCCTCTATGTCCCCAGTGCTGGGACTGCAAAGTCTGGGCAGTGCTGAGGATCAAGCCAGGCAAGAACTCTACCGACAGAGCTACATCCACAGCTCACAGCTCTCTTTCTTAGTTTTCCTTTGCTGTATGTGCAACCTGAATGAGTGCACATAAGATTCAACTTTTTGTCGGGTGGTGATGACCATGCCTTTAATCCCAGAACATCGGAGACAGAAGCAATCAGATCTCTGAGATTGAGGCCAGCCTGGTCTATAGAGTGAGTTCCAGGATGGACAGGGGAGAAACCTTTTTTGAGAAACCTTGTCTCAAAAAACCAACCAATCAAACAATAACACTCCCCCCAACCCTCAAAAACAAAACCACTTTTAAATAATAATTCAAGTTTACATTAAGCCCCTTCCTTAAATATACTTAGTTAATAGCTTAATATTGTTCTGATTGCTCTCTTCATATGGAAGAAAATTCTCCTCTCAGCCTGTTTTATTCAGGATCCCACCTAAAGTTTTATACATAGCAACCAGTTTTTATATAGTACTTTGCTGTTTAAGAATGATTTCCTGTGTCTTCTCTCATGTAATTTTGGTAGTGTTCCTCTGCAGTGGCTGTAGTTGGTAATAATGTGACTCCCATATACAGAGGGGGAAGGCGAAACTTCAGAAACTTTATATGTGTGAGATCCTAGGAAGGAGGAGAGTTACCTGTGGTATTGATTTTTCAGATTTCAAGCACAAAGCCCCTTAGCCCACCGAGTAAAGAACTGGGTATAGAATGTGGTAAGAGAACGACAGTCAACTTTAAATACGATTTAAACTAAATATTTGAACTCTTGGAAGGGTGACTTCTCCATACATGTGAGGAGCAGAGCTCAGCTGGGTGTCTTCATTCATTCTCCATCTTAATATTAAGTATTATTGTTATTTTTTAGTATAATATAGTATAACTTAGCAACAGCGTTTCTTTTACTATTTTTATTTTGATTAGTGTGTGTTTGTGTACATATGTGTATATGTGTATGCCATCATGTTTGTGTGGAGTTGAAAAGGACAACTTAGGGGGGCCACTTTTCTCCTTCCATCGCGGGTTCTGGAGATGGATCTAACTTAGTTGGCAGGCAGGCAGCAGGCAGCAGGCAGGCAGGCAGGCAGGCAGGCAGCAAGCGGGTGGGCAGGCGGGCAGGCGGGCAGGCGGGCAGGCAGGCAGGCGGGCAGGCAGGCAGGTAGCAGGCAGGCAGGCAGGCAGGCAGCAAGCGGGCGGGCAGGCGGGCAGGAGGGCAGGCGGGCAGGCAGGCAGGCGGGCAGGCAGGCAGGTAGCAGGCAGGCAGGCAGGCAGGCAGGCAGGCAGGCAGGCAGGCAGGCAGGCAGGCAGCAGGCAGGCGTGCTCAGCAAGCATGTTGACCATCTGACACTTGATTATTTTCCAAGTGACTGTGCTATTTAAGTGTAGTCCTTCATACATTTTACTATTACTCGGGGAAGTCACTCACGGTTCTGCCTCTCTCTGCCTTTACCAGGAGACTGATTGCCTTCCTGCCTTTCCTCCCTTCACCAACAGCTTTGCTTCTGAAGGGCGCTGTCTCTCAGCTGATGCATCCTTTACGTTCAGTAATCTATAGAAGTAGGAGAGGAAGGGATGCTAGCTTTGGGATAATTCTTATCTACAAGTGTAATAGAAGAATTGCTCTAGATTTACTAAGTTGCCTTGGTCATGGTGTTTCTTCATAGTTGTAGACAATAACTAATGACATTCAGATTGAATATGTATACTCAGTAATAGACAATTTCAGTTAAAGATTATTACTCTGCTCAAAGAGTTAATGTCAAGCCAAATGACTTTCTGTTTTGCGTGTTTTTTGGTTTGTTTTCTTTTTCCTTGCAGAAAGGGCCTCACACCATAATTTAGGCTAGCCTGAAATGTATATAGCCCAAGCTGGCTTTGAGCTACCTGATGAAGACGCTAGGAACCAAACTTAGGTCCCCTGGAAGAGCAGCAAGTGCCCTTAACCACTGAGCCATCTCACTAGTCCTAAATTTTATATTTTAAAATTAGCATACAAGGTCTTAGGTATCATAATGGCTTTCCTTTTTGACTTAAGAATAAATTTATGATTGCATTTTAGGCCAAAGTGTGTTTGAGTTGATTGGCCACTCACTCCTGTGCTCTCTCCTTCTGTCCCTCCTCCTCTCCCCTGCCTCCCCTGCAATGCCCTCTTCTGCTTCCATGGCACAGGTGCCCTTTGAACACCTCCCCTTCTTTGGCACCTCTTTTCCCCTTTTCTTAGTCTCCTAGGGTTTCTGAGCCTTTATCCTTGTTTCTACACATATATGTATGTGAGAGAGACACATGGTGGCTGTCTTCTTGAGTTTGTGTCATTTTGCTTAATATATTTCCCAGCTCCTTCCATTTTCCTGTAAATTTAATTTTTCTTTACAGCTGAGTAAAATTCCATTGTAGATCGTATTAGTTATTGTCCACTGTTGTGAAGAAACACCATGACCAAGGTAACTTATTGAAGGAAACCTTTAATCGGGAGTTTGCGTGCAGTCTCAGGGAGTTAAGGACCCTCATGGCAGGGAGAGTGATGACAGGCAGGCATGGCACTGGAGCAGTAGCTGAGGGCTTACATCCTGATCCACAGGCAGGAGGCAGAGTGGGGGGTGGGGAGGGAAGGGATGAGGGAGACAGAGATAGAGACAGACAGATGGGTCTGTTTGTCCTGGGCTTTTGAAACCTCAAAGTCCCCCCGCCCCCCTGCCCTCCGAACCCCCAGTCAAACACCTTCTCCAACAAAGCCACACCTCGTAACCCTTCCTGAATACTTCTACCAGTTAGGGAGTAAGCATTCAAATCTGTGAGCCTATAAGGGCAATCTTCATTCAAACCACTATGTGTCTATCAGATTAAAAAGTTTTATTATGGAGCTGAAGAGAGGGCTCAGCAGTTAAGAGCACTGACGGTTTTTCCAGAGAACCTAGGTTCAAATCCCAGCAGCCACATGGCAGCTCACAACTGTCTGTAACTCCAGGATCTGACACCTTCACACAGACATACACACAGGCAAAACACCACTCTACATAAAATAAAAATACCATTTTTATTACTTGTGTGGCATATATTTGTGTGCTACCTCACCCATGTGGAGGTCAGAGGACTGCTTTTGGGAGTTGGTTCTTTCCTTCCACCATGTAGGTCCTTCCTGGGGATTGAGCACAGGTCGTTAGGCTTGGTGTCAGGGACCTTACCTGTGGAACTGGCTTGCAGGCACTTTACCATATTTTCATTATTTGTTCATCCGTTGTTGGGCATCTAGACTGGTTCTATTTCCTTGCTATTGTGAATGGGGCAGCAGTCAACATGGCTATACACGCATCTCTATAGTAGTAGACTGGATGTATTTTAATGAGTGAATTAAGATTTGGTAGCTCCATTAAATGTCCTAGAGGGCTCAGTGAAGACGATGCTAATCTAATGATAGTCCATGGGAGCCCTTGTTTCTGCACAGGGACCTCCATTTTATTTATGTATACATGTAAGAAATGTACGTGATGATAATCCAACTTCTTTATTTAGTAGGAGTAAATATCGCCTCTCTTGGTATCCTCACGATTATGGACTTGTGTGGTCTAGCTTCGGACAGAGGTTTGTGGTTACACACATTCCAGATTTGGACCCTCAGAGTAATCTCAGATTCTAATTCAACTTGTGTAGCCTGAGGCAGATTTCACTCTCTAGACCATGCCACCTCAAACTTGTAATCTTCCTGCCTCTTGCTCCTGTGTGCTGGCATGCCAAGCTCGAGCTACCATGCCTGCCTAGCTCTGTCATTCTAGAACTGCTTTAGATGGCCACGTAACTTTAGAGAAGGTACAATTACATATTTCTTTGGAAGACACATGAGGGATGGTGCGGACAAGAAGAGGAAGGTAGGACAGCCAATGGGAGATGGGCGAAGACTAGGATGCATATCAGTCAGGTCAATATAAAAGAACATATTTCATGTGCTAATTTGTGTGTAAGAATAAGGCTAGTCTTTTAGTCTCGTCCCTTTCATTCCATAATTCATTTATAATTTAATTTCTCTCACGGTTTCTTCCATCTGTGAAGTGGCTTGCCTACGCCCTATCCCAAGTATTGACTTAACGGCTTAGTGTTGGATGCAGGGCAGCATGGGATTTGGAAAATCCTGTTGGCTCTTTCAGGACTGTTTGTAGAACTGTCGTCATCCCTCATCATTTCAGTAGCACACCCTGTCATGCTGTTTAATATGATGCATCAGGCTATGTTGGGCACCTGGCTCCTTGCCCTGTGAGCATTAGTCCCAAGTTTCCATGCTCTGTACACTCAGCCAGATTGAACTGGATTTTTTCCCCCTGTTTTGAAGTGCACATGGAAGTGACTCTCCTTTGTATTTGTACCCTGGCCAGATATCTCTTTGTTCTTTTTCTTCACATTCTCTCCCTCCCTGTCCCACCCATCTTCTTCTCTCCCTTCCTTCCTTTTCCTCTCTCTTGCTTCCCCTCTCCCTAAATTGTCCCTGTCTCTGTCCCTCTGTATGTGTATGCTTAGAAGTCAGAGGACAACTTCTGGGAGTTGGTTCTTTCTCTACTATGTGGGTTCCAGGGAGTGAACTTAGGTCTTCAGGCTTGGTAGCAAATGCCTTTACCAGTTGAGCTATCTTTTTTGTTTGTTCTTTTTTGGTTTTTGTTTTATTCTTTTTTGAGCCAGAGTTTCTCTATATAATCACCCTCACCCTGTCTGTCTTGGAACTCACTTTGTAGACCAGGCTGGCCTTGAACTCACAGAGACCTGTCTGACCATGCCTCCACAGTGCTGAGGTTAAAGACTTATGTCAGGACACTATCTTGATAGCCATTTTTAAATATTTTAAAAGGTGTGTGTGTGTGTGTGTGTGTGTGTGTGTGTGTGTGTGTGTGTGGTGTGTGTGTGTGGTGTGTGTGTGTGGTGTGTGTGTGTGTGTGTGGTGTGTGTGTGTGTGTGTGTGTGTGTGGTGTGTGTGTGTGTGTGTGTGTGTGTGGTGTGTGTGTGTGTGGTGTGTGTGTGTGTGTGTGTGTGTGTGTGGTGTGTGTGTGTGTGTGTGTGTGTGTGAGTGTGTGTGTGTGTGTGTGTGTGTTAGGACATTCAGGTTATTTCCAACTAAACATTTGCAGAGTTTCACTATATGCTAGCCTAAGGCTGACCTTGAACTTGCTATTTTCCTAACTCAACCTTTTGAATTCTAGGATTATAAGTGTGTTCCACCTTAGCTGGTGGACAGATTTTATATTTGTAACACTCGCTCTTTGATTGAGATTTCCATGAGTTCTGGCACATGTGTAACTTCCACCATAATGAAGATGAAGAACACTATCATTACTCTTACATTCCATCCTTCCTTCCTAGAGAAATCATAAACCACGAGGATCCTAAGACGCATCCCTGCAGGTACAATTCTCGCTTGAAACGTGATTATAATAAACTTCTTGTTTTGTTTTTTTCAAGACAGGCCTTCTCTATAAACTAGGCCAGCCTTGAACTCAGCTCTGCCTGCCTCTGCCTCCCAAATTTGATATTGGGTAAATTATTGGAGTTATGATTGATTTTACTTAATTGCCTATTTCTTAGAGATACTTGCAATTTGCAAATTGAAATATGTGTAAATGGAATGTTGTCTATAGTTGGCTATAAAATACCTCTGTCAGGATGGGGTTGAGGTACTCACAAAAGAAACAAGACTAGTCATTAATTATTTGAGAATTCATTAGACTATTCTACTTTTGTTTAAATATCCCATTAAAAAAAAAAGCCTTAAAGAAATACAAACAGGCAAGATGGCCCAATAAGTACTGGTGCTTGCTGCCAAGAAAACAAGAACCCATACGGGTAAGGAGGCAGTTGGCTCCCACAAGTTGTTCTCTGTACTTCACTCACATGCCGTGGCACTTAATGATGCACATTCAGAAATATGAAAAATTTAATTTGTGGAGATTGTAAATAAAGGAGCTAGTTTAGATGTAGCATATGACCTGTGGCAAAGGCTTGTTGTGTTGCCAAGAGTTGGGTTCAGGATGTATGTTCGTGTGTAAATATGCACTGATGACAGCGATGAGGTAGAGTCTCTGCTGTTCTTCACGCCTGTTTTCGTCACTGCTCTCCTCGCCAGGGGCCTGTGTATGCTTCCCAGTGCTCTACCGCCAACCTGCGTTCAGTCTGTCGTGTTGTCTTACCTGAAGCTCGTTCTATTCTGAAGTATTCCAGTTCAACAATATGATTTCTTGGGGCTAGAGCGATGTCTCAGCTGGTGACAGAACTGACTGCTCTTCCAAAGGCCCCAGATTCAGTTCCCAGCACCCATGTGGTGGCTCACAACCATCTGTGACTCCAATACCAAGAGCTCCAGCAGCCTCTTCTTGCCACTGTGGACACCAGGCTTGCATGTGCAAACAGACATTGTGCAAACAAAATATACATATAAAAATAAATAAATCGTAGAAAAGATTTCTTGGCTTCATGACACCTGGGCCATTATGAAAGAAACTTAAAAAAGTCTTAACCCAGAAAAAAATATGCAGATTGGCTATGTGAATGGCTTCCTGCACAGGCACTGCCTCCCCAAGTGTGGGCGAACGATGGGCTCGTCTCAGAAAATGAAGCCGACACTTGGAGTGTTCCTATGGAGGTGGGGTTGGCTGGCGTCTGCCCCTGCAGGCTAAGGACGAAGCTGCTTTTCTAACTGAATGGAGTTTACAATGACATTTTTGGTTTGTGAGCTGTGCCTGTTTTTGTGTAGCCATCTCATGGGAGGCAGTGTAGTTTGTTTCTTTTCTTTTCTTTTTTTAATTTTAGCTTCTTGGTAACTTTTAAGATTTTTGTTTTTAAAGTTGGTGGCAAAAGTATGAGATAGGATTTTAATATGCTCAAACAGATTGTTTGGGTCCTGTGGACAAAGCTTCAGTTTCATGAGTTCCTTCATATTGATTCCCCCCCGCCCCCATCTCCCCCCCCCCACACACACACACATTGAGCCCGATGCCCCTTGACAGTAAACAACATGGAAGATGAGGGTAGAAGAAGGCTTCAGCTCAGTGTCAGACACTCGGGTACTGGGCAGTGATTGGGAAGAGTGGCCTAGCTGCAGCCCAGCTGTTGAGGTCAGCTTCCCTGCTCCAGAGCTGCAGCAGTGCATGCAGCCAGTGGCCGGGAAGTGTGGTGCTTAGCAGGCCCTGAAACAGACCGCAAGTGTGAGCACAGCAGCTTCCATACACGAATGGACACTGTCCTGTTCAGCACTGTGCTGTTCCCATTTCATGACAGGATCACCAAGGCTCGAGGCTTCTGTTTTCGAGACTGCCTTTTCTATATTGCATTGGCTGGCCTAGAACTCCTGGACTCAGGAGATCTCTCCCCTTAGCTTCCTGAGTAACCTGGTCCTGTATTTGAATAATTAAAAGTCTGATTTTCCTTTTCTTTTCTATTTGAGACAGCGTCTTACTATGCAGAGGTCTTACTGCTTCTGCCTCCTGAGTGCTGGAATTAGAGGTGTGTACCATCATGTTCTCTGAAACAAGGTTTTGTTGTATAGCCAAGGCTGGCCTTGAATTCTTGGTTACCCCGCTCAAACCTGTATTGCAATTCTTGCTCACCACATCTGAATGACCTTAGATTCCTCCCCACCCCCATGAATCTCACAGGCATAAGGCCCTATTAAATATAGGCCTTATGCCTGTGAGAACATCCTACCACTGTGCTATATCCATAGCCCTTTTTTACTTTTAAATTTTGAGACAGGGTCTTGTTAAGTTGCCCAGGCTGGCCTTAAAGTCACTCTGTAGCCTATACAGGGCTAGAACTTCTCCCATCTTCCTCTCTCAGCCTCCCCTGTACCTGGGATTACAGGCCTGTACCACCAAACCAGGCCTAGATGATGATTAATTAAATTCTTCCACATAATTAAAAAATGATGTATATGGGCGTTTCTCCTGAATGTATATTATCTGCACACCACAGGTGTGTCTGTGACCTTTGGAGGCCAGATGAGGGTGATGGAACCCAAGGAGCTACAGACAGCTGTGAGCCACCATGTGAGTGGTCTGGGAATTGAACCCAGGTCCTCTGGAAGAGCAGTCAGTGCTCTTAACTGCTGGGCCATCTCTTTAGTCCAGAAATACTTTTTATGAAACAAATCAGGGCTAGTGAGATGGCTCAGCAGGTAAAGATGCAACTCACCTTTGGATGAGAAGAACCAGCTCTCACCAGTTGCCCTCTGACCTCCACATGTGTGCTGTTATAAGCAGCTCCCCACATGAATACAAATAATGTAATTTTAAAAATTAAAACAGAACAAAGTAAATTCAGATTTCTTCTTGATATGTTTTCCCTTTTTTCTTTTTTTCTTTTTTTTTCAGTTAAAACAGTATCTTGTTATGTAGTCTAGAACTTGTGCCCCAGCCTACCAAGTGTTAGAGTTACAGGCATACACCACTGTGACTATTTGCTCCGTTTATGTCATGGTGTACATAGAAAATAACTTAGTAGTAGCATTGCTGGTCGAGCCTCAAGCTTTATGAGTGTTACACAAGCACTCTTTCACTGAGCTGTCTCCCCAGGCCTCCCCCAGGCCTCCTTTTTATTTTCTTTTAAGACAGGGTCTCACTAAGTTGCTCAGGTCAGCCTAGAACTCACTTTGTATCCTAGGCAGCTATTGAATCTGCAGTCCCTTGTCTCAGCCTCCCAAGTAGTTGAGATTAAAGGTTTATACCATCAGGACTAAGAAAATGACATTGGTAATTCTCCTCTGATACATTGGGGATTTGGAAGTTGTAAAACTTTATTATGTTTTCTATCTTATGAAGTATTTATTTAATATTTATAAATGCATGTAATATATGTTGACCCATGTACTTTACTACAGTTTCTCCCTGCCTTTGCACTTTTCCCTCTCAATTTCATATGCGTTCTTTCTTTTAGATTAACACTCATCAAGTCCATTTGATGCTTCTTGTGTATGCATGGGTGTGTGCCTGTTTACTGGAGCATAGCCCAGGGCCCATGACCTACCTTCTCTCAGTGGCTATCAGCTGCCAGTGGCATGCACGTAAGCTATTGATGGGACTTCTTGAGCATCCCTCCCCATCTTGTGCAAATATGTGCATGTAATCCTACCCATGTAAGTTCATGTGTGCAACTGTTTTATCATGTCTGTCAAAGCCCTTCTCATAGCAGACATCCACTGTTCCCTGTGTTCTTAGCCTTTCTGACCCCTCTTCTGTAATGGGCTCTGATTCTTGTTGGGGAGGGAGTGTGATACAGATACATTTAGAGCCGAGCACACCACAATCTCTCATTTTCTGTGCACTGACCATTTGTGAACCTCTGTATTATTTGCTGTCTACTGCAAAAAGAATCTTCACTGATGATGGCTGAGAAATGCACCAGTCTTTTGGTATAAAGAAGAATTTAGGGGGAAGTTTATTACTACATCCATTTAGCAGAATAACAATAGTACTGGGTTCTTTTCTAGGGCCCATGACCTAGCCAGACATGAGATTTTGGCCCAGTTAACTGTACCAGACATAGGTTCCATCATCTTACAGAGCAGACTTTAAATCCAGTTCCTTCCTGGCAACCAATCACGAATGAATCTTATGCAGCTTAAATGGACCCTGAAGAAATCAGCAGCACTGGGGCTGGGGTTCTGCTGGCTCAGTGGTGGAGCATTAGCCTCGCACGCACAGGCTCTGGATTTGGTTCCCAGTCTCTACCTTCATCCCATACACACAGACAATAACAATAAAGCACATAGCAGTATATGGCAGTATTAATTCTCTCATATTTATTTAATTGTGGATGGCAGTAGCCTGTAATGTTTGTATATGTAGAGGACACCACAGGTCAGCAATTTGAAATTAGCCCGTATCTGGCTCTGGGCTTTTTATTTGATAGTGACTAGTACCTGGGGGAGGGGCAGTTTCTCCCCCCATTATATGGGACTCCATTTTAAACCCTTTATATATGTGTATGTGTGTACTCGGGGAAGCTTCTCACACAGGCCTCTGCATTTCAGCCTTTAGTGTTCTTCTTTCTCGCTTTCTCTCCTGCACCTCACCCTCCCAGCCCCACAGCCCCACACAGCGCCTGTCCCTTCCTGTGCATCTTTTTCCATAATTGTGATAAAAGTTATTTAAAAATAAGATACCAATTTAATAAACATCTGTGATTAGTCAATAAATAAACCAGGAATAATAGCCAAGAGTTATAAAACAGAGCCAGCAAGAAGCCTCAGGAGCTAAAGATGCTTGCTGCCAAACCCGAGGACCTGAGTGTGATCTTATCCTTGAGACCCACAAAATAGAAGGAGAGAACCCACTCCCACAAGCTGTCCTCTGATCTGCACATATGTACTGTATGTAGCAGGTGCACTTCTGTAGGAGCTCACACATGTGCATACAGGTACACATACACACTAATAATAAAAGTGTAAAGATAAAAGGACAAAATGCATTTTCCACTTAGAAACACTTAATGATGTTCCTTACATGGCTATGTTGACGATGATGATATTCGTACAAGCATACATATGTTAGAGTTTAAAAACTTAAGGGAGCCGGGCATGGTGGCGCACGCCTTTAATCCCAGCACTTGGGAGGCAGAGGCAGGCGGATTTCTGAGTTCGAGGCCAGCCTGGTCTAAAAAGTGAGTTCCAGGACAGCCAGGGAGACACAGAGAAACCCTGTCTCGAAAAACCAAAAACCAAAAACCAAAAAAAAAAAAAAAAAAAAAAAAAAAAAAAACAAAAAACTTAAGGGAATGTCAAAGCAAATTAAATGGAAAACTGTATTTTACATGGGTGGATTGAAGGTCAATGATGGGGGTTCAAGAGAAAAACTAAAATGAATTATTGGGAGCAGGGTGTTTATTAGAAGAGTTATTAACAACACAGACAACAGCATGGTGGGAGCTCTAGAGACAGTTCAGGCCACAGCACCAGAGACAGACAACTTGGCAGAGCCTCTCAAGAGAGGAAATCAGGACCGGTGGGGCAGAAATGGGGTCTCTTTTTTATGTTTTTTTTTTCCTCACTGTGTAACCTTGGCTGGTCTAGAACTCACATGCTGACCAGACTGGCCTTTAACCAACAGCATATGCCATTATGCCCGACAGAGATTTATTTATTTTATGTATATGAATATTTGCCTGTGCACCAGTATATCTGTGCACCAGGTACCTGTGTGGTTTCTTCGGAGAGGATGTTGGATCTCCTGGAACTAGAGTTCTTGATTAATGTAAGCCATCATGTGGTGCTGGAAACTGAGCCTGTGTCTCTCCAAGAGTGTTAAGTGCTGTTAGCTGCTGAGTCAGCACTCTCCTCTTACTCCTTTCAAAGGATAAACACAGTTTCACAGAATAAGCCTGAAGCCAGGTTTTCTGAGTCCCAGGAAGGAGGCTAGGAAGCAGAGCTAGATGTGTGGCCACCAACACTCCTTTTGAGGTAAACTCACTTCCCCAGGTAAGAAACTTGGCACCTGGCAGTCTGTTAGCTAGAGACTCAGAGTCTCCAGGTATCTGTGGGTGTGGACTGCTGCAGGCATTGTGGCCTGAGTAGCAGCTGATTCTAACATATTCTCATTGTTCACTTACTAACACTGTGTGTCAATGATGATGCAGATCATGATGTTCATGACAAATGTATGTACCTTAGAGTTAGAAAAAGTAAGGAAGAATTTAAGCAAATTAAATAGAAAAACAATGTAATTACATAGATAGCTGCAGTGGTTATAGTGGTTAATTTGTTTCGTTTTGTTTTGCTTTGAGATAAGGCCTTTCACTGTATGTAAAACAAATTCTAAATGACTGGGACTGAAAGGGATTGGTAGCAGCTGTACTAGACTCCAGTCTGCAGTTCTTATTTATTTAATGTGTTTGTGTGCTCTATCTGCATACCCGTGCATGCTGTTAGAGGGCGTCAGATCCCAATACAGATGGTTGTGAGCCACCATGTGGTTGCTGGGAATTGAACTCAGAACCTCTGGAAGAGCAGCCATCTCTCTTCTCCTAAAATACAATTTTTATTGGTCAGTTAACAGGTGGTCTTTGAATTCTGTGCTCATCAAAAGGAATTTTGGGCATAGTTAGACTTATTTACAGTAGTAGAAATTGCAGGAATAAACATTTTTGCAAGTAGACATTTTGCTGGGAGCAATAAAGGAACTTGGTCATTTAATTTTGTTACACATATAAGAGTACAAAGAGCCGGATGTGGTGGCACATGCCTTGACAGCACTTGGGAGGCAGAGGCAGGCATAGGGTGAATTCCAGGACAGCCAGAGCTACACAGAAAAAAAACTTAAAAAAAAAAGTATAAAATATATATTTGTATCGCTTCCTCCTGACTCACTTTGCTCCTGTTCATGGCTATAGGCTGCTTTGCTGTGCTGTCTTCTTTCTGTTATGATGACCACCACACCTGAAACCATGAGCCAAAGTAAATATGTCCTTTCTTAAGTTTGGTCAGGTATTTGGTTTCAGGTATGAAAAGTCGAATAGAGAAAAATGGTCCCAGAGAAGAGGAGTTTTCCCTATGACTACATGACCATATGGTTCAAGAAGTCTTTGACACTGGTTTATGGGAGAGTTAGGAAAACTTTGGAGATGCAGGCTAGAGAAGTCCAATGCTGTAACTTAATTGGAGATGCCCTCCCTCCTTTTAAAGATTTATTTTTATTTCTGGGTGAGTGCCTCAGATGCCAAGAGAGGGTGTTAAAGCTCGGATATTGGAGTTACAAGCGGTTGTGAACTGCCGGCAGCAGTGCTAGGAACCAAATTCATGTCCTTGTATGGCATGAGGTGCTCTTAACTACTAATCTACGTCTGCAGCTTAATGGGAGCCTCTTTTTGGTAGTTTAGGGGCAGAATGGTGATAGGGATGCAGAAGGTAATTCTGCCTGCGAGATTTCAGGTACAAATGAGAACTGTGTGTGGGAACAGGGCTAGAGAGCATTTATTTTTATTGTGTAAGGGCTGCTGAAAGATGAGCGTACAGGTGATGGTCTAATTCAAGTTAGCTCATCATTTAGACTGCCTCGTGGGTATTGTATTGTTGCTGCTTTTAGCTAGTTCTATAGTAAGACATGTGATCAAAGAGCAGAGCAAACGGTTTTGAAAAACTCAAAGATTACTTAATGGAGGTTGTTAACGTGGGGCTGAGGAAAGTGGTCACCGAAGAGATTGGGGCCATTAAAAAGAAGTTAAGTGCTTTGTGCCAGGACAGTCGGAAAGATGTCTAACAGGTATTTCAGGGCTTGGCTGAATTCCCCTCCTACAGTAAATTCAAAGCTGTGAGGGGTGCAACTCACTTGGAACAGTTTGCTTTGGAAAAAGAGCTCTTGGGCTCCCTGCTTGCTCATAGCCATCAAAGAAGTGTTTGTTTATGTTAAGCCATCCAGGTTGCTGCCCCTGCACACCAAGGGCTGCCACTGTGCTCCAGGGGCTGTAGCTGTGCTCCAAGGGCTGTGGCTACTTCTTAGAGGCTGACCCTGTGTACATGTTGCTGATTTTGCAGGTATTTAGAATTCGGTGGTTGTAGGATTGTGGGAACTTTATCCATATTTCAAAGAAAGCTGTAGGAAGCCAAGGTACTGTGTGGCAAGGTTGGAATGGCTTGTAGTTATGCTAGAAACGAGAATAATTTTGATGTAGAACAAAGGAACACACAAATAAAGTGAAAATAGCTCAGCAAGGGAATTAATTCTTTTTACAAAAAGGATACATCAAGACCCAAACCCAGATAAAGTACACCAGGGACAGCAAGGCTCCTGTCCTTTATCTCTGCTGAGGTGGTGATGCATCCAGTTGATGGGAGCTCATGACCCCATCAGTGGGCGTTGGCTGATTGGTGTAAATGGAGAAGGGGAATGCTCAGGAAATACTGAGTCTTCGGTGAAGAAAAAGAAAACCTTTCTCCCAGGTAGGTAGTCCCCAGGAGGGCAGTGTATGAGGTTGTGAGGGTGTTATCAAAGACACAGAGAGGCCCCTAGGATGTTAGAGGTGCCAGCAGGGTGGATCATCTGCAGAAGAAAGCTGTGTATAGCAACAGAGATAAAGCCCAGGAAGGAGGCCATGTGGGCTGCAAACCTCAAGGAGCTGCCCATACCCACTGGACCTCTCATCAAGATTCCCTGTGCCCAGGCTGACCTTGAACTTGATATGCAATCCAGGAATGACCTAGAACTGCTGCTGCTCTCACTCCTGCCTTCTCCTCCCAGGTGTTGGGGTTACAGGCATACAGTGCCATGGCTGGCTTTTCATTCTAACTTTATTCTTTTTTTTTTTCCTTTTTTTTTTTTTTTTCCGGAGCTGAGGACCGAACCCAGGGCCTTGGGCTTGCTAGGCAAGCGCTCTACCACTGAGCAAAATCCCCAACCCCTTAACTTTATTCTTTTTCAATGATGAGTGACATCATGAACTTTAGAGTATATTCGTCACCAAGAGGGAGTATGAGTGTGCACATGTGTGCTGTTGTCATGTCTTATTTAGGTCTTTTGTGCATTAAATATTTAAATCTTTTGATTGTTTTTGGCATTGTTTGTATGTATATTTGCACATGTATATATACGCGTGTGGAGGCCAGAGACAACCTCAGTGATGTTCCTCGGGTGCCATTGTTGTAGTTTGTTTTGAGTTGTAATTTCTTTCTGGTCTGGTACTCAGTGAGTAACTAGGCTGGCTGGCAATCAAGCCCCAGGGATCCACCCATCTCCACCACCTATCCAGCACTGGGATTATGAGTATGCAGTTGTGTGTGTGTGGTGTGCGTGCGTGCATGTGTGTGTGGTGTGTATGTGTGCATGTGTGTGTGTGCATGTGTGCATATGTGTGTGGTGTGTGTGTGTGCATGTGTGTGTGTTGTGTATGTGTGTGTGTGCATGTGTGTATGTGTGTGCATGTGTGTATGTGTGTGCATGTGTGTGTGTTGTGTATGTGTGTGTGCATGCGTGTATGTGTGCATGTGTGTGTGTTGTGTGTGCATGTTGGCTGGCACCACACCTGCCTTTTAAGATGTGAATTCTTGGGGTTGAGCTGAGGTTCTCATGTTTTACTGACTGGGCCATCTCCCCAGCCTGATTTGCACACGTCCTCTGGGTATGAGTCCTTGTACTACAAGTATTTCCCCTGTATGTACCTTATATTTTTTCATGTTCTTATAGTTCTTATTATTTTAACAAACACTTTTGGAATGATTTTAGACTTAAAAAAACATTTTAAAGACAGGTCAGAAAGTTCTTGCACACCTACCTCAGCCGGCTCCCTCTGTTGTTTGTATAACTATATTCTCTAAACAAGAAATCTGTTTATTTTTTTGATGTTCTGAATAAAATTTCTGTTATTATGGTTTCTAATCAGTCCGTGATTATTTTAGTACAGCTGTTTCTGATAATTAGCTGCCCCTTGGCCCTTGTTTGTAAACTCCAACTCTTGAGAAGAATGGGAGAGTAAGCTCACAGGCCAAGGCTGGCCTGAGCTATGCTGCCTACCATCTTATCAAACCCTGGGCTCTGGTTACGTTTGTTCTGTGGTAGGGTCTCTGTGTAGCCCTGGCTGGCCTGAAGCTCATCATGTAGACCAGGCTGACCTCGAACTAGAGTCAATTCTTCCACCTTAGACTTCTGTGTGCTGCAAGGATTGCAGGCACGAGTCGCTACCATGCCTGGTTAAATCCTGGATTTTCCAGTAAGATACTAGCATTGATTATCTGTGACGTTTTAAAAAACTTTTCTCTAAAATTTAAAATTTTGATGATGATCATGAATTTGCATACTTTTTCACACCTAGGCTTTGTGTTTATATATCTGTGAGTATATGTGCATGTGTGTGCACATGTGTACACACGTGTACAGAGGCCAGAAGAGGGTGTTGGCTCCTGTTGTCTGTGACTATCTCTGAGCTGAACAGCTGCTGTCTTGGTGAATTCAGCTGTGGGAGTCTTGCAAAAGATCATCCCAGCTGAGCTTGTTGACTGTTTATGTTTCCTCACAGAAGAGCAGAGAGAGTCACCAGACCCTCACCTGAGCAGCCAGTTGCTCCTATCACCTGTTGTATGCAACTCTGCCCTGATTGCACATGGCCTCTGGGAGGGACTAGAGTTTCCATCTATGAGGCTATGGGAGAGCCATCATCCATTCTGGGTAAAGACTTTGTGGTGTTGTCTTTTCAGGAAGACTCACCCACACTGCTCACCAGTGCTCAGAAAGCCTAATAAGCAATTTGGTTCTCCTGAGTGAACTATGGTGGAACTGTGCCTCAGTCTGTTGTTGGGACCTTGGTAGAAGGGTAGACCTTATTTATGTCCCCCTTAAGGAAGAGATCTTAGGAACACCTCCCTTAGAGCTCAACTTAAAGGCATTTGTGGGACACTTGGCGTTGCTCTTACCTATTTGAGCTATCACTTCTGACCATGCCTGTGCTTTTATAGTCATTTATTTAAGAAATAGCCCAAGTGCTGGAAAGTTAGCACAGTGTTTAAGAGCACTGGCTGCCCTTGCAGAGGACTTGGGTAAGAGTCCCAGCAACCACATGGCTGTTATGGCAGCTCATAACATCTGTCACTCAGCTCCAGGGGGTCCGACACTCTGACCTTTCCAGGCCCCAGGCACACATGGGTTACATGTACACACATGGAGACAAAACACCCACACATGTTAAATAATAAAATAAATATAAGAAATAATCCAAGGTCTTGAAGATGTACAGTTGTGTTCCCCATTTCCCCATCCCCCCAAAGTTGCATAGTTTAGATCTTTAAGTCTTTTTTTTTTTTTTAAGATTTATTTATTTATTTATTACATGTAAGTACATTGTAGCTGTCTTCAGATGCACCAGAAGAGGGTATCAGATCTCATTACAGATGGTTGTGAGCCACCATGTGGTTGCTGGGATTTGAACTTCGGACCTTCGGAAGAGCAGTCGGGTGCTCTTACCCACTGAGCCATCTCACCAGCTCCTAGATCTTTAAGTCTTTGAGTTGATTTATGTATGGTATGAGGTAGGGGACAAACCTTCATTTTTTTTAATGTGACCATACATCTTTCCCAATGTCATTTGTTGAAAAGCCCCTAGTTTTAATTTTTTTCTTTTTTGAGACTGGGTCTCTCTCATATTGCAGTCCAGGTTAATCTCTAAATTATTTTGAGATTTGAGTGTCATGGAATTACAATGTGTCCCAGACTGGTTGAGATTTTGGCAGTCTTCCTGCCACAGTCTTCCAAGTGGTAGGATTATGGCTGTGGCCCTCTATGCTAGCTAAAGAAAAATTATTGGCATTTATTTGTATTGAGATTAGGCCTGGAATTCACTATGAGAATAATTAGTTTGGAAACTGCATTTATATTATATTCTTGTAATTTCTTTTGCTTCAAATTATTTGAATTTTTTCATAGTAATTGGGTTTTTTATTTGGTTGTGTCTTTTATTTTTATTTTTGAAATAGGGTCTCACCATGTAATTTTGGCTGGCCTGGAACTTGCTTTGTAGATCATGTTGGCTTTGAACTCAGAGATTCACTTGCTTTTGGTTCCCCAAGTGAGTGTTGGAATGAAGTGGGTGTACTGTAAGGCCACTCTTAGCATTGATTCTTGTTTCAGATTCTATAGGCTAAACTTTGGTTAGCTGGAGCATACTGGAAATTACACGTTTGATAGCATGTTCCTATGCTTTTTAAAGACCAAGAGAACTTAGGTGAGCATAAGCCAAGTAAAAACGTTGGTAATAATATTGAAGAGTTTACATCCTTGGCTTTCTTTGGGAGTGTGTTAGTGTCAGGAGTGCAGCTGTGAGGGACACCAGCCTCTGATGTTGAAAGCTGTCTCGGATTTAAGCCAGCTTGCTGTGTGTCAGGTGTTGCAGCTTTGGAATCAGGTGCGTGCAATCTGAAAATAGAAACTGAATGGCTTGCTAGGAATGTGGGAACGGTAACAAGGATAGGACAAACTGTAGTATAGCTTAGGGCTTGGTGCATTCAAAAAAGTGAACATCTTCCTTTAGGAATTATAACAAAAGAAAAAAAAAACGGGTGTGGTGGCGCACACCTTTAATCTCAGCAGAGGGATTTAATCAGGAGGCAGAGGCAGGTGGATTTCTGAGTTCAAGGCCAGCCTGGTCTACAAAGTGAGTTCCAGGACAGCCAGAGCAATACAGAGAAAACCTGTCTCGAAAATCCAAAAAAAAAAACCAAAAAAAAAAAAAACCCAACAAAAAAAGGAATTATAACAAGCCAAGCAGTGGTGGCACAGGCCTTTAATCCCAGCAGGTGGGAGGCAGAGGCAGGCGGATTTCTGAGGCCAGCCTGCTCTACAGAGTGAGTTCCAGGACAGCCAGGGCTGTACAGAGAAACCCTGTCTTGAAACAAAACAAAACAAAACAAAACAAAATAGGAATTATAACAAGACAAAATTACATGGAACAAGAGATCAGGTGACAAATTAATGTAACTGTTCTCAAGAGCTAGAATTTATTTTCAGTTGGAAAATCCCAGTTCCCGGCAGATTGGTCATCTTAAAAAATGTTTGAGTAAAGTTACTGAATGAACATTTTGGAGCAGTGAAGTAACATGTAACGAGTAGTGTTTTTAAAGGATTTGTTTGCTATTATTATGTTGGGTGCATTGACTAGAGGAAGAGAGATAAGATGTGTAGCTGGAAGGCTGGGGTGTAGCAGGCATTAGAAACTAGATCCATTTCCTAGCACAAAATCAAGTAGAATGACCAGCTGCTATGCCAGGGATAAGAGGACAGTCCTTTTCATGTTGCTCTCAGGCTACACTCTAGTGTGAGCACAGTAGGAAGGCAAGCAAGGGGGCTGGGATAGCGGAAGGAAAAAAGCTTACTTTTATGCATTTATACCCTGAGGTAAAATTATGAGATAATCAAACTGTTAATAAATGTGAACAATTAGAGTGCAGATCAAATACTTGGTTTTGAAGTCAGTCAGCCAACTGCAGCAAGGTAGCTAAATGCCTCCTGGTTCTAGCATCAAAACATGTGGAGGCATGAAGATCACCAGTTCAAGGCAAGTTTTTGAGCGCTTGCAGAGAGGAAATAAGAATCAGCTGGATCCTCAGGCATCACAAGATAGCCTTTTAGAAGTACTCGAAACATCATCGAGTTTTTAAAGAGTTTCTTCACTAGGGCTTCCATTGTTTTCTTATAGGCCATAGGGTTGTGGTGACCAAAACAACTTGGGGAGGAAAGTGTTTATTTATCTTACAGCTTGTAGTTCATCATCCAGGGAAGTCAGGGCAGGAACCGACGCAGAGATCATGGAAGAATATTGCTTACTGGTGTGCTCCCGGCACGTTCGCACGCTTTCCCATAGCACCCAGGATGGGCAGCCCAGAGTGGGCCAGCACTGCCCACAGTGAGCTGGGCCCTCCCATATCAACACAGCTGTGTGAATGTATGCCACTCATGTGTGGATGCCCACGGAGGCCAGAAGAGTGTGTCGGATTACCAGGCTCTCTGGAGGTAATGGTGGTTGTGAGCCACCAGACCTGGGAACTGGGAGTTGAACTCAGGTCCTCTGGAGGAGCAGCAAGTGTTTCTAATCACCAAGTCATCCCTCCAGCATCTTCACTGAGTTTGTAAAGTTTATTCCTCTATTGCCAATCCTACTGTTCTAAGCTTCTGAGTAGTGCAAGATAAAGACGCACAGTATTCTTTATTTATAGCACATACAGTGACTCTTGTATTGAAGGGGCAGCACAGTAAAGTGGTTGGAAGCACAGGCCCAGGCTGTGGCGCTTGACGTGACTCCTGATTCTACTACTTGGGTGTTTGGGCCGTTCGCCTAACCTCCTTGTGCTCTAGTTTCCTTGCAGTTGAAGTGAGGGCAATAACTCCAAAACGATGCCGTGCTTATGAGCGGTAACTGAGTTAATGTGTGTGAAGTGCTCAGAACACTGTCTGGCACAAAGCAAGTACTTACACGTGTTTCATAAAATAAAATAAAATAAAATAAAATAAAATAAAATCTCATTGAATTTTCTTGACAACTAAGGTTGTGATAATCCTTGTTGGCTCTGTTACTCACTTTTACGCTTCCAACCATGCTCACTTTCTCTCCTATTAACAGCTGACTTAATCACCAGCTGACTTAGTCATCTACTTCTGCCTATTTCCTTCTCCCCAAAGATATTCAGTAATTGTCCTCTGACGCTCAGACTGTCTGTGATACCATTCCTCATTTCTTCCTCTCTCTATGCTGGCACCACTGTTCTCAGAACACCAAACCAATGGTTCTTGATTTCTGCCTCTTGTGCCCTGCCTTCTCCTTCTGATGTTAAAGTGTCTCTAGTCACTTCTTTGTTGTTGTTTGGTTAGTGCTGGGCATTGAACCCACGGCCATATGCATGTTAGGTTCTATGACTGAGGCTATAGCTCTAGCCCTAATGTTTATCCTTTAAAAATTAAAAATAGCTGCCAGAACCTTCTCTTAGCTTCACCTCTCTTTGAAACTACTGATGTACTGATTTTTCTCCTCATCTTTGAGTGGCACACCCTCCCCATTCTGCTTTCCTGCCATTTTATGGAAACTGTTCCTTATCCTTCGGGTTACTTTGTACGATTTTCTTGACCTTTGCCCTTTATTTTATCCTTTGGTTTGCAAAGCAAAGCTTTGTTTTTTAGATCGCACTCATACCCTGTGCATCAACCTACTGCTGTGTCTTCTACTCCAGTCCCATGGCTCCCTTCCCCTAGATTCCGTCTGCAATCTCACTTCCATCCTTTCTTCATTTGTAACCATACTCACTCCATGACCTCATCTGTCTTTTGTGTACTAATGATGCCCAGGTCCTTTGCCCTTGACCTTTCTAGGCTGATGCTTTGCCTGCCCCAGAAGGATTTTCTAGCTGCATACAAGACATCTCGATCCAGATGTCCTTCCTGTTTGGTTTATCTTGGTACTCATATTTCCAGAGCAAAACCATTCTTATCACAATCTAATTGCTCTTCTATCTGTATTTTCTTCTTGAAAAAATACCATTAGCCATTCTCATTCGAGGCATTTGACAGTTCTAGGGTTGATTCCTGAATAACTGCATAGAAACCATCTGGGTGAATGGGGCCACGTGCTGACCATAAACCCTTGAGCCTTCGCCCTCTGAGTGCTTGATTCAGAAGGTCTGGGTAGCATTAGGAATCCTCTATTTTTCTAAATTTGGGACTGCTGATGAAAACTGAAATTTGTTCCCTGTCATAGTTTAGATCTAAAATAGTCTCCCAAAGCTTTATGTGGTGAAGGCATGGTTCTCAATTTAGCAATACCCAGTGTGTGTGTGTGTTTGGGTGTGTTGATGGTAGTATGGTACATGCTGCCTTGGGCATGTATGAAGTTAGATGATAGTTCATGGGAGTGGTTCTTTTCCTTCACCATGTGGATCCTGGGCATAAAACTAAGGTTGTCAGGTTTAGAAGTAACTTTCTGAGCCATGGCACCAACCCAGAATTCTTATTAAAGTATAGGTGCCAGGGTCTAGATCTGGAAACTTAACTTAGCAGATGCAGAGGGGAGTTGGGGCTTTTGCATTTGCGCCTGACATCCTAGGTTATTTTGGCTCTGCTTGTTGACACCAGTGTCACGCAGAGTCAAAGACTGACTCCTTCAGGGCACCAGAACTCTTTTGAGCCTCCAACTAGTTTCTCTCCTCTCCTCCAGCCGTGTCCACACCCTCCTTGGTTGCTGCTCGGGCACTCTTTGTGCTGCCTTCTGTGCCTGGACCATCCCTCTGTGCTCAGTACTTAGTAACTCTGCCTAATCCCGTGAGGCTCGGGTTTCACTTTTTCTGTGACGTCTATCCTGCCCGAAGGTCTTCCTTCTCATAGCATATTGTTCTTGCTGCTAGGTCAGCAAGTACACATGATACTGTCTTACAGAATTTCATACTTGACTTTGCCCATGCCAGTCTGAGTCTCTGATGGCAGGAATTCTTTCTCACTCATTTTTTCCCCTCAGTGTACCATGTGGATGCGTGAATCAGTTCAGCGAGGTTCTGTAAGGTGAACATTTTCAGCACTAGAAAGAGCAGAAAACAGAAGACCGACCTTTGGTGAATTTATATATTTAAAATAAGGAAAAAAAAAAAACAACCAAAGAAGTGACGAGAGGCTGGGGGTAGCTGAGGAATTAGTTTGTATATCCTGAATGCTAAGGAAAAAGAATTGTTTCAATAGTCTAACTTGTTATTAGTTCAGTTTCTTTATGTGTGTTTACTGAGCAATGAATACCTACCAGGCACTATTCTAGATAACGAGCAATGTCATGTTTTACAGAACTAGAATGTGCATTCATGCCTAAAATAGACATACAAAACCTATAAATAACTGATTACACAAAGGAATTGGCTTTGGGTTTAGATTTAAGGCTTCATTGGACTGCCTTATTCATCACCTATGTTTCTCAGTGGGAAGAAGACTAGCACATAGCTAACAGCTTTTCCTGAATGGCTGGCTACCCCTTTGTATGTAAAGTCTGATTAGCTGTAGATTAGAGTTCTGGGATGGAAACTGAAGGGAGATGCTCAGTGTGTTGGGGCAAGGACTCCCCAGCAGCCAGGGGCCACTCTTTCCCTCTCACGTTCTTGCAGTTTCCCTCAAGGGCTTTCCACCATCTTCTAGGTGGCAGTGATGGCATGGACTGTTGTCATGGATCCTTTAGTAATACTGAAATTGTCATGGATGACCGTGGCTCTGGGGGGTAAGCAGTTGCTGGTACATGAAACATTGCAGACAGTCTTGCGTGAGTCTTGTGCTTCACATCCATTACATAGATGGGGATATCAGCAGACGGGGCAGAAATGATGACCCTTTGCCTCCACCCTTCACATGGTCCCTGTTCTTCACTATACTTGGTAAAATGGCAATTGTTTAAGTTAGGTGGTCTGTTGCACTGATGACAGGCCATGACCAAAAGGAACTTGGGGAAGAAATGCTTATTTATTTTGTTATTTTTTTCCCCCACATAGGAGTTTTGACTCTGGGAGTTTCACATCATACACCCCTATCACAGTCTCTTGCCAGTTCTTCCCTGTCTTCCCCCTTGTGATCACCATCCCCTAGAAGTAAAAAATAAACTAATAAAAAAGGAAAAACAAACAAAAAGGCAAAGAGAAAAACCAAAACAAGTCCACTTTGTGCGGTCTGGATACTCAACAGAGCATGTCCAAACTCTCAGTGTCTTTACCCTACTGCCCCTCCACCAGAAGCCATTGATTGTGGAGGCTGCTCTTCAGCATCCCCGTCACTCTCCTAAAGAGTTCTCTTCAGTGGCTTCCTGTCTAGGTTGTTACTGTGAGGGGAGGTAGCTGCAGGCTGGGTTGTCACAGAGGCCTTCCATGCCTCCCTCTCAACTGTGCATCTCCAGTCATCCATAGCACTGCAAAAGGAGCCTCCTTACCCTTCATAGCAGGATCTCAGATATGGCCCCTGCTGCAGTAGAACTCCAGACAAGATCCTTGGAGGCTGCCTGGACCCTGGATATCAACATGGCTCTAGGTGTCAGCACAGGCCACTTATTTCAATGTGGCCCCCAGGTGGCAGCATGGCCTATAGATATCCACCTGGCTTCAGGTGGCAGCACAGACCACAAACCTCTGCATGGCCTTTGGTGGTAACTTGGAACATGGACATAGATCCAGTTAGGGTCACAGACCCTTGGTCCTCCACAGCAGCGTGGACCCAGATATCATCTTGGCCCTTAGGTGGCAGTATAGGTTACTTAGATCCATGACCCAGTCCATGGGTTAGTCAACGGGGTCTGCAAGAGAGAGAGTGGGGACTGACGGGCAAGAGATGCGAAGAATGGAAACAACACAGGCTATCGTCTCAAGTCTCGTTTATTGAAAGGCAACTATGGATTTATATGCACACACTGAAGAGTGCAGCTGGAGACCCTTAACCACAGGTCCAGGATGTATAAGAGAAAAACAAGATGTTATCAGAGTGTGTTCAGCTGTGGTGGGCTTCTTGCAAAAACATAATGTTAGGAAAACAAGTCTCTTGTCAGGGTGGAAAAGTACCACCTGTAAGTAAATAGCCTGAGATGGCTGCAGTGATGATATCTGCTTTCTGCTGAGAGTCAGCTCCCAACAGATCCATATAGCCCTGGCAGCAGCATGGCATAGGGATGTTGAGTGTGGCTGTACCACAGACTGTGGGTTTTCATATGCCCTTCAGTGGTAACTCAGACCACAGATATCAACATAGACCCAGGCTACAGTAGGACCATGGACCCATACTGGCCTTCAGCGGTAGCAAGCATGGTGATGTCTGCATCACCGTAGTCTCGGGTGGCGGCCATATGCATCAGTATTCCCCCAACCCCTGCAGCATGGTTTAATGTATGTGGCTTCAGGCTTCAGCACAGACCATTGGGCATCTCCATGGCCCTTGCTGGTAACCAGTGCCACAGACTTGGCCTCTGGTTGTGATTATTGCCTAAGTTGTAATTCCTGATTTTGGATGTTACCACCAAAATAAGAGGTATTAGGTGGACCTGGGGACACGAGTCTGTAATTGCAGCAGTAGGGAGGTGTATGTAGGAAGATTAGGAGTTCGAGGCCACCCTTAGCTACATACTGTGTTTGAGATACAGAATTTGCCTCAAGAAAAGATGTTACATTTTGAACACAGGGAAAACTTTTAGACCAGGTCTCCAAACTGTCATCTAAACTCATGAATTTAAAAATTCTTTCCAACTAATCAATGAGAATTGAGATTTAGAAACGTAGAACCTTTGTGCTGCATGAGCTGTCTATCATATCTTTTTCAATAAACATGCTTGTATGATAAGCAGAACGAAAACTTAGAAAGTGAGACGTTCCATTTGTGCATTTACATGTGCATTCATGTGGAAACCAGGTATTAACCTTGGGTGTCATTCCTTAGGCTCCAATCATCTTGCTTTTTGGGGGACAGAATCTGTCCTGGTTAGTTTTTTGTCTCCTTGATACACCTAGAGTCACTTTAGAAGAGGGTACTTCAACTGAAGAATTGCCCACATCAGATTGGCCTGTGGCCAGGTCTGTGAGACATTGTCTTGATTGATTGGTGTAGAAGGAGGACTCAGCCTACTGTGGGTGGAACCATCCCTAAGCAGTCAGTAAGTAGTGTTCCTTGTGGTTTCTGCTTGAGATGACTTCGCTCAATGATGGACTGTTACCTGGAAGTATACATTGAAATAAACCCTTTCCTTCCCTAAGCAAACTAGAGCACGGTCTCGTGTTGGGCCTGGAGCTTGCCACACAGGCGACACTCCAGAATTGGACTAGAAGTTTGTACTGCTGTACATGGCTTTTTACTCAGGCCTTTATGATTGAGCAGCAAGTACTTCTGGGACTTAGTTGTCTCTAACCTTAGAGTTCTACTGCCTTAGACTGACTTTTAACCTTAGAGTGCTTCCAGACCAGAGTTACTATTGCCCCAGTGTAGGTATTTGTCATATATTTTGGATATGACAAATGTATAAAGAGGAAAATGTGTTTCAAATAATTTCTATGAATGTGGTTCAGATTCTTGCACTTTGTTCCTCTCCGCTTTAGAGTGACTATTCAGGCCTTACCCATTTCCTCTGCTGAGAGCCAAGCTTGAAGCTTTAGTTTTCAGCTCACTCTATTCTTTTTCACTGTCAGTAGAAGGCTTCTCTCTCTCTTCTGTAGCCTGCTTTGGTTAATGGCTTATTCCAAGACATTTCCTTTACATCCTCATAGTTAATTTTCCTGAGCTTGAATGCATCCCTTTGAAGACCTTTTAATTTCTCAAAATAAATTCTTCCTATTTGAGTCATATTCTGTTCTAACATGCTAAAAAACTTAAGATATCAAATATTGGAGCTGGAGAGTAAACTCAGTGGTTGAGAAATTTGTTGTTCTTTGAGGTGGGTTGGAGTTTGGTTCATAGTATTCACATAGTTGGCTCAGACCCATCCATAATTCCAGTTCCAGGGGATCTGACACCCTCACTGTCTTCTGGCCTCTGTGGGTACCAGGCATGCCCATGATGCACAGATAGACATGTAGAAAAAAACCCCTATACACATAAAATAAAAAAATTAAAAATACCAAGTATCTATGGTATAGTTTTTGAAAGCCCCATCTTTATTAAGGCTTTGTGTGGTTGTTGGGGTAACTAGATTGTGTTGATAGCAGCATATAAAAGAATCACTTGGAGCTGGAGAGGTGGATCAGTGGTTAAGAGCACTGACTACTCTTCCAGAGGTCCTGAGTTCAATTCCCAGCAACCACATGGTGGTTCACAACCATCTGTAATGGGATCCGATGTCTTCTGGTGTGTCTGAAGACAGCAATAGTCTACTAACATACATAAATATACAATAAATCTTAAAAAAAAGAATCACTTGCTTAACCAATGTCTAGCTATATTCTTATAGGTACCCTCTCTTAATGATGGTACATATATTAGTTATTCCATGTTTATATGTATGTTTTTATCCCTTATATTAATGTAAATATTATATGTACTTATTCACATATATGTACAAAAATATATACATATAAGGTTATTAAAATTGTCAGAGGTTCTCAGTTATTTGTTAGTTATTCAGTATAAGAATAATAATTCTGTAGAGTGGCTGAAGCAGGAAGATCGTAAATGTGAAACCAGGCTGGGCTATATAGCAAGACTTCAAAAAAAATATGATGAAAGAAGAGAAAAACAATGCCTTCATTTTTCCGCCTGAACTGTAGTGGGGACAGAAATCCCTAGTAATCACTAATCTTACTTTCATAGAAAAGAAGAAGGGTCATTCAGTTTGACCTAGTGTAGACTGTCTGAGTATTGTGTGCGTGAGTGTTGTGGTAGCTTTGATGAGCTGTGAGGAGGCTTGTGTTATCCTCTTTTAGCATCTTCCTGTGGCCTATGCCTGGACTCATGCAGTGGTCCTTTCCAGATGGGTAGCTGTGTATTGATCTTTAGTTAGAACTGTGTGTCCATCTGTATTTGACCTAAGGTAATGGACAACTACCTGCAACTACTGACATAATTCCACTCTGTCCTTCAAACTAGCTTAAAGACTTCAAACGGGGAAAGCCAGTGTTTTATTTTACTTTCTATGGATTGTAGGGATGGTCCAAGAGATATTTATCCCAAATCCTTTTATGTATCTGTTAATATATAGTATATTAAAATTGTTTGCCTTTGTCATTTCTTTTGACTATTTCACAGACAAATGTATTACTTTTCTCATCATTGTGACCAAATTCCAGGCCAGATGCAAATTAAAGGAGGAGAGGTTTAGTTTGGCTCACAGTTTGAAGAGAGGCAATCAATCATGGAGGAGAGAGATGGCAGCTGGGCAGCTTGTGTCCGTGTGTTATTTGTAGTCAGGAAAGAACTTGCCAGGGAGAGCATATATGAAGACCTGAATTCCCAGGAGCCTATTTCCCTAGGCTTCATATCCTAAGGGATTGTGCCCCCCAAAGCAGCTTCACCACCTGGGACCAAGTGTTCACACGCCCTGTGAGGGACATTACATTCAAATCACAGCAACTCAGTAATTCAAGGTCAGAGTTATTAGGGCAGCAGCTAAAAATAAAAGAGATAAAGGACTGTGAGGGATATGTAAGAAAATTTAGCCACTTTCAAATAGATGAGCATTCATTCAACACTCAGACATTGTTTTCTGAGTAACTCTGGTCAAAACCTAGGATTTGCTATTTTTCATATATCTCGTTCTTTAATATTATGTGTGAGAGTGTGCATGTCACGATGAGTGTGCAGAGATCGAGGACAACTTGTTGGAGTTAGCTTCTCACTGTAAGTGTTACTCACAGTGCTTGGCAGTGCACTTCTATTGCTGCAGTTCAGCGTGCGAGCTCTTGCTGCTCCACATGCTTCTGTTTGGTTATCTTTTCCTGTCACTGGTTTCTCAGGGGGAAACCGCTATGGTTCTTTAGCTGTTTATTTGTTTTCTGAGAGCACTAGTGGAGTAATGCTATTTATAAGTGTTTTGACTTGCTGCATAGAACTCTTAGTGATTAGTAGTAAAATACCAAGGGGCTAGTGAGCATATTGCTTGATAGTTGGCCTTTGTACATGGCGGACATACAGAAACCATTGAGAAGCCAATTGTGGCAGCACACCCCTAAGCCTAGCAGGAGCTGTCGTGGAGACACTAGTAATATTGTCAGAATGTGTCACCTTCCTGATTGCCCTACAACAGTGGACACTGCAGAGTACTGCCAGGATTGAGTCAATACATAAAAGGGCTTCGAATGATTACGGATACACTGTGGGCTTCAGATTATTTGCTGTTATTATGGTCATTATAAAATAAACAATCCTACTTAAAATTATAGGTAAAACATATTCATTTTTATTCTTTTTAAATTTTTTTTAAAGATTTATTTATAAGTACACTGTAGCTGTACTCAGACACTCCAGAAGAGAGAGTCAGATCTTCTTACGGATGGTTGTGAGCCACCATGTGGTTGCTGGGATTTGAACTCCTGACGTTCGGAAGAGCAGTCGGGTGCTCTTACCCACTGAGCCATCTCACCAGCCCATATTCATTTTTAAAAGGAAATACAGACGAATATTTTTATTAGAAAGCAAGTAAGGTTTGGGAAGAAAAAAGGGTTTCTACACAGAATGAAACTCAGACTATATGATAAAAGTTTTTTTTTAATTGAAAGATCAGTGACAGACTAGAAAAAAAATTTTATTTCCCAAGGCTTATTTCTAGAATATTGATCTTTCTGCCCATCAACTTAAAAATTGTTATTTAAATGAAAAAAATAGGTTGGTCATTGGCAATTATCTATACAGTTAATAAAAAACACAATGTGACAACCATATGGAATTGCAAGGACTGTGATGTCCAGAACAATCCAGGAAGAACAAAGGAGGAAGACTCCAGCTTCCTGACATCCTACACATCAAGACATTGTGGTATTAGCTCGTGATACACAGATAAATCATTGGCGTAGAATTGAGAGTCTGAAGTGGTTAAGTAATTTCCAACAAAGGTGTCCTAACACCAGCAAATGGGGAAAGAATAGTAGTTTCAACAAATGGTTCTTGGGAAAAGTTACATGTAAAAGAGATGAAGTTGTGAAGTTGGGGGCTGGAGAGCGATGCTGGGTAGTTAAGAGTGTTTCCTTCTGTTCTTAGTTTGACTCCCAGCACTCATATTTATGATCCCAGAGCTGCCAATAACTCTAGCTCCAGGAGAGTCGATGTCCTCTTTTGACCTCTACAGGCACTTGAACATGAGTGGCTTTTATACACACACACAAACACACACAAATAATAATAATAATAATAATGATGATGATGATGATGATGATGATGATAATCAACACTAATGATAATAGTCAATAATGATAATATCTTATAATATCTTTAGAAGGATGAATTTAGGCTCTTCATATCATATACAACATTTAACCCAAAATAGACCAAAGAACTGAAGTTTTAGAGAAAAACAGAGAAATGTTCTCCATGACTTCTGATTTAGAAAAGGATTTTTAGTTTTGGTACCACAGCATGAGCAACAAAATATAAAACATAGTTTGGACTCACCTTAATTCCTGAAAAGGACATTATCAAGAGTGTGCTGGTGGGCTGAAGAGATGGCTTAGTGCTTAAGAGCTCTCTCTTTTCTTCTGAGGATGTGGGTTCAATTCCCAGTACCCACATGATGATTTACAACTGTTTGTAACTACTGTTCCAGGGGATCCAACCGCCTCTTTTGGCCTCTTTGGGTACCAGGCATGCATGTGATACATGGACATATGTGTAGGTAAACATGCATACACACATTTTTTTTTAAAAAGTTGACAACTCATAGAATGGGAGGAAACAGTGGTAAATTGCATAGGTGATAAGTGACATTTGTCTAGACTACATAAAGAACTCTTATAAATCAATGATAAATTCTTAAATATTTCAGGTAAAATAGACAAATAGTCACATCTCCAATGAAGAGATGGATACAAGTGCCCAATGGGTAGATGAAAAGATGTTCGACAACAGTGCCTGTACTGGTTAATTTCTTGTTGTAGTTAGCTTTATCTTGACATAGCTTACAGTCATCTGACAGGAGAGCCCCAACTGAGGAACTATATAAAGGTCAGATTGACCTGTGGGCATACTTGTGGGTACTTGATTATTGATGGATGCAGAAGGCCTAGCCTACTGTGGAGGCACCATTTCTCGGGTTTGTGGTCCAGTGCTGTATAAGAAAGATAGCTAAGCATGAGCTAATAAGTTAGCAGTGTTCCTCCATGGTTTCTGCTCCAGATTTGTGCTTATGTTCCTGCTTTGACTTCCCTCAATGATGGACTGTGACCTGGACGTCAAAGCCAGTTAAATGCCTTATTTTCTTAAATTGTGTTTGTTCAGAGTAGTTATCACAGTCGCAGAGTGAAAGTAGAACTTGCCTTATTGCTGTAACAAAAAGCCTGACAAGAAGCATCTGGAGGGGAAGGGGTTTATTTCAGCTTGTAATTAGAGAGGACAGTCCATGGTTGTGAGGAAGCCACAGTGGCAGGAACGTGAGGTAGCTGTCCCATGGCATTCCTAATCAGGAAGTGCAGAGGGAATGCTCTTGCTTAGCTCACAGTCTCCGTTTTATTCAGTCCAGGACTCCCACTGTGGAGTGGTTAAGGTGGTTCTCCCACCTCAACTTGGAGGTGTGCTCAGAGGCATGCCTTAGTGATTCAAGAACTGGTGAAGTTGACAATATAAACTCTCCCAGTGGTTATCAGAGAAATGCAGTCAGAAGTACTATGAGAAGGCGGGGGGGTGGGGGATGGTGGTGGGGGTGGGGGTGGGTAGGGTGGGGGTGTTTCTCACTGGCAGGACTACAGTAGTATACAGGAAGCCCTTGGTCTGATCTCCAGCAAAACAAAAACAAGAATTCACAGTGAGACATCACTTTCTATCACTGTTGCCCTTAGTCATTATGATGGCTAGGACTAAAAAGTCATAAAATGGGCTGGCAAGAAAGCTCAGTGGATAAGGGTTTTTGCTGCCAAACTTGACCTGAGTTTGATTCCTGGCACTCTCATGGTAGGAATAGAGAACTCACTCCCCTAAGTAGTTCTCTGTCTTCTACACGTGCACTGTGACACATGCACACACCTGCATACATATGCAAAATAAGTAAAGATGATAAGTAAGAAAGGTAGAAAATTTAGCAAGGACATGAAAAATTTTCAGTAATTACTGAAAGCACAATGAACGATAGACTTAACGTGGCATAGACCCACCCAGTCTACTCCTAGGAATATGATAGAGGAGTGAGTGGGTGAGGTGGGAGAGGTGGCTCCACAGTAAGAGAGTTTGTTGCTCTTGAAGAGAAATTGGGTTGGTTTCACCTACATGGCAGTTCATAGCTGTCTGTAACTCCAATTTCAGGGGATCTGACACCCTCTTTTTACCTCCTTAGGCACTGAACATGCAAGTAGTGGTTCACAGACATTACATGCAAGCAAAACACTAATATTTAAAATAGATATTAAAAATGCCCCCCAAAACTCAGTATGTAGTTGAGCCACATACTTTAAATAGGTAAATGGTATCATATGAGTCATGTCTCAATAAATCTGCTCTACATGTGAGAAACTGTTCAACTCATTATTGCTAATAATGCCTATTAAAGCATGCTTTTTTGGTTAGTATTTTAGCAGAACATTTAAAATTGCTTTTGTTAAGTATGGATATTGAGACGGACTTGGAGAAATAGTCTCAAATACTGCCTTGTGGCCATTTCCTTTTTGTTGCTATGACAAACACCCCTACAGAAAGCCACACAGGGAAAAAGGGGCTTTCTGCACTTACCGTTCCACACCACAGCTCTTCGTTCAGTTCATCCTCTGGCAGAACGCAGTGCTCTTTACTGCTGAGCGTCTCTCCAGCCCCTGCTCTCACTCTTCTTGTTTTGTTTTGTTTTGTTTTGTTTTATCAGACAGGGTTTCTCTGTATAGCCCTGGCTGTCCTGGAACTCACTCTATTGACCAGGCTGGCCTCGAACTTGGAGATCCACCTGCCTCTGCCACCTCACTTTCATTACCATCACTCACCAACTTGTCCCTGTCATAGAGAACTTTTAGAAAGACTTATGGTTGTATATTTAAAGTTTGATATTTGTTTTTAGAAAAAGGTGGCATTATAATTTACTGATATTTTATGATTCATTGAAATTAATTTCTAAAATACAACAAACTTTAATCCTGTAGAAGCATATTATTGGACTTAAAAATGTTAAAATACTGTGCCTAAAATTACTATCCAATGAGTTAGAAATTGTGAGTTTCCGGATTCATCAGTGTCCACACACTGTATGAGAAGCCATTTCCTGACAGAGGAAATAGTATTGATGGTGGTGGTGGTAGCGGTGCCCTATCCTGACAGAAACAGCTTCTGTGTGTGATCGTGAGCCCTGAAACAAAGGCACCTCTGGAGAAACTGCTTGCCCTTAGCTTGTGCATCTCAGGTCAGCACCACCAGCGCCACTCCAGCACCAATCAAAACAAAAGCCAAGAACAACCCATTCTGATGGTACGTCACAGCAGCCAGGAGAGCATTGACAAATGTAACTTAGAAAACCGAGGAAATCCAAGCCCCTTGCACATCCTCACTGCCCTGTTGGTGTTAGTTTGTGGGCAGTAACCTGAGTCTTCACTGGGTCCATATGGCTGTAAAAGCATTTGACTGGTTTTGATGACAGTAAACTGGAACCTTTGGAAAAGTTCACTGTTTAGCTTTCTCCTTTATATCAACCTTGAGTGTGTAGGAGACAGTCTGCTAGGGCTGGTTAGTTCAGTGTTATAAGCAGACACAGGGACCTCGTGTTAGATTGTGTTGTATCTGCCACAGGATTCATTGGGTATAGGAGCATGGCATGCCTGGCAGTGGTATAAACAGAGGACAGAACACCCTGGCCTGGTGAAAATGGCAAGAGTCTTGGGTTACCCAAGTAACTCTTTTAGTTAGGATCCTGCCTAGGTCAGAAAACATACCTTTGAAGCCGGGCGGTGGTGGCACACGCCTTTAATCCCAGCACTTGGGAGGCAGAGGCAGGCTGATTTCTGAGTTTGAGGCCAGCCTGGTCTACAAAGTGAGTTCCAAGACAGCCAGGGCTACACAGAGAAGCCCTGTCTTGAAAAACAAAAACAGAAACAAAACAAAACAAAATAAAAAACAAAACAAAACCAGAAGACATACCTTTGTCTATTGACTATTCCCCAAAGAGTTTAAGGACAGGGGCTCTGGTTCTGGTAACTTACTGCTTTTTGTGGGTTTTTCAAATTTCATTGGTTAGTCTCCTCTTTCTTCCACCTCCATACCTAGAGTAGTGTGTGTGTGTGTGTGTGTGTGTGTGTGTGTGTGTGTACTTAGATTAGAGATAGGCATTTGAAGTGCTAAATGTTAGTGTTGTAGTTATCAATGTGTGGATGTTTGCTACCAACTAATAACAGAATCGGGATGAACCCTGGATGTGCCAACATGATTCATTTTATTCAGAATTGTTCTGACATCGTTTCATATTTAATTTTACTCACTTGTCACATAAATGAGGCAGTTTCTATTCTAGTTATTATTGTCCTGGTTACCTTCTGCACTGTTAGTAAGACTCTCCAGAAAGCATGAGCTCTTCGTGTAGTGCACTATGCTAGGGACAGGAGTACAATTGCCATAGAGTCTATAGCAAGGCGTCTGCCTGGGACTTGATCTGTCAAAGGCAACTAAAATCAAATGCAGTGTGCTGCCATTGGTGACTGAAAACACAGGAGATGATGGTTCCTGCCTGCAAAGGGGGGACAAGCAGCTAAGGCAGGCTCCATGGAGAGAGTGACATCAAGGCTAGGTCTTGGAGCTGTGCAGAAGCACACATGGGTGCACTGCGGCATTCGAGAAGTGTGAGAAATTAGGAGAAAGCGGTTCAGGATCACTAAGAGCAGTCTTCAAGGGCAGCTCCCGCCCATCATTCTAAGAGAGGAAATAATTATCGTTATTTCCACTTTCATGTTGAGGTAACTGATGCAGGAAGAAGTTTAATAAGTTAGACTAGATCTTATTTCTCTTAAATTTTACAACTGTCATTTGAATTCAAATTTTCTGCCAAAGTTCTAAATCAGAGGCTAGTACCATCCAGCATGCAGGCCAGCCCTCCCCCCCCTTACTACTATGTGTTTAGTTATTGTTGTTTTGTGGGGTTGTTCTTGTTTTATGGTGTACTCTCTAAGACCTTAGAGAATTGAGTGAGTTTCTTAAAAGTTACATGTAAACATGTATGAAATTCAAATTTTGATTAGAAAAATTTATTGGAACATAGCTACTCATAGATTTAGTATTATTTGTAGCTGCTTTTATTTTATGTATGTATGTATGTATGTATGTATTTATTTATTTTTGGTTTTTTGAGACAGGGTTTCTCTGTATAGCTCTGGTTGTCCTTGAACTCACTTTGTAGACCAGGCTGGCCTTGAACTCAGAAATCCGCCTACCTCTGCCTCCTGAGTTATTGATCTTTTGAGTCAGGGTCTTGCTGTGTTATCTTAAACTAATGGCAGTCATTCTTCTGCTATAGCCTTTTGGTTGCTGGGACCACAGGCTTGAGCCACCACACCTGTCTACATTTTTTATTATAAACACAGTGATCGAATATTAACTGCAATAGTTGGATTAATATGCAAGTATTTCCCTCCCTCTTTGCTTCCTTCCTTCCTTCCTTCCTTCCTTCCTTCCTTCCTTCCCTCCCTCCCTCCCTCCCTCCCTCCCTCCCTCCCTCCCTCCCTCCCTTCCTTCCTTCCTTCCTTCCTTTTTCTTTGTGATGCTACAAATTGACTACAAGGCCCATATGTGCCAGGCAAATGTTCTGTTACTAAACTGTCTGCCCTCGCACTGACTATCCTTTAAAATTCTGTTTTATGTTTATCTTCTGTGTCTTTACATAACCCTGAAATAAAGGAAAGTAATATTTGGTTCTATCTTACAGCCAGGAAATTTAGTTGAGATGGGCTGGGACATATTAGAGTCAGATCCTTCTGCCTGTACAGTACCTTGCAGTCTCTATTTCGTTCTAAGATTTGCCCTCTACCTCTGTCCTAGATAGACAGTTGCTCAGAGCTTGCACTCGAGGCCACTCCATAAATGAGATTGAAGGACCAAAGCAACATATGATCTCTCCCTAGCCGTTGTCACCTCTGCAACAGCATCTGAAATTCAGCACTGGCAAGCTCTACCTAACTCAGAGCCCACTGCCGGTGACATGTTCCAGGAAGCTTGGATTGGATTGCAGATCAGTAAGCACTTCCCAGCAAAGGAGTCAGGGACATTTTTCATTTTCATTCCCTTAAAGGGATGCTGTGGCACTGCCCGGCTGTTCAGAAAGTCTTTACCTGAGAACAGTCGTTGAACCCCCTTCAGATTCCTGCTTGCTTCTCTGTATCACCCTATTGGGTTCCTCCACATCGTTCTGTTCTTGGAACTATTTTCTTATTCCTGAGCTTGGAAATGAGTGCCTTTTCTAGTTAGATTCCAGAAGCTTCTCTTGTGAGTTAGCACCAAACACTCAGGGAAAGTAGAGTCTTTCGTATATGAACTCAAGGGATGCCTGTGCTACTGAACACCTTGTTAATGCTGCTCCAGTTCTCTCCCTTTAGGGCATGCATAATGGAGCTTGGTGCTAAACAAATAGTTTACATTGCTAAAGTCTTACCCATAAGTTTCGTCGTCGTCTTCTTCTTCTTCTTCTTCTTTTTTTTTTTTTTGGTGAATGTGTATTACCAGGTACAAACATGGTTATATTTCAGATTTATGCTGTTAAGATCCTTCAGAAATAAGATGCTGTATTAAGGGAAGTCAACTGCAGTTTTAAAAGCTCATAGTCGCCAGGCAGTGGTGGTTCACGCCTTTAATCTCAGTCCTTGGGAGGCAGAGGCAGGCGGATTTCTGGTTTCCAGGCCAGCCTGGTCTACAGAGTGAGTTCCAGGGCAGCTAAGGCTACATAGAGAAACCCTGTCTCAGAAAAAAAAAAACAAACAAAAAAAAACCAGTAAATAAATAAATAGCTTATAGTCAGCCCTCCTTGGTGTGGACAGTGCTTAGTTCAGAGTAGTACAGAGAAAACTTTGTTGTGCGCACAGGGTCAGATGTCTCAGAGGATACACTCAGACACCTAGAGTGGTGGCCCAAGCAGGTGTCAAAACCCAACCAATACAAACATTAGACTTTCAATTTTCAAATACAGTTTCAGTATGAAAAAGAAAAATTATACTGAAAAATACTGAAGTGTAGTGTTGATGTGTGTAATGAAGTATGTGGGGAATTATGTCTGAACTGTGATGGACGGTAAAGGAGTTGATTTGGTTAAAGCGTGTGATGGAGAACTGACAGTGAACTTACTGGGTATGTGGACATTTATTGCTAAATTCTTTTCACTTCGCTGTGTTTGGGAAAATACCTAATGGGTAGGGCGGGTAGTATGAATTACTACTGTGGGCTGGAGTGGTGGAGGTGGGGACGTTTGTGTCCGGGTCTCTGTCCAGGGAAGCAGCTTCATTAGCTCTTGCCAGTTGCTGCTTTGTGGGTCTGGGTCCAGTATTCACACACAGTATATAATTTCTACAAAAAGATTTGTTTTTATTTTCATGTGTATGGGTGTTTTGTCTGCATGTATGTCTATGTGCACCACATATATGCATGGCCTTCGGAAGTCAGAACAGGGAGTTGGATCCCCTGGAACTGGAGTTATAGATGGTTGTGAGCCACCCTGTGGGTGCTAGAATTGAATCTGGTCCTCTGGAAGAGCAGCTCTTTACCTGCTGAGCTCTTTAGCCCCAGATTTTTAAAAAGGAGTTTGTTTGTTTGTTTGGTTTTGGTTTTTATAGACAGGGTTTCTCTGTGTGGCTCTGGCTGTCTTGGAACTCATTCTGTAGACCAGGCTGGCCTCAGACCCACATCTGCCTCTGCCTTCTGAGTGCTGGGATTAAAGACCTGCTCTACCACCCCTGGCTAAAAAGGAGTTTTGAATATAGATTTTGTTTTCTTTTGTCATAGTTGTAGTTGCTGTCATCATCATTGTGTGCATGTTGTGTGCCTGCATATGTGTGTGTGTGTGGCATGCTCACCTCTGTATGTACTCATGGGAGCCAAGCATTGACTTATGGAATCTTCCTGTATTCCTGTCTACCTTGCTTTTTGAGACATGGTTTTTCAATGAACCTGGAGTCTGCTGTTTCAGCTAGATTGGTGGCTGACCAGCAAACCCTTGGAATCTCCCTGTCTCTGCTCTCACTCTCCCCAGTGCTTGCATTACAGGCTCAAGCTATCACACCTTGCTTTTGTGTGTTGCTGAGGACCCAAATTCTGGTGTTCATGCTTATAAAAGCCAGCACTTTATCCACTGAACATCTCCCTCCTTTTGCTTTTTATTATTAAAATCTGGATTTATTATATTTAGTTATACAAGTATGTGTGTGTGGGGGGGAGGTTAGAAGACAAGTTGAAAGAGTCGGTTCCCTTTTTCCTGTGTGGATTCCTGGTTATTGAATTTGGGTTCAGGCTCATGAGTGAGCACCCTCACTACTGAGCTATATCACTGGCCCATTCTGGGGTCTTTTTTGAGGCAAGGTCGTTCTCAGCCTTACAAGTGCTAGGATTATAGGTATTTATCATGGTGCTCAATTTGGAGTTCCTTTCTTCATCTTCTCCTCCCAACCCCTCTGTACTGGCTGGTTTTGCGTGTCAACCTGACACAGCTGGAGTTATCACAGAGAAAGGAGCCTCCCTGGAGGAAATGCCTCCATGAGATCCAGCTGTAAGACATTTTCTCAATTAGTGATCAAGGGTGGGAGGACCCATTGTGGGTGGTGCCATCCCTGGGCTGGTAGTCCTGGGTTCTATAAGAGAGCAGGCTGAGCAAGCCAGGAGAAGCAAGCCAGTAAGTAACATCTCTCCATGGCCCCTACATCACTTCCTACTTACTATCTGATCTGCTTGAGTTCCAGTCCTGATTTCCTTTGGTGATGAACAGCAATGAAGAAATGTAAGCTGAATAAATCCTTTCCTCCCCAACTTGCTTCTTGGTCGTGATGTTTGTGCAGGAATAGAAACCCTAAGACACTCTTTCTGACAGAATGTAACTATGGCAGCCAGACCTAGAATTTATGATCCTCCTGTCTCGGCTACCCAAGTGCTGGGGTCATGGGCATATCTTACCATGTCTTTATTTCCGATATGGGAAAAATGTACTAAAGACTTTTTAGGCAGGTGTGGTGGGGCACACCTTCAATCCTAGTACTCCAAAGACAGAGGCAAGTGGATCTCTGAGTTCAAGGCTAGCCTGGTCTACAGAGTAAGTTCCAGGACAGCCAGGGCTAAACAGAGAAACTCCATCTAGAAAAACAAAACAAGCCATATTGTTTTAGCTAGGCCTGGTGACACATACCTGAATGTGAGCACGCTGCAGCAGGAGGATTGCCACAAGATTAAGGCGAGCTTGGTCTATGTAGTAAGGTCCTGCTTCAGCAACAAAAGCAAAAGAACCTCTCTTCTAAAATACCCTATGCAGCTAAAACATTTTTGATTCGCCAATCAGTCTATATTCCTAAGATTTCGAGTTAAGAGGAGAAATTGGGACATCCTTTTGTAAGATTACCACTGTCATTATTAACCTGTGGCTTTACAGAGATTTCAGCATAGCCCAGAGCCTCTACCCGTAACCTCAGTTCCCCTGTTTTGTGGCTGCCGTACAAATTATGTCCTTGCCAGGGCATGTCACAGTATTTATGACACTGACCCACCCAGGACTTTGCTGTGGGTCAGGGAACAGCTGTGAAGTTGGGCTGCTTGGCACCCATATCTCTAGGCTCACTTTAGGATTATTTAACCTGAAAAGGGGAGCAGAGCAGCACATGCTAGTTTGCTCCACAGATAGAGTTCCTGAACGTAGTTAGGCTTCAAGAAATTAGCACTAGAGGGGACTCAGAAACAGAAGTAGCCCAGGGGTGTCACAGTTAACTACAGCCCCATGCTCTAACTATCTCAGTGTTGTTCTTTTCACCTCTGCTGTGATTGTTCTGTTTCTTCTATGCTAGGAAGGCTTCTCAGGTCCGTCCTCTCATCCCACACAGCTCCCTTGCCCGTCCCTTACTTCAGTAGCTCATCCTTGGTAGCCTGCATTTGTGGCCTGAGTGGCAGCTTTACCATTAGCTTTTCCTGGGCAAAATTCAGTCTTTGCATTCCCACTTCCGTCACACTTTCTGGTGTAATTCTGGCAAGATCACTCTCTCTCCCCCTTGCTGGAAGGAGAGAGGCGAAGTTCTTCATCACAGTGAGGACACGAGAGGCTTCGTAGCTACAGTGTACAGTACCCACTGCTTTCCCATTAACCGGTAGAGTTATGTTCAAATTTTTCAGTCTGGCAAGTGAACCCTTACTTAGATTTCCATATATGTCCCTATTCCATTGGAATTCAACTATGCCAATTTCTTGCCATTCCAAAGAACTGATACTTGTCTCTGTTCCGCAGACCTTTGTGTGTGCTATTTCTGCACATTCTCATTATCTCTGCTTGTCTAGCTCGTTAACTCCTCCTTCATAACATGTAAGTCATATCTTCTGGCATTGCCCATCATACCCCACCCCACTCCTGTTAGTAACTTCTTACAGCAAACTATAGGACTTGTTCTTATTGATCACATTATATTACAGCATGACTCCCAAGGGATTGGACTACTATCTTTTCTCTTGCCTCCACAAAATAGCAAAACCGTACTCATTTCTGCCCTCCATGTCCTCCAAAGGACTCTCTGGAATAATGTAGAATGTGTCTGTGAATGGTTGCTACGTGACTAAGTGGAAAGCGCTTCATAGTATGAGACCACTGATACTGACAAACCCTTAGCCTGTTCTTTGGTAATGTGAACCAGTATCTGTAGACTTGCATCTGTAGCCAGAAATTCACTTAATTCTATTACTAGTGAAACTTGAATGTAGTCTATTTGGAAGTCATGGAGAGTTCATATTGTATTTATGCTTATTGTTGTAGATTTATATTTATGTGTATATATTAGTTTCCTTGTGTGGAGAAGACTGAACCTTGTAGACTCGTGGACACTATTAGGCGTTTAGTAGTGATAGCAACTGTTTACATAGCATGTGACCATGTTCCATGTGCTCAAGGTTTTATATGCATTAACTCATTCTTTCCTAATTGGGTGGGACCCCACACAGACCTTACAGTTATTGACATGGTCTTTTCACAGGCGAAGGCACTTGTTAAAGAAATCACTGAATCAGTAGGCCTGGGAGGTGAATCCAGGAATTCCAGTTCCAGAGTCTATTTTTAACATTTAACTAGCATAGTATTCTACATAGGGTTATATAATATTTGTTTAGTATCTTTTACTGTATAGGATGTATGGAACATATGGGGCATGAATGTGATATCGACAAGTATATTACAGAATTTTGGATTTACAAAACTCCCTATTGAAAATACGTTGGGAAAAGAATTTCTTTAATAGGTCCCTTTAGGATAGATTTTGTGTATTGACTCAAACTGGATGTATCTGAACTTCCTGTTATTTCTTTGTGGCTTCCATGCTTTATCCAACTTGTGTTGCAGGATTGCCTGCCTTTTTTCCTAAGCCGTGGATCTTTGCCCGGGCTGTGGCTTTCAGGCTGTACTCCTGCGGCTTGTGAAACACTTGTTTATGGGCACAGAGTGATCTGGAGTTAAATACAAAAATCCCTCTCCATGGAACAGCAATTTATTCTACATGCCAAGTTGGCACAGAATAGACCTTGGGGGGGGGGCTGTGGCTAAAACAGGTAGCCAAGATATGAAGGAGGTTTCCAATCTAGACTCATGCTAAAATAGAATGGTAATGAAAACACTTCAGTGGGCTCTTTGTAGTTTATATTTTATACTTAGGCTAATTTGGAGTGGCCAATCCAGTTTCACTGTCTACTTTACTCAAAATTTTTGGAGGATTAGACTAATAACAAATTATATATGTTAAAAATATATCTAGCAAGATGGGATCAAGAATTACAAATATTTCATAAGCAAAGTGGTATATCTTATCCCTGGTCCATGAACTCAATTTTATAGATGCTTCTATATTGGTAGATAGAAAACATTTATTTAGTTGGTTCTGCAATTGAATATGTGACATTAAATAAGTCATTAAGTTATACCTTAAAAATTACATTTGTTTATTTTTGTTTGTGTTTATGTGCTTTGGTGCTTGTGTGGAGGTCAGAGAACAGCTTGCTGGAACCAGTTTTCCCTTCCAACTTGTGAATCTTAGAGATTGGACTCAGGTCGTCAGGTTTGGTGTGAAGCGTCGTTTCATTGCCACACCCCCTGCCCCTCCAAAAAATAGTGTTCATGATAGAGTTCAGGGTTAGAGTCTGCTGTCTAGTGTGTACTTGGTCTCCAGTGACACAAAACAAACAAGAAATAAGAATTAAAGTTACTCAAATATGTATACTTTTTTGTTCTAAGGGAAAAAAATGACCCTTGGTCTTTTTACCAGTACCAATAGGCCTTATTTATTGTTCCTCAAAGTTAGGACTCTCAAGAGCAGAGAGTAGAGACTGGGTGATGAGAGCATGGGTCTTCTATGTGAAGATAGTACTGGCCTTGAAGAGTGTGCCGGCATTTTAATCTTTTCAACTCCATTTAACAATCTTAAAACGGTACCTGTTTGTATGTGTATGCACATGTGTGTGAGTGTGGGGGTCAGAGGACAGTTTGTGTTTGTATGTTTATGCACATTTGTGTGAGTGTGGAGGTCAGAGGACAGTTTGTGGTAGTTGGTTCTTTCCTTCTATTCTGTCAAGTTTGGTGGTAAGCATCTTACCTACAGAGTCATCTTGCAGCCTCATAATTTTGAAACTTAAGTATTATTAATGCTGAGGCCATTTCATATTTTATGTTTGTAGGTAAGAGAAGGAAGGTGTCCTCTGGTCTTAATTTATAAACATGTATTCTTGAAATAAATGCTAGTCTCCTGAGAACACAAATCAAAATGTGACGGTTGATGAGAAATTTTGTGTTTTGTGTTCTCAGAAATAATCTCACTATATAGCTGTAGCTGCCTCAGCCTCACTGTGTAGCCAGGGTGGCCTTGAACTTGTCAATACCTCTGCCTCAGCTTTCTTGACTGCCGAGTTAGGGGGCATGTACCATTACGTCTGGCTAATGGAAAATTCTTCACTTCTGCTTTCCCTTGGCCATCTGTGTTTGAAAGGCCACTGATCTGTGTCCAGAGCCTGCCTGACCAGTGAGTGCATAGTCAGATATAGTTCTCACCATCTAAGAGCCAGACCTTCTCTGCCAGCACAGTTCTGAGTCTTTCACACAGGACTGACAGCAGCTGGAGTCACCTGTCACAGTGTAGACTGCTCTAATGGTTCTGTTAAGCAGCAGTCACATTATATCATGTTTGGAATGGGAGACAGGTACTTGGAAGAACTGACTGAAGTGCGGGATCAGTCGATCTTAGGGACTGTATGTTAAAGCCTCTTGTATGCTGATGGTGGGGATTTCCAGACTTACTAATACATAACCTGTATAATTTCTTGTCATATGATGACGTTACCTTATGGGAGCAAAATTTTGGGTCTACAGATTTGGGGTTGACAGGGAGCTCACCTATCAGCATGGCTCCCTGCCCTACCAAGATTTAGTTTCTGTTTTGGTGTTCATCCAGGATACCTCCAGCCAATCTGGTATGATCACACAAACCTGTATTCCTACTTCTTGGGAGGTAGAGGCAGAAGGATCAGGAATTTAAGGTCATCCTCCATACACAGTGAATTTGAAGTCTGGCTACATGATACCCTATCTCAGTCACTTTCCCCCAGTTGCTAATGGGAGACCCATGGGGTTAGATCTGTCAGGGCTTTACTGTTTGAGCTAAAGCTTGGGTTACAGAAGGAAGGCATTATATTTAATATATTATTTTGAAGAGCTGTGTAATCTCTGGGGAAATTTGGAAAAGAAGGGATCAGTGGCTGCTGATATTGTCAGTTAATGTAGCAAGAAGTTGAGAGTATAAGGCAGTCTCTAGATTTGGACTCCCTAATCTGTGTCAATTTGACGTTTCCTATGGCTTCTGTAACATACTACCACAAACTTGTTGGCTTTCAACAACATGAAATTACTTTTCCCAATTCTGGAAAACAGATGTCTGAAACCAAGGTATCAGTAGGGCCATATTCCTTCTTGGATATATATGTTGTATTTAATACCACATCTATGGTATCTGTTAACAGACTCTAGGTATTTCTTCAGTTTAGGATTGTAAGCGAATGCTTCCATGAGAATTGGCTATACAGATAACTCCTTGAGACACTGCTTTCAAATCTTTTGATTTTTATGATTCAAACTCTCTTTTTGGATAGAACAGAAATGGTAATTGCAGGATGTTTGTTTGTTTTGTTTTGTTTTAAGGAACCACCATGCTGTTTCTATAGAGACTACAACATAGTAAACTAATTCAGTGGACTCAGGTTTAATTTTTTCACACCTGGAAAAAAATTTTATTTTTTTCCTTAATTTATCTATTTATTTATTTTTGAGACAGACTCTTGACTGTTCAACCTCACTTTCAGAACACACTCTTTAGACCAGGCTGCCCTGGAATTCAGAGATCTGCCTGTGGCTGCCTGCTGAGTGCTAGGATTAAAGACCTGTCAACTGTGGTATTGGTTTGCATTTCCATAATAATTGGTGATGCTAAGTACTTTCTCATGTTTTTTGGCCATTTTAAAACACAGAGACAAGTCTGTTAAAGTCTTCCCCCATTTTTAAAGTTAGATTGCTTTTGTTGAGTTTTAAATGTACCCTATATATCCTAGATAATGTCTTTATCAGGCACCTGGCTTTCAATTTTTCTCTCTGTTCTAAGGGCAGTCTGAGGTAACTAGCAGTGTCTTTTGGCGTTCCCTGACCCCTAAAAGGGACAGCACCTTTTCCATCAGGATTTATTGAAAGTAAGGCAAACACAGGATAAAAAAAATGCAGGAGTTAGGCTATACTAAACCTAGCTTCTGTCAGTAAGCACCTAGAGCTGGACTCTGTGAAGGGCTGGTTGTAGGCAAAACAGGTAGCCTGAGAGTTCTCCTGGGACACAACAGCAAGGTCAGCCTAAGAGCCGGCACTCAGTGGTGCTGACAGTTGGAGGCTATTCTGGGACCCGGAGGACTTTGTTTTGTAAGGCCTTGTGCTCCCAGATTAACTCTGGCTTTAGTCAACCCCAAGCCACTTCAGCCTTCGATCTAGAGAGCAGTGATAGGTACAGTAGAAAGAGCACAGTGCCCATATTATTGATAAAAGAGAGCACTTTCCATTAGAGCTTGTCTTTACTATATGTTGATTGTGAAAACCTTTATTTACCAAGCAACTTTTGGAATAGTTCTTTTGGACTAAGAATTAAGTACACACCTCTATTTCAGAGCTTAAAACAAAATTTTCTTTAGTGATATTCTCGTGCATCTTTAGGAATACAAGCTAAGAGGAAATGCACTTGAGTCACAGATTTGACTTGAAGCAAAGAAATTCCCCCGTTGTTATAACGGTTAACACCCAAAGCTGTTTAGCTTCCTTCCCAAGGAAAGGATTGAGCTCCTGCCTGGAGAATTCAGTATAGCTCTGGGTAGAGGCATGGGCAGAGATTTGCAGATGGGTGACTCTGCTCATGGACCATGCTGCAGTCATGAGTCAGCAGCACAGCTGCGGATGGAGTGGGCAGAGGACATCTAAATTTAGTCCTTACTCACTGGAGAAGATCTCAGGGAGCATCCTCTCCCTCCATACCCCAGTCATACCCTCCTGGGACCTGCAGGCGGGCGGAGCAGGGGCACTGCAGACCACGGTAGTCAGACTGCCGAGTCCTTAGCTCATCGATACAAGGCTTCTTTCCAGTTCAGTCGTACAACCCTGTATCCAAGAAGCCACGTACTCTGAAAATTAAGGAATTTCCTGAAATTAGACATACAAATTCCTATATCTGGCTAGTTTCCAGACATTTTTAAATCAAATTACTTTCCTTCCATAAGTACTAGTGAGAGCCATGGTGAGTGAGGATTAAATACATTTGGTGTGTGCGGCTGTTAAAGTATTGGCTTAAAAACAACACCAGGAAATGTTCCCAGCCCTCTGAGGTGGGTAGATTCCTGGCGCCTGGGATGAGTACACTGAACTTGTTAGGGTCCCTGTCCTGTCTGACTGCAGAAGCTGATGCTTTTAACCGCGTGTTGTCCTGCACTGTGTAGAGGAAGTGGAGTATGGTTTGCAGAATTGGGGTACTCTATCTAAAGTAATTCAGAGATTGTTGTTTTTGCCTAATCCCTATTCCAACTCTCTCTCTCGCTCACTCTCTTTCTCTCTTTCTCTCTCTCTCTCTGCACACATATGGTTGTAACATTTTAATTGAAGTATATGAAGAAAATTGAGTCTCACATGGATATATACTTGGAAACAGAAAGTGTATTTTAATAGACTGGTCAGTCAGTTATAGGTATTGTTCTTAGGTGGTTATTAAAATTTCCAGCAGCAATAATTTTGCTTTCTTTCTGGTTCTCATGTATCTGAAGTTAGCCTTGAACTTGCTGTGCAGCAAATGAGAATGATGAACTAATCCTCCTGCCTCTACCTCTCAAGTGCTGGGATTACAGATGTACACCACTTTGCATGGTCTCTGATGTCATAAACCATGGTGAAGAAGCTGCAGAGAAACGGTGTGCATGCTAGGCAGAAATTCTGCCAACTGAACTATAGCCCCAACATTGTTAGTTTGTTAAGTGTTGTTGGAAATGGAGACTGAAATTATATCAATGTACTGTCTTACTCTGTTGCATTAAAACCCATCAATCATCTGGGTATGGTGGCATATGGCATTGATCCTAGCAGTTGGGAATCATAGGCAGGTGGATTTCTGTGAGTTCAAGGCCAGCCAGGGCTACATAGTGAGACCCTGTCTACAAAACAAAACAATAGCAAAATCCATTAATCTAACTTATTCTTTGAATTAATTTTTTACCAATGCCTGATTTTCTAACACTATGTATTTAGTATTTGAAAACACAGGCTCATTGATTTATGTAGATCTTCTGAATATAAATATAGTTCATTATATACTATCAATTGATCCTATTTGTAGACCAGTGGTTCTCAACCTGTGGGTTTTAATCCTTTTGGGGATTGCGTATCAGATATCCTGCATATCAGATACTTATATTACAATTCATACAAAATTATAGTTATGAAGTAATAACAAAATAATTTTATGGTTAGGGATCATCGTAACTTGAGGGACTGCATTAAAGGGTGGCAGTGTTAGGAAGATGGAGAACCCCTGCTGTAGATAGCCCAGTGTAAGTATCAGAAGAGTATCAGGAAACTGTCAAGCTCTTGACAGTAGCCGTGCTTCCCAAAATTTCAGTTTTCATTTGCATGGTCAAATGTTATTATAGCAACAAAAGTTTTCTTTGTGGCTTTGTTCATTTTGATGTCTGAATAACAAATACTTTTTTGTTAGTTACTGTTTTCTGTATTAATAATATCTTTGGAAAAGTGGCTAGTTCATCTTGCAGCCCTGCACAAGTACTTTTCCTAGAAACAACCATCATATTGCAGAAGCCATTGTAGGACTTCAATTATGCTCTTCATTTTGTCACACAGAACATTAAAAAGACATCCCCTCAAAGGCTTAGTTTTAATTGTTAGTCATCATTTTAAATGATTTGTGTATGGGATGTTTTGCCTGTTTGTATGTCTGTGCACCATGTGCATGCAATACCAGAGGAGGCCAGAAGAGAGCATGATATTCCCCTGGAACTAGAGTTACAGATAATTATTAGCTGCCATGTGGGTGCTGGAAATCAAACCTGGATCCTCTGGAAGAGCAGCCAGTGATCTTAATCACTCAGCCATTTCTCCAGCCCCTAGACCAACAATCTTTATCACTGCATAAAAGTCCATTTTAGGTAGAGTGGTTTCTTGATGCAGTTGCCTTGATTAAATAAGGCATATTTATCTACCAGCAGATTTACCTACCATGGCTTTGGCAACATTAGTGCAAATGTCAACACAAAGAGAAGACAATCAATTTTCTAATATTATTGAGAAGACAAATTTTATTTGGCTAATGAATTCTAATTTTAATGGTTTTTTAATTGGAATATTTTATTTATTTACATTTCAAATGTTATCCCCTTTCCCAGTTTCCCCTCTTCAAACCCTCTATCCCATCCCCCCTTACTCTGCTCCTTCACCCAACCACTCACCTCTCTAGCATTCCTCTACACTGAGACCTCAAGCCTTCACAGGACCAAGGGCTTCCCCTCCCATTGAGGCCAGATAAGGCCCCTTCAGCTCCTTCAGTCCTTCCCCTAACTCCTCCATTGGGTCCCTGTGCTCAGTCCAATGGTTGGCTGTGAGCATCTGGATCTGTATTGGTCAGGATCTGGCAGAGCCTCTCAGGAGACAGCTGTATCAGGCTCCTGTCAGCAAGCACTTCTTGGCATCAGAAGTTGGTCCGGGTTCAGTGTCTGCATGTGGGATGGATCCCTAGGTGGGGCAGTCTCTGGATGGCCTTTCCTTCAGTCTCTGCTCCATTCTTTGTTCCTGGATTTCCTTTAGACAGGAGCAATTCTGGGCTAAAATTTTGGCCATTCCTCAACTGGGGGGCCATGCCTAACCTCTGGATACGGTCTTGACGGGTTTTCCCTCCGCCCCTTTGTGGAGTAGTTCAGCTAATGTCATCCCCATACAGTCATAGGAGGCTCTTGCTTCCTGGCATCTGGGGCTTTCTGGTTGCTACCCCCAGTTCCCCATCCCCCATTGCTACATATCTCTGTTCAATTTCCTGACCCTCTGTACATCTTATATCTCCTGCCATACCTGATTCTTCTCCTCTTTCCCCCTCTCTCTTCCTCTCAAGTCCCTCCCACCCTCTACTTCCCTTGATTATTTTGTCCCCCTTTCTAAGTAGGACTGAAACATCCACTCTTTGGTCTTCCTTCCTTTTGAGCTTCATGTGATCCATGAGTTGTATCGTGAGTATTCCATGCTCTTTGCCTAATATCCACTTATCAGTGAGTGCATACCATGTGTATTCTTTTGTGACTGAGTTACCTCACTCAGGATGATATTTTCTATATCCATCCTTTTGCCTGCGAATTTCATGAAATCATTGTTTTTAATAGCTGAGTAGTACTCCATTGTGTAGATGTACCACATTTTCTGTATCCATTCCTCTGTTGAGGGACATTTGGGTTGTTTCCAGCTCATGGCTATTACAAATAAGGCTGCTATGAACATAGTGGAGCATGTGTTTTTATTACTGGTTAGAATTTCTGGGTATATGCCCAGGAGAGGTGTAGCTTGGTCCTCGGGTAGTACTATGTCCAATTTTCTGAAAAACCGCCAGACTGATTTCCAGAGTGGTTGTACCAGCTTGCAATCCCACCAGCAATGGAAGAGGGCTCCTCTTTCTCCACAGCCTTGCTAACATCTCCTGTCACCTGAGTTTTTGATCTTAGCATTCTGACTGGTGTGAGGTGGAATCTCAGGGTTGTTTTGATTTGCATTTCCCTAATGACTAAGGATGTTGAACATTTCTTTTAGGTGCTTCTCGGCCATTTGAGTTTCCTCAGTTGAGAATTCTCTGTTTAGCTCTGTTTCTCATTTTTAATAGAGTTATTTGGTTCTTTGGAGTCTAACTTCTCTAGTTCTTTGTATATATTGGATATTAGCCCTCTATCAGATATAGGATTGGTAAAGATCCTCTCCCAATCTGTTGGTTGCTGTTTTGTCCTATTGACAGTGTCCTTTGCAATTTTATGAGGTCCCATTTGTCAATTCTTTTTTTTTCTTTTTTATTAGGTATTTTCCTCATTTACATTTCCAGTGCTATCCCAAAAATCCCCCATACCCTCCCCCCCACTCCCCTACCCACCCACTCCCACTTCTTGGCCCTGGCGTTCCCCTGTACTGAGGCATATAAAGTTTGCACGACCAATGGGCCTCTCTTTCCACTGATGGCCAACTAGGCCATTTTCTGATTCATATGCAGCTAGAGACACGAGCTCCAGGGGTACTGGTTAGTTCATATTGTTGTTCCACCTATAGGGTTGCAGATCCCTTTAGCTCCTTGGGTACTTTCTCTAGCTCCTCCATTGGGGGCCCTGTGATCCATCCAATAGCTGACTGTGAGCATCCACTTCTGTGTTTGCTAGGCCCCGGCATAGTCTCACAAGAGACAACTATATCAGGGTCCTTTCAGCAAAATCAGTGTATGCAATGGTGTCAGTGTTTGAAGGCTGATTATGGGATGGATTCCTGGATATGGCAGTCTTTAGATGGTCCATCCTTTTGTCTCAGCTCGAAACTTTGTCTCTGTAACTCCTTCCATGGGTGTTTTGTTCCCAATTCTAAGAAGGGGCAAAGTGTCCACACTTTGGTCTTCGTTCTTCTTGAGTTTCATGTGTTTAGCAAATTGTATCTTATATCTTGGGTATTCTAAGTTTCTGGGCTAATATCGACTTATCAGTGAGTACATATCATTTGAGTTCTTTTGTGATTGGGTTACCTCACTCAGGATGATGCCCTCCAGGTCCATCCATTTGCCTAGGAATTTCATAAATTCATTCTTTTTAATAGCTGAGTAGTACTCCATTGTGTAAATGTACCACATTTTTTGTATCCATTCCTCTGTTGAGGGGCATCTGGGTTCTTTCCAGCTTCTGGCTATTATAAATAAGGCTGCTATGAACTTAGTGGAGCATGTGCATGTGTCTTTTTTTTTTTTTTTTTTTGGTTTTTCGAGACAGGGTTTCTCTGTGTAGCCCTGGCTGTCCTGGAACTCACTCTGTAGACCAGGCTGGCCTTGAACTCAGAAATCCACCTGCCTCTGCCTCCCAAGTGCTGGGATTAAAGGCGTGCGCCACCACACCTGGCTAGCATGTGTCTTTCTTACCAGTTGGAACATCTTCTGGATATATGCCCAGGAGAGGTATTGTGGGTAGTATTATGTCCAATTTTCTGAGGAACCACCAGACTGATTTCCAGAGTGGTTGTACAAGCTTGCAATCCCACCAACAATGGAGGAGTGTTCCTCTTTCTCCACATGCCAGCAGCTGCTGTCACCTGAATTTTTGATCTTAGCCATTCTGACTGGTGTGAGATGGAATCTCAGGGTTGTTTTGATTTGCATTTCCCTGATGATTAAGGATGCTGAACATTTTTTCAGGTGCTTCTCAGCCATTCAGTATTCCTCAGGTGAGAATTCTTTGTTTAGCTCTGAGCCCCATTTTTTAATGGGGTTATTTGACTTTCTGGAGTCCACCTTCTTGAGTTCTTCATACCATGCAGTTCTCCCTATTGCTCTGTAGTACAAGATTGGCAGGATTAATATAGTAAAAATGGCCATCTTGTAGAAAGCAATCTACAGATTCAATGCAATCTCCATCAAAATTCCAACTCAATTCTTTATAGAGTTAGAAAGAGCAATTCTCAAATTCATTTGGAATAACCAAAAACCCAGGATAGCGAAAACTATCCTCAATAATAAAAGAACATCTGGGGGAATCACCATCCCTGACCTTAAGCTGTACTAATTCTAATATTTTAACTATTTATTTGAAATATGAAGGAGGAGATTCACAGGCAAGTTTTCTTGGGAACTGTCTGAGCCTGAATAATTATCCCTGTCAACTATTTATTTTTCTTTTCTTTTTTGTTTTTATTGTTGAGACAAGGTCTCTTTGTATATCCCTGGCTGTCCTGGACCTCACATGTAAACCTTAAACCATGTTGGCCTTAAACCATGCCTGCCTCTCTCTCCCCAGTGCTGGATTAAAGGCATGTACCATCATGCCAGCTTCCTTTTTATTCTGTGTTAAAGTAGCCTTTTCGTTTCTCTTCTTCCTTCCTCCCGCCTCTCCTCTCTCCCTTCTGTCTCTCTCTCTCTCTCTCTCTCTCTCTCTCTCTCTCTCTCTCTCTCTCTCTCTCTCTCTCTCTCTCTCTCTCTCTCTCTCTCTCTGTGTGTGTGTGTGTGTGTGTGTGTGTGCATGTAGAAGCCTAAAGGCAATCTTGGTGCAACCTGAGGACAATCTCATGTGATGTGCATCTTTGTTTTTTGAGGCAGGGTCTCTCACTGGCCTGGAGCTTACTAGTAGGCGAGGCTGGTCAGCCAATGAGAACTACAAATCTGCCTATGTCTGCCTCCTAGCGCTGGAATTATAAGTATATGCCACTGTGCCAGCTGTTTTACCTAGATTCTGGAAATGGAACTAGCCCTGTTTGTTTATTTACTTATTTATTTATTTATGAAATAGAGCATCACTGCATAACCAACCTCAGCCTTGAGCTCTTCTGTTCCCTCCCAAATGCTGGCGTTACAGTTATGTCCCACCATGTCTGGATCAAACAGATTTCATTTTGATTATTTTTAAGCTTATTAAAGATTTAAAGCCCTTTATTCAACAACAACAACAACAACAATAACAACAATGACAACAACAAACCTGTGTTTTCCCTACTTGCTGTGATAAAGGCAGAGAACAGTATCTGCCTGCACCTACAAATACACTTTCCTGTATCATCCAAAGCCATTTAGAAAACCACATGAGAACATTTCTAACACGCTTTCCTTTATAACACAATGCTGCAATAGCTTACCCATTTACAGCACTGTAGAGATCATTTCATAGTTAATCCCATTAATACTGAAAATAATATCTAATAGTGCTTCTAAGTTGGAAGTCATATTTCAGACACTTACTAGGAAAAATGAGTAGTGCATCAGAACTGCTAGTCACTGCTGTTGTCCAGAGCAGTGTCTGGACAAAATAGAACTCAGTAAATGCTTGTTGAATGAATCAATGGGCTTTTCTTTTCAGGCCTGTATTGATGAAAATTTGGACATGGTGAAGTTTCTGGTGGAGAACAGAGCCAATGTAAACCAGCAGGACAACGAGGGCTGGACACCCCTGCATGCAGCAGCTTCCTGTGGTTATCTCAACATAGCAGAGTGAGTGAGCGGCGTTGTGGGTTTGATGCACATTCCTCCTCTGCTTCCCAGAAATGGAATTTCACAAATAGTTATAAATTTCTCTAAATTACAAAAGCAGAAAATTGACTATTAAGAGCTAGCTGACACTGTGCTTTGTATCTCAATGCACAGTTCTTAGCTCCAATTTTTGTTTGCTTCTGTTTTTGTATAGTTCATAATTTCTGGACTATTCAGAGGCAGCATCAGCCTGGCATGCTGTCTGGCTACTTTCCAAACAGCAGAACACAAGCATGGGAGTTGTAGTTTGTTTGTTTGTTTTTTTAACTTTTCTGTAAACCTGCTTTTTGTTTGTTTGTCTTTATAAATATTATTGCAGTAAATAGCAAATTCTTAGCTGGAACAGATGGAACCAAGGCAAAGTAGTGATTGGCAGCGTGCTCCACATTGGTTAAATGACTGCGTTTAAGACGTTAACAGTTCCTGCGTAGGGTAGAAGAATTCTGATCACATGGCACCTACTGTATGAGAAGCAAAGTAGGTATTTAGTATATGGAAGGATGATCAGGATTTTATTTCTACTTGGGAAAGAAACTTGGACATTGAAACATCTTTAAAATTTGCAATATTTTGATTGCTAAAGTAAATCTGATAAGGATAGTCTATGGTCTTTTGAAAACCAGTCGGTTAAGCCTTTTTAAATGATATGATTGGAGCTAGCACATTTTTTTTCCTTAGTAAAAAGCAGGCAGCCATGTAGAGGTCTGAGAATTGCATTTGCCCAGGTTTCCTGGGGCATCTCTACGTGTCTGGGCTTCCTTCTGACCCAGGGGTTCTCAGTTGGAGAAGTTAAGCCCAGAGAGTGTCAGAGGGAGGCACATGAGGCCCAAGTGCAGTGGGTGGACGAGGCTGCTGCTTAAGACGGTAGATAACTGGATTGGTCCCAAAGCCAAACCTCTGGGTAGCAGAGTTTTCCTGGTTCTTCATTCCTCTCCCTGCTCTGTAAGCTCCACATCACCTAGACTGCCTCCATTGCAGGCCATAGAAAAGCTCTGGTTCTCATTATACTCACTAATGTTGGTGTTCCAGTGCAGAGGCGCCAAGGTGTCCATTTTGGACTTAGAACATTTATTTAAGAAACAAGGCATATCAGCTTCTCATTTGTATTTGAGTGTGCCTTTAGGTGGAATGTTTGTGATTAAGCCACAAAATCTCATTACATTCAAGAAGTCATTTTTAATCCATTTTTCTTTCCTTTCTCACTCATCTAAGGCCAGCTGAGTCTTAAAATTAGAATAATATGTGGTGGTATCTTTCTGGGAAGCTGCATAGAGAGAATTATTGTAATGCATTTTGCGGTTTCTTTAATTCATTTTTAAAGACAAACATAGTTCTTCAGAAATAAATTTAAAATTAGAAATCCTTTGCTCAATCAAATATTACCTTGACTGGAATAAGCTTATTGGTGACCATCACAGATTCTGCATATGAATGTCTGACCCACTGGGCTCCACTGCAGATGTGGGTGGGGCTAGAGACAGCATGCCTCACTTTACCATGTAAAACATATTATATTAGACAGGTGTTTATTTTACTGTCTTTATTTGTGATACTTTTATACAACAGGTCAGAGAAATAACATGATTATTACCTGGGGATTGAAACAGAGCCATGGCTCAGAAACTGAGTACTGGCTGCTCTTACCCAGGACCTGAGCTGGGTCTGTAGCACTCACATGGCTTCCTTCAATCCTCTATTCATTACAGTTCCAGGGCATCCGGCCCTTCTTCTGGCTTCCAGGAGCTGTGCACACATGAGGTATACGAACATTCACTGGGACAAAACACCCACACATACAAGATAGTAAAAATAATTTTGAAAAATTAGTGAGGGGCAGGGTATCACCGTATAGCTCTAGGTGATCATGGGCTCCATTTAGTCAAGGCAGCCCTTGAACTTGAATCCTTCTGCCTCAGTAGCCCAAGTGCTAGGGTCACAGATGTGCTCTTTCTCTACATTGGCATCTGTTTGTGTTTTGAAGAACTGATACCTTAAATTTATTTCTAGGATAATTGCCAGCACTAGCCTTCAAGGGAGGGGGATGAAGGGCAGAGAGCCTGGCTATTTGAGGAGACCCAGGGCCATGCTATTTCATGATCCTTGGTGATCCTTTATTGCCACATATTTTACTCTGTATGGATGGTGTGTGCATGCGTGTGTGCACGTGTGTGTGTGTGTGTGTGTGTGTGTGTGTGTGTGTGTGTGTGTGTGTTTCTTTCCTCATTTTGAGTTCAAGGAGAATACTAGTTAGCTGCATTATTCCTAGTAGTGTTTAATTCAGAAGCAACAGATTGGTCTAAGCATTTAGCATGACTAATTTATCGCAATGCTAGTATATTTCGAGCTTTTTTGAAAACATATTTTTATTTCTGTCCTTTTTTCCCCTCTTAATAGAATAGCAAAGGGAGCCAGTGAAATGACTCAACAAGCAAAGGCTCTTACCACCAAATCTGAGCACCCTTGGAACTCAGGTGGTGGGAAAGAACTGATTCCTGGACGTTTCATTTGGCTCTCTTGTATGTTCTGTAGCATACTCATATGCACATACACCAATAAATAAGCGAATAAGTAAGGAAATAGATAAATTTTAGAAAACAGTAGCAAAGTACCTTTGACCAATGCTCAGCTGGTCTTTCCAGGGACATCTATGGCTCTCATGGCAATTCTGAGCCTCTGACAGTTAGCAGGCTCCTCCCGTTTCCTGCTGCTTACTAGGTCATATGCTAATGTTTACTCGTGTTCAGTATAAGTGTAGTGCTAAAAGGTTTTATTTCTCTCCTATGAATGGGGGGGGTGTGGAAAATAGAAAGCTATATTCCTTGGTAGAAACCACTTTTCTTGATTATTATCCCCAAAACAGAAAAGGGCGATGCGCAGCCTATGTAACCTGAGGATGTTGTGCCTGACCCATTAAGGGATGGATAAATGTTAGAACAGAAACCAAGATATTTAATTCAAGAAACATTCATAGAATGTAAGAGAGAAAGCATCAAGATCCAGTGTCTGCCATGGAAGAGCTGCAGCTAATGTTTGCAGGGGCAGGCAAGTAGCATTAATGGAAGGAAAGATAGAATTCAGTTGGGAACAGGCAAAATTCTTGAAGGCATAAAATTTGAAATGGACCTTGAAAGATGTGAGAGGTGTCTACAAGGGAGAGGAGAAGGGCGTATGTTCCATCCACTTATAGGAAGAAGCCTATCCCGTGGAGCAGGGCTGGATGTGCAGGGATGGGGACTAGTAAACGATTGTGTTTGAGTGCAGTATGGATTTCAGGGCAACCAACATTTATCATGTACTTATGTGTATATACTATTTATATATTGATTTTATTTTCAGTGTACAGGATTTATGGTTGAATGCTCACTTGGCTTGAGGGGAAGAAACCAGAAAAGAAAAACTATTGGCTATAGAGAAATGAAGGAATAATTAGATACAATGGTGCTATTCTGTAGATTTAAAAATACAGATAGCAGCGAAGAGCTTTAGAATTGAGTAAGGTGTCTTTCTCTGAGTCTCTGAGAGAAGATAGGCCATGGAACTGTGTCTTAGTCAGTGTTCTATTGCTGTGAAGAGACACCATGACCACAGCAACTCTTATAAGAGAAAAGATTTCATTGGGGCTGGCTTACATTTCAGAGGTTTAGTCTGTTGTCGTCAGGCAGGAAGCATGGCAGCACATAGGCAGACATGGTGCTGGAGAACTAGCTGAGTGTTCTGCATCTGGATCTGCAGGCAACAGAAAAGAGAGAGAGAGAGGAGTGAGGAGAGAGACAGAGACAAAGCCCACTCTCAGTGACACACTTTCTTTAACAAGGCCATACCTTCTAATCCTTTCAAATACTGCCACTCTCTAGTGACCAATTATTCAAATTTACGAGCCTATTAGGGTCATACTTATTCAAGCCACCATAGTTGTAGATATGTAGAGCTGATATGTCAGCATTTATTGAGGCTTTATTATTATACCAGGCACTGAGAAAGCAAAATTAGGCCTTGTTTGTTTGTTTGTTTGTTTGTTTTTTCAAGACAGGGTTTCTCTGTAGTCCTGGCTGTCCTGGAACTCACTTTGTAGACCAGGCTAGCCTTGAACTCAGAAATCTGCCTGCCTCTGCCTACCAAGTACTGGGATTAAAGGCGTGCACCACCACGCCTGGCTAAAGTTAGGCTTTTAATTTCATTTTTATTGCTTTTTCCTCTTCTTTTCGAACTCTCAAATTCACTGGCCATAGATATATTAATTTTATTTTAAGTCTAACCCATCTAAAATGTGTTTTTTTTAAATATCATAGTAGCTCAATAAATATTGATTGAATTGTTGATGTTTATTGAATTGTTGAATGAATATAATTTACATAGTTTTTCTTTCTCTTTTAAATATTTCTGAGTATCTGATAGTACTCTTAGAATTATTGGGATTCTAACTGGCCTAAACTAATTTGATTTGGACTTAAGGGACTGAGGCTAATAGCTTCTGCCATGTACTAGTTATGTAATTTTGAGAAAATCACTTTTTTTCTTACTTAAATTTTTTCTTATGAAAATTACTTAACATATTTGAACCTTGGTTCTTTAAAATTTTTTTTAACTATTTAGTTTGTGTGTATGTGTGTGTAATGGTCTGCATATAAAAGTCAGAGAGCCACTTGTAGGGATCCTTTGTCCCCTTCCACCATGTGGGGACTGAAGTCACATGGTTGGTCTTGTTGACAACCCTCCCCTCAGCTAAGTCTTCTCTCAGACTTAAAGCCTTTTTTTTTTTTTTTTTTTTTGGAGACAGGGTTTCTCTTTATAGCCCTGGCTGTCCTGGAATTCACTTTGTAGACCAGGCTGGCCTCGAACTCAGAAATCCGCCTGCCTCTGCCTCCCAAGTGCTGGGATTAAAGGTGTGCGCCACCACTGCCCAGCTATTTATTCATTTATTTATTTTTGGGAGCCTCAGTTTCTTAAAGGGTAGAGTACTTAGCTGTATTTATGTTGTCATCATCATAACTTTGTTTAAGATTGATCTGTTTGCATATGTGTGCAAGAGTGGGGAGGAGGGAGGAAGGCAGAATTAGAGTAGAGAGAGAAGCAGTTTGAAAACTAAAAGATGCTGGTAAGGCACTGAAGTTACTGGCTCTTCTCCAATATTCTGTATGGATTGATTCAGAATCTGCTTCACATTTTAAATGTTTCTTCTTTAGTAATTTAGTTTCCTTTATGAATGCAGATTTATATAGATGGCTTGTTTTTTGGAAGCATAGTTTGTGCAAATTCTAATACATGCTTTTATTCTTCAGTTTTCACACCTATAACAGTACTAAGTAAACTTCACCTGATGCTGTATATGTTTTTCATGAGAACTGGTTACATCATTTTTGAGTGTTCTTATTTATATACTTGAAGTATAGTATATCTTTCTGAAAATTCAGTTGGATCCTAGGAGTTTGCAGGCATGAGGACTACATGCCCGCCCTATTTTACCCCATAAAGCAAGGTCCCACTTTGTAGTATAGGCTAGTCTTAAACTCAGCACATAGGCCAGGCTGGCCTCAACCTTGAACTCCTCCTGCCTCTGCATTCCAAGTGCTCGGATTACAGCTGTGGGCAGCACACCCACCTTGCTCCCCATAGTATTTAGAAAGACTTAGTATTTCCAGAAATGCAAGAATTGATATGTAGGAAATCTTGACATTGCTCTTGTTGGGAAATGGAGAAACTTACGGTCCTAATTATCATAGGCTACTAGGGTGTGAAATTAATAATAAATGAAAAATGAAACATCTCATCTGCACCATATTTAAAACCCCAAATATGCCTTGCTGTACATTGAACTTAAGACACACAGTACAAAGTGATATCAAATTGACAGAGATAATATTGATTTTTGCCATGCAGGTATTTTATTAGCCATGGAGCCAGTGTGGGTATTGTGAACAGTGAAGGTGAAGTTCCTTCTGACCTTGCAGAGGAGCCAGCCATGAAAGACCTTCTTCTGGAACAAGTAAAGAAACAAGGTAACCTAGGAGCCTGAGCAGCCTGCAGAGGCTCTCCTCACAGTGCCCCTTCCAGACCGTGATCCCTCTTCCTTATCATGTGACAGGGCAGGATGACTTCTGTCCGCAGAGCATTAGTCGTCATTACCAGTGTCATGTTCATCTTAGTAACTCACACGCACAGGCCAGATGCCCGGAGGATGACCAGGCTTTCCTTGTCTTTGCTGTTCTGAGCTTGTGTATCCATCCTGTAGCTAGGGTTGGCCTGAGGAGGATCGTGGACTGTTCCATGGACTGTTCTTTCTGAGTGTGTACCTTGTATTATCTCTGTTGCACAGGATAGCTTGAAGAAAGGCTGGGGGACACAGTATGGCCAAATCCACACTCTGACTTTGGGTCATATTCTTTTCCCCGGGAACCTGCAGGTGGTGCTGTGAACTATTTATTAAGACCTCTGAAGGCTGGGCAGTGTTGGCACACGCCTTTAATCCCAGCACTTGGGAGGCAGAGGCAGGCAGATTTCTGAGTTCAAGGACAGCCTGGTCTACAGAGTAAGTTCTAGGACAGCCAGGGCTAAACAGAGAAACCCTGTCTCGAGAAACCCTGTCTGGAAAAAACAAAACAAAACAAACAACAAAAAAACCAAAACCAACCAAACAAACAAACAAAAAAGGACCTCTGAAAGGGTCTTTAGTCAGAGTCACTGTGGAAACTATTCTGATAGTTTCTTTTGTTTGTTTGAGTTTTTAAGAGATAGGGTTTTCATAGCCCCATGTGCCCTAGAGCTCACCCTGTAGCTGGGGTTCTCCTCAGACTTGCAGCAATCCTCCTGCCTCTGCTTCCCTTTGTTGAGATTACAGGTGTGAGTCACCATACCTGGTTCTAGAAGTTTCTTGAGGTAAGAAACCTAACCAAGAAGAATATATTCTGAAATTGTGTGTTCCTATTTTGTAGTTTTAGGGTGGGCCTCTCCTATCACACACCTAAAGTCATTTTGTTTCCATTTTATCCACTGGCTTGTCCAGGAAGTCCATGGACAGCTGCCTCGAATCTTCTTTCTCCATGCCAGTATTTCAGACATGCTACACCACACCTAGGTTAGACTTTGAAGTCTTTCAATTTAAAATTATTGAATACATGTGGACAGCAGGTCTTAGAATTCTGATAAAATTGTCATGAAACTCTGGATGGGATCTGTAATGACTGGAGACAGGGAAGGTTCTTCTAAGCCCCCAGAGTTATTTCCAAAGCTTTAGTGGCCTTTCCTGGTGCTGTCCTGTGGAACATGGGCTTGTTTATTGGTCCAGGCTGCTCTGATGCTGCATCAGCAGAACTGAGTAGTGCTGGCAGACTGGAGGGCTGGTAAATCTGAGGGTGACATTAAGTGTCTACCCTTTATAGAACGTATGCTGTGCTTGCCCTAAGTGGCGGATACTCTAGGTTGTGCCGTTACTGAGGTCCAGGTTTGGCTTTGTGCTTTACTGAATTAAAAGTTTTCTAGGCTCAGTTTATCCTCCCACCCCACTCATTAGCTCCTAAAATGTATTGTTGTTATTGTTTTTTAAAGATTTAATTATTTTATAAATATGTATATTTTGTCTAACTGTACATCTGCACATCAGAAGAGGGCATCAGATCCCATAGGACTACAGTTGTGAGCTGCTATGTGGGTGCTGGGAATTGAACTCAGGACCTTTGGAAGAGCAGCCAGTGTTCTTAACTGCTGAGCCATCTCTCCAACTCCCATTCATCTCCTAAAATGTTTTATAGTTTACAACTTTAAAAATAAGTTTAGTTTGAAAACCAACTTTTTTATTTTGAATTCTGACTCTTCCTTGAATGCTTTGTTGAAACAAGCATTCATATGTGTGTTTCACTTCACAGCACTGGTAACCCCTACTGTGTCTAAGTGGGCGTCCTCTCCACCCTATGCATTTCCCATACTAGATAGGCAACTCTTCAGCAGCCCACACTGGCTTATTAAGAGCTTATTTAAGACTAACAGCACTGATAAAGTCTGCTTATGAGTATGAAACCTTTTGAATGGGTGTGTTTGTGTTCAGAACATTTCATTATTTTGTATAATAAAGAATGTCCTTTCTTAAAGTCCTTCTTTACTGGCGTAGCTTTTGGAGAGTTGATGACTAAAGGGATATAGCCATATGATTGTAAGGGAAACAAAGTCTACATTGCCTTAAAAGTAGACTATAGCGTTGGCCTCAGATCACTTTCTAATCACCAGATTGCTCCTTGGGCTTCAGGTAAGCATATATGAGTGCATATGGAAATGGGCTTCAGAAGGAGTTCACGTGTCTACAGTGCGTCCTACCTGAAATGAAGACTTTGATAGTATTCTTGTAGCGTAACGAGTGGAAAAGAGACGTGCCAAGAGCATCCAGGAGTTCTAATGGCAGCTCTGCCACTGATGTGTTTGGGGCCATATGCAAAGCATCCTGTGTTGAGTTCCTCATATGGCAAGTGGGCCTTATAGTTACCCCACCAGAGTGCTGGGAAACTAAGATCATATAACGTGTTAAAGGACTTTAGCATTTATAACTTCTTGTAAATATTGCAAAGTAAAAATAGTATCTCCTCTGGTTTTTATGTTCTGTTGTAAAGCATTAGGTGTGTGCTCCTCATGAGTGTGCATCACATAGTGTTTTATTTAGCCTGGCTTATTTAGCCTTGGCAATTTTGTAATATGAATGGCATTGCCTCAGATTTGATGAATTACCAGCTTGATGAGGGAACTGTTCTTTGTGGTAATATTTGTATGTTATTAACCTGATGAAATATCTTGTCAGACTTGGGCAGAACTTTAGTAACGCTGCTTTCTGGGGTCTGCCTTCTGCAGGCGTTGATCTAGAGCAGTCAAGGAAGGAGGAAGAACAGCAGATGTTGCAGGATGCCCGCCAGTGGCTCAACAGCGGAAGAATAGAAGATGTGAGGCAGGCTCGCTCAGGGGCCACTGCCCTGCATGTAGCTGCTGCCAAGGGTTACTCTGAAGTCCTCAGGTATGGAGCTGGGTACTGGGAGAAGGTGATGTGAGTTTTAGAAGCAGGAACTTTTAGCCATGATGTATTTTCTTGTTGTCAGTTTCCTCTTGGTTTGCTGGTGTTCCTTCATAGGTGGTCTTCCGGAAGGGAGCTATTACTGTTGCTCTTCCTCATATGTGTGATGTTAGGTAGACTTGAGGCACAGAGACACAGGAAGACCCTGTTCAGCTCTGTGACTTGTCATTGGTTCTCCTGAAACCTCCTCCTCTATGACTGTACAGACTTATGACCCTTCTGGTTTTATGATTTGGACAATTTCTGGGCTCATTAGGTGAATTATAGATCTTGAGTATGCAATATCCAGCTTTCGTAAGAGAATTAGAGTGGTACATGCCTGCATACATGCACTCGTGCTTGTGTGTGTGTGTGTGTGTGTGTGTGTGTGTGTGTAGATGGCTCCTTGGGTAAAAGCATCTGCTGCTGAACCTGATGATGTGAATTCAATCCCCTACATGGTAGAAAGAGAGGCTGAATCCTCCAAGTTGTCCTCCTACCTCCACTTGTGTCCTGTGGCACGTATGTACCCACCACCCACCCACCCCTGCCGCACACAAACACACACACACACACATGCACACACGCACACACACACACACACACACACACACTCAAGCATACCAAAGAAATCAACTTAAAATGTAATTGAAAAAAGCAAGAAAAGAGAATTTGACTCTACTATTTTTCTTTTCTTATATTCATGCCTTATCTGACTATCTGACTCTTGGTGTTTAGTGTTGACAAGATTTCCAAAATACATGTTTGTGTCAAGTTGAGAAAGACTAACCAGCACAGTGTAACATGGATATGTGTAGGGAATGCCATATGTATAACCTTACAGTTCAGTGAAGATTGTAAGCGATGCTCAAAGTAGTAATATGCATTATAGATTATCCCTTAGAAGGCAGAAGAAATCACAGGGTGTTTGAGGTATTAGTGGAGTGATAGGTTGTTTGTTGGAAAACTTTAAAATCAGGCCATAAGTGTCCCTTTTGCGTTTTCTTCTAGGCTTCTCATTCAGGCTGGCTATGAACTCAATGTTCAGGATCATGACGGCTGGACTCCTCTTCATGCAGCTGCACACTGGGGAGTAAAAGAGGCTTGCTCCATCCTGGCAGAAGCACTCTGTGACATGGATATCCGGAACAAACTGGTTAGTGAGCCTGAACCTCTAAAAGGGCAATGAGATCAGGTGGCTGGGTGCCTAGCACAGGCTTGAAGGCTCTGGTCAGTGTCCAGGACTGCGCTGGGGCTGTGATGTCCTCCAGCTCCTTGCTCCACGGCTTATTCTCTCTGTAAAAGTACTGAAGCCAAATAAACACAACCCAGTCATCTGTGTCTACTTGTGCTCAAGCCCCTAAAGAAACAGGAAGTGAAGAAAGGTAATTGCTCTTGATGACAAATGAACTTGGAGAGACCTAAGGTCCCTGTCTATGGTGAGATATGAAATATTTTACTATGTTTCAACTCTGGGTCTTTTAACTGCTAAGTTCTTGGCATATGGACTCCTCTAAGAACAATCTGTAATGGCAATGATTGCTCCATTTTAACTATAAGCAGTCCTATCAGCCTCACTTCAAACAATGTAGAACCCTGAGATTCTTATCCCCGCGTCTCTTGATTTTCTAGACTCCAGACACATGGTCCTGTCTTTCTTACATAACTCCCGAATCCTGGTCTCATTCTTAGACTATACAGAGTATGTGATTGTTCCTGTGTTTTCTAGAAGTAACCTGCCTGGCTTCCCTCCTCCTCCTCAAAGGGAGATCATTCCTGTTAGTCCTCAGCGTGAGTGTGACCCAAGGGCATTTACTGAATGTATCCTCACAGTAATACTTTAGAACAGGTGTACATGGAGATTCCACTGGACTGTTTGTCAAGAGGCCATAAGCATTAGAACTGGTGTAGTGATTTTCTCACTGTTTCACATGTTTGAAGGACTTGCTGTTTCTTAAAGCATCTTCTCTGTGACTCATAAAGGCAGCTCAGTGTAGAGTATCAGGAGGCAGCTATAGGCTGGGCATCTCCAACCCAAGTCTGAAATCTGAAATATTCATAGCTCAGTATTTATGAACACTGAATATGATGCCCCAAGTAGAAAATTCCAGGCCATGAAAACACAAAATTATTTAAAATACGGTAAGAAATCATCATTGGGCTCTATTTGTACAATATATGTGAAAAAAGTAAATTTTATGTTTACACTTAGTCTCAAGATTACTATGTATATATATCTCTGTGTGTGTGTGTGTGGTGTGTGTGTGTGTGTGTGTGTGTGTGTGTGTGTGTGTGTGTGTGTGTGTGTGCATATATTCTAAAATCAAAGCACTTCTTTCTGGTCCTAAGCATTTCAGATAAAGGAGATTCAGCTTATATTGCAGGAATAAAAGTCAGTAAGTAAACAGAGAATAGACCCTGAAAAAGTCACATGACTGCCGCTTCTGTTTTCTATCTGTCATGGTGCCCCTGTGTTCTGCTAGGGCCAGACGCCATTTGATGTGGCTGATGAAGGTCTCGTGGAGCACTTGGAGATGCTTCAGAAGAAGCAAGATGTGGTAAGTCTGGACGATGCTTTCAGAGTTTCCTGGAAGTTAGCAGTGACTGGGGGTCTCGGCCCCCTGCTTCAGCGTCATTTGTTCAGGGTTGAGCTGGATGTATCTACATTTCACAGATGTCGTTCCCTTCAGGAACTATAAACGGCATGTTTGAAAAACCATATTGTAAAAGGCTATATAAAAAAGTCTTTAGGCAGTTACAGTCCATTACAGAGAGGACCGACCTTCCTTCCTTCCTTCCTTCCTTCCTTCCTTCCTTCCTTCCTTCCTTCCTTCCTTCCTTCCTTCCTTCCTTCCTTCCTTCCTTTCTCTCTCTCTCTCTCTCTCTCTCTCTCTCTCTCTCTCTCTCTCTCTCTCTCTCTCTCTCTCTCTCTTTCTTTCTTTCTTTCTTTCTTTCTTTCTTTCTTTCTTTCTTTCTTTCTTTCTTTCCAAGGTTTCTCTGTGTAATAGCCATGGCTGTCCTGGAGCTCACTCTGTAGACCAGGCTGGCCTTGAACTCAGAGATCCACCTGCCTCTGCCTTCAAGTGCTGGGATTAAAGGTATGCATCACCAAAGCCCCACTGTATGTCTTTCTTAAGGTAATACTGCAAATCTGTCACATGGTGTTGGGCAGTACTTGGTTAGTAGTGGTTCATACATACGTCAGATTGAGAAAACATCCAGAATTTAGTCCTCTTCTCTTTCCTCCTTACTTTAAAACCTTAATTGCTTTTCTCTGCCTTTCTGCCTGGTACTCTGCAGAAGAGCTACATATGTGAATGGAAATCTAACAGGTGCACAGGTAAAGAGTTGACCCACTCACATTTTCTGCCAGTAATTGGACAGGGGAATAAAATTAGTGTAGGCAAGAAAAAAACCAACAACACTGGTTTCCCTTTTCTCCGCATTCGCATGTAGGCGTGGGAACTGACATTTAGGATGACTGTAGGAAATAGCGTGGGTTTCGATTCAGAACTATGTGCCTGGTGAGACACAGATCAAGGTCTCTAATGAGGGGTGTTTGTATCATGACTGACTGTTGAAGCAGTGATTCTTGTTATTTTAGGCTCAGTTAGAAAGCTGTATGCATGAACTTCAGATGAACAATGTGCGGTTCCTGTTTTCTCTGCTCAGTATTCAGGATCACTTGCATGGTAGCACAATACAAAGGCAGTGTTAACACCACTGTTAGCAGCATCAGCTTTCCTTAGGTTAGCGCCCCACTTTGCACAGTTAAGTTTTTGTGTTTTTGTAAAATCTTATTATCTGAAGTCATTTTTAGACTCACATAAAAATTGCAAACATACATGCCCTTTAACTAACATAATTGGGTTTTAGACATAAATGATATCTCCCCTCAACCATTGATTTCATTCCTTAGCCCAGGCTAGTCTGAATTTACAGTCTTTCTGCCTGAGCCTTCCTAGTAGCCAGTGTGATGGCCTGCACACCCAGGCCCAGCTTCCCCACAAACCTTGCTATTCTAAAGGGGACAGTGTTTGTCTCTGTGTTCTACATACTTTAGGATATGTTACATGTAGTTCTATGCCACTGCCTTGTGCTCCTGGGTTGGCTGCTCTACCAGCTTCCTCCCGGCTTCCCATTTGCTCTACTCACCTTTAGCTCTGGGAGATGACCGTACTACGAGTCCTCACCCAGCTTCCCTGAACCCATGGATAACACACACACACACCCCACACACATACACCCCCCCACACACACACCACACACATACACCACACAAACACACCCCACACATACACACACACACACACACACACACACATCCCCCCCCACACACACACAGTGTGTTACTTTACACCTTGCCTTCTAGGCACAATTGCTGGGTGTTACTGTCTTCCGCCTGAAAAAGTGTGTCCTTACCAATTTATTGTCTCTGTCTCTCCACTTGCCCTAAACTTAAGTGGCTAGTCCCACCTAGTCCCTGCCAAACATCCTTTGCCACCCCCTGCCCTATAATGGAGACCCCAGGCCCCATGCTGTGTTCTTCTTCCTCCAAAGCATGACAGAAAGACTCTGTCTCCTTCCTTGCATCTGCCTTTTCTTCCTGGGACCCCTTAAAGTCCTGTGTGTACCTTCTGCCCAGCAATTGGCTCCTGGCTTTCTTTCTTTCTTTTTTTAATCTTTAAAATACTTCAAATTTTTATTAAATATTTTATTCAGTTTTAAGATCACAGTTAAAGTACTTTAGCATGTTATACACATGACTTACATGTGCAGTTTTTAGAAACATCAAATTAGGTATAAGATTTTGAAGAAATTATATAAATGTGTGTATTGACTTTACTATACATACATCTAAGATAGCAATAATTCTGTTAATCATTTATTACATGGCATGTTTACACTAACTCTAAAGAGAACCAAGCCAATTTCCAAAGCAAAATAAAATAAAATAAGCTATTCAGTCATGCTGAAATTGTCAACAGACTTAAGACCTGGGGTCAAATGAAGCTGTGGTTAATTTATGACATGTATGTAATCAGTTCAGACCTACGCGAACCAGTTCATAACCTGGTGTGTGGAACCTCAGGAGGCTTCATCAACCTTTTGACAAATTCCTGAGAGTCAGAGGCTTGTTAGTGGGCTCCTGGCTTTCTTTACTGACAAATCAAGAACCAATTGGGGAACAAGACCTTAGCATCAGAACCGCCCCCTTCAGACATTAGTATATTTTGTCTAGAGTATACAACTAAGTACCAGACCATCTTTCCCTAAGGGCTTAGTTCCATATGGTGGCTATGATTTCTTTTTTTTCTCTTCTTTTCTTTTCTTTTCTTTTCTCTTCTTTTCTTTTCTTTTCTTTTCTTTTCTTTTCTTTTCTTTTCTTTTCTTTTCTTCTTTTCTTTTCTTTTCTTTCTTTCTTTTTTTTTTTTGGCTTTTCGAGACAGGGTTTCTCTGTGTAGCCCTGGCTGTCCTGGAACTCACTTTGTAGACCAGGCAGGCTGGCCTTGAACACAGAAATCCGCCTGCCTCTGCCTCCCAAGTGCTGGGATTAAAGGTGTGCGCTACCATGCCCGGTTAACAGTCTGTGATTTCTTTAGAATGATTGCTAAATTACTGTGCTATATGAATCATAAAGCATTCTTCCCAGGTTGCTTATGGCTCTTTACCCTCATACACTGGGCTTTTTTTCTTTGTATTAAGGTTTGGTTTGGGATTTTGAAAGAATAATTTTCTTGAATCTCCAGTGGCATAGTTTCCTCTTCTACTTTAGACAAGAATTTTCTTCTGTTACTTTTTTTTTTTTATTATTCCCTTTTCCCTCTTTGGTTTATGTCTTATTTTTCATTTTTTGTTTTTTTCAGAATGATAGTACCTGTTTGAGACTTCTCAATACTACTGATTTTTCACAAATTGTCAACTTTTCCCCCTTTCTCTCTACTTTCTCAATTTCCAGCTTCGAAGTGAAAAGGAGACACGGAATAAGCTCATCGAGTCAGACCTGAATAGCAAGTTTCAGAGTGGACTCTTTAAGAAGTAAGATACAAGCTTACTTGCATGCAAGGAATGAGATGCACTTGATGCTGTTTGTGTGTGTGTGTGTGTGTGTGTGTGTGTGCGCGCGCGCCTGCACATGTTGAGAATTTTTATATTAAAATGATTCTGTGTTTCATTTCAGTCAAATGATCTTCAAAGTATGGGAATGTTTGTGGACGGGGGAGGTGGCACTGAGCTGGGACCCTGAGGATGAATGAATATGCCTTACACTGAGAGATTGTACTGGCAACAGTATCTCTTCTAGCCTTGCCCAGGGGTTCTTAGTCCTGCCTGCTTCCCTGATTATACAGGGTTTCCTCAGCTCAGAATTTGTCTCATTGTTGACCATTATTTCAGTCCCTAGCAAGGTCTGTGGGATGGAATAGAACTCAGTGAAGGCTTGTGTAATGATTTTCAAAACATTTATCTGCCCTACTTCCATCTTCTCCTTGTCAGTCATGGTTCTCTTCTAACTCTGTGTTGAATAGACAGTCTCCTTGAGTCATGCTGTAAAGTCAGTAATAAGCCTTAGACTGTAGAAAAGCCAAGGTCCAAGAGAACAGCACACAGAGATAAGAAGGATCTTCCTATTTTTACTGTTGCTTCTACATACAGATTTATAGATTTGTTCCCTTTATTATATCTGGCTGTCAGCAAACTTAAATGGTTTGTATCATTTCTGAATTGCTTTCAAATTGCACTTTTAATTTAGCAAAGAGAAGATGCTTTATGAAGAAGAGATCCCGAAGTCCCAAGACACAGAGGAAGAAAACAAAGAGTCCAGCAGCTCCAGCTCAGAGGAGGAGGAAGGGGAAGATGAAGTTTCTGAATCAGAGACTGAGAAGGAGGCAGGTAAGTAAGGCAGAGGTCCTGCATGTGGCCTGCCTCTCAGGGTTCCAGAAAGAGCTTGAAGTAGTTTCTAAGAAATTGAATCGACGCTAATGACAATATGCTTATAAAAGCCTTGAGCTCAGTTAAAATATACCTGCCAGTTCTGACACAGCCATATGGTAAGGTACATGGAGAATTCTTGCATGAAGCAATCAGTTGTCCTGCCTTTAGATTGATAGATGCCAACAAGCCAGTATGCTGAGATACATGGGGCTAATAGGGCGTTAATATTTTCAATACACTGGTAAAAATTTGCATTTAGTTATTATGTGATTTTTGCTTCTCTAAACTGAATCTTAATTTTTTTATTTTGTAAAGCTTCTTCAGTTTCTGAGTGAGGGAATTAATGAAAGAACAAATCAGACTTACTTTTATTATTTTATTATTCTCATGAATAATATATGCATTTATCCTTCATGTCCATGGGAGGTTGTCTCAGGAGATAACCAACATCTTTGGATGTACAAGTCTCTCATTCGTATACATATGAATGTGTGTATATGTGCATATATGTATATGTGTGTGTATATACACACACATATGCACAGTGTTTATGTAGAACCTGTGTACTTCAAACTATCTTTCTGTTGCTTATTTATGTTACCTGGTACAATGTAAATAATTGCTATACTCTACTGCTTAGGAATGATGAAAATGTAAGAAAACAGATCTGAAAAAGAAAAAAGTCTAGGTCATGGTTTTTGCTTCCAGCCATTCTCAGTTTGTGGTAGGTTGAAGAGCTGAAGCTGTATCTCAGTTGTTCGACTTTGCTCGTAGTTCTCTCAATCTTGGGCAAACACTGCCCTTTTCATGTCTTAATCTGAAGCTCACCAAAATTAATAATCTGACTGTCACCAAAGAAAGAGTTTTAGAGTAGGCAGGCATCAGGTAAGTTTTCAGTAAAAGTGAATTGACTTTATATTCATGGAGCCTTAGGTTTCCATTTAAGTATTTTTTTATTTTTATGCCTATGGTGTTTTGCATGCATGTCTGTGCACCACATGCATGCAGTACCTGTAGAGCCAGAAGACAGTCTCAGATCTCTTGGAACTGGAGTTACAGATGGTTGTGAGTGCCATGTGGATGCTAGAAGTGGAACCCAGGTTTTCTGGAAGAGCAGTCAGTGCTGTTGACTGTTTATCCATTTCTATAGTTTCTTAAAATAAAAAAAATACAAAAACAAAATATATATATATATTAATTATTGATCATTTGTGGCTTGTTCTGGAAATGCTGGTATTACATCCACCAAAAGTTAGAAATGTGTGTTTTTTGTTATTTGTGTTATTTACTGAGGATTTTACGCCCTGTCTGGCATTCATATTTAGGCTTTCTCTGTGCTTCATCTTCTCGTTAGCCACTGTAGTAATAGGAAAATGGGAGGAAGCTACTCAGACTGATGCTTTTGCTTCCTGATTCACACTCCTGCCTCTGTCTTATTCCTAAATACCACCACCAAAAGCAAGCTGAGAAGGAGAAGGTTTATTTGACTACGCTTCTACATCCATATCCATCACAGAAGGAAGTCAGGGCAGGGGGTGGTGCCACTCCCAATGAGCTGGGCCCTCCCCATCAATCACTAATTACGACAATTCACAACAGGTTTGTACAGGAGGCTTGCCTATAGCCTCATCTTAGGGAAACATTTTCTCCCTTCCCCCTCTCCCTCCTCTCTCTCTCTCCCCCTCCCCCTCGTCCTCCCCCTCTCCCTCCTCCGCTTTCCCTCTCCCTGTCCCCTACTACCTCTCTTTCTTCTTCTTTCTTCTCCTCCTCTCCCTCCTTCTCCTTCTTCCTTCCTCCCCCTCCTTTTATTTTCTTCCTGAAACAGTGTTGCTCTGTGTAGCCCTGGCTGTCCTGGAGCTCACTTTGTAGACCAGGCTGGCCTTGAACTCACAGACATAGCCTTCATCTGCCTCCCAAGTGCTAGGATTAAAGGTATGTAATATACCACTGCCTGGCTGGGGACATTTTCTTAATTGAGGTTCTCTCATCTCAAACCTCTTAGTTTGTGTCAGGTTTACATAAAACTAGTATGCAGACCATGCCCATACTGCTATTGGAATAAACTATTGACAATACCCTCATGATTAAAGTACACTTCTGTTCAGATATCTTCTATGGCCAGCTCCCTCATTCTGTCTTTGTCTGCAGAGTAAGTTCTAACCCTGTAGCCTAGGCTTCAAGGCTTCCAATAGTCTGTCTCCAACAGACATTCCCAATGCTCTGAATAGGCAAGGGCATATTGTAGCTCAGCTGGATTGCTTGATTTTCTCAGGTATGACCTCAGCATTCCTGGCTATGAATGTTTATCTGTACCTTTGAATTCACTTCACACCATCATAAATACTTGCTTGGTGAATTCTTTTAGAAAGTGTAGGGTCTAGAAGATTGAAGTGTTTTTCTGGTACAGAAAGTTAAAACAACTGGAGCCTGTATTAACTATCCTCATTACAGTGGCAAGTACCTGAGAGGAACTCAGTAAGGGGAGGGAAGGTTTATTTTGGCTCATGGTTTCAAGGTTTCAGTCTACAATCAAGTGCCTCCGTGTTTCAGAACTGTGGTTAAAGAATATCATGGGATGGGATGGGTGTGGTCAACCAGAACTGCTCCTGGCATAACAGCCTGAAAGCAGAGAGAGACAGAAAAGGGTTAGAGACAATATACTCCCAGTGCCCTGCTCACATCCTATTATCTCTTGAGAGTGCCACCAAATTCTGAGTGTGTCAGTACATACCCATCGGTGAGGCAGAGGTCCCAGGGTCTGTTCTCCTTTTAGTGCGTGTGTGTATATATAGTAAGTGGGGACTGAGTCTCCAGCACCCACATCTACACCCAGGATGCTTGTTCTTGTCAACTCGATGGGGTCTAGGAGCACTTGGGAGGCAGATTTCTCAGGTTCACAGGTCGTGCCTGTGAAGGACTTTCTAGAGGAGGTTATAGTTGAGGTGGGAAGATGCACCCTAAGTTTGGGTGGCCCTGTTCCGTAGGTTGGGTTTCCTTCCTTCCATGATGGACTGTATATGCCTGAAGTGTAAGCCACAACACCACCTTCTTTAAGTTGCTTTGTCAGGCCTTTTGTTAGGAGACAAGTAAGTAATACAGATACTTTCTGTATTTTCCTACCCTGGGCTTTTTACTCCATTTCTCTGTAGCACGGTGCACTTAGTTTTGTTCTAGTACTTAACAGTTTTCCTGTGAATACTGCATTTGTTATTTTACTCCAGGTTTCAGCATATGACAACCATCTGTATTCATTAAGTGGTTTCGTTGACTATACCTAGTAGGGGAATGGAAAGCACTGTGTAATAAAATACAGGTCGTGTGAGAGAAGTTAATGCAGTCAGTGGTAGTGACTAGTAGGTAAGATTATGACTCATTCTGGGAATTATAGTACAACTTTATATCTGCATAGTGCTTTTTACTTTGCAATACACTTCAGCGATTTTATTTAATCCCCACAACCATACCTTGGGGCATATATCCTTAATACTCCTTTTTTAGAATGAGATATTGACATTGTACAGTGTTAGATGAAGTGGGTTTTAGAGCTAGCCAGTGGCACTGCTCACTGAGTGTGGAACTCCGCACAGCAGAAAGGGACAGTGGAAAGTCTGTATAAGAAGTGAAAGGTAAGACTGTAGAAAAGAGGGGCTGGAGAGATGGCTCAGCAGTTAAGAACACTTGCTGCTCTTGAAGAGGATCCAAATTCAGTCCCCAGCCTCCATGGCAGCAGCTCACAACTGTCTGTAACTCTGGTTTCAGAGAATTCTGTGGTCATCAGGTGGGCGTGTGATACACATGCATATGCAGGCCAAACACTTACACATAAAAAAGTAATAATAATTAAAAACAGTACAGAACTATGAGGCTCCCGAAGATTGTAGAAGAAAGAGAGATGGCATTCTGCGTTTAGAGATTGAGGTGATGTTAGTGAAGGAGACAAAGACGCATGACCAAGAGGACATGCATTTCTGCCTCAGAGAAGCCAGCAGCGATGAGCAGTAGTGAGACAGGAGCAGGCAGGGGTCATGCAGCAGTTAGGAAATCACTGGTTATCCTAGAGAGCAGTTCCAGTGGCCGGTGGGAGCAGAAGCCAAGCCGCTCCAGCAGGCTCCTCCGCTCATTTCTCAGTTCTTTGCTGGTGTCTCAGAGCTCAACTCAGATCAGCTTCTGTCACATTACCGTAGAGATTACATGTTCCCCCTCTGTTGATTTTAGTAGCTATTTGTTTGAAATTCTTTTATGTTAGTTTTCTCATGCTACTTAATATTCAAGCTATTCTTATGTTCTTTTCCTCACCCCTTCTGCTGTCCTGTGGATAAGCTTTGGATGGGTTTGAACATTCTTCTGTGTCCTCTCTATCTCCCTGAGTGCTGTACGCCTTCTCTGTGGAGGTGGGCCTTACACATTAGCCGGTGCACAGAGTGGGTTTTACCAAAGCCTTTCCTGAAGTAGCTTATCTCATGAGTGGATACTAAACAAATATATGTTGACTGCATTTCCTCCATTTTTTAAAGCTCCACGGATACAATTTCATAAAAATTATAGTTTTCATGTATCTTACACATTAATATTATTAATGTGAATGAGCATTTTAATTAGAAAATCTGTTTTCTCTCTTTCCTTTTTAGTCTGACTTAGATATTTTGTGTATTGATTCTCTATTGTTTCATAATAAGCCACCTAAAACTTAATAGTTTAAAACAGTAACTGCCGAGCTAGGATATGGCTCAGTTGGTAGAGTGATTGCCTAGCTTATTCACGGCCCTGGGTTAGATCCCCAACACTTCATAAAACCTGACCTGCTGACACACAGCTGTAATTCTAGCCTTTGGAAGGTACAAGTCGGAGGATCAGAAGTTCAAAGTCACCCTCAGCTACATAGCTGTTGTGATGTCACACTGAGCTACAAAAGACTGACTCAGTGAGGGACAGGGAGTTAAAAAAAAGAAAAACCCAAAGATTCTTTGTGAACTCCATTCTATGGCTTGGTAATTGGGGAAGGGACCAGCTGGATAGCTTGTCTCTTTCTTAAGGCAGTGGTATGCTTCTTCATGTTTGTGCCTTCAACTTGTAAAGGAAGTTGAAGTTGTAAAGTATAGAGGAAGAGTTGGTCTTAGATGACCTTGCTCATGTTTCTGTTGTTTGGCCTGTCCCTATTTCTTCACGTGGCAGCTAGATTCTGAAAATAGTTGTTTCAGAGGCTAATGTTTTAGAGGCCAGAGCAAGTCACCTGCCCAAGCCCAGACGTGGTGTGAAGAAAGCACTATCTGAGTCTACAGGTTCAGGGATTCGTGATGCATCGCAAGCCAGTACTGTAACAATCTATTTCATTTGGCTAATACACTAGATTTCTTGGAGCTTAGTACTGTAAAAATGCTGTGGTCATTATAATAACTACCAAACAATAGAACTAATAACATAAAGAAGCTTACAATAGCCAATGAGCTATGGAGTTTTAAAATGCTATTTTTAATCTTCATAAAAATTATCTTTAGGTAAAAATTAAAATCTCTGATTAATTAGTGAATAGAGCTTTAAATATGATATGTAACTTACTATCACACAGTTGGATGTAGCTTATAATTAACAGAGGATCCATGTATTTCTGTATCTGTTTTCAGAGTATAAATCCCTGAATCATAGCTGCTAGGTACAGGCACTGTGCTAGTTATTAATGCAGCCAGATTGATGACCTTGCAGGGCGGGGCCACTCCTGGTTATGTGAGTTCTATGACTAAAGTTCTGCAGCTTAATCTCTATTGTTTGAAATCCTTTCTACTGTTAGATTCTATTGCAGCCCTAAGAATTCTCACTACTCAAATTAGGCCAGTCAGTTACTAACCAGTGGATGTGTGACTGATCTCTGAGTCAGCATTCCCCATCTGTCCATCCATCCAACCATCCATCAGTCTGTCTGACAGCTTTCTCTGGAGCTTTTGTAGAGAGCCCCAGCTGATGGAGTAGCTTTCTTACTTTCTTCCTCAGAGGCTTTGCCCCTCTTTAAAATTTACAAGCCGGGGGTGGTGGCGCACGCCTTTAATTCCAGCACTTGGGAGGCAGAGGCAGGCGGATTTCTGAGTTAGAGGCCAGCCTGGTCTACAGAGTGAGTTCCAGGACAGCCAGGGCTATACAGAGAAACCCTGTCTCAAAAAAAACAAAAAAAAAATAAAACATAATAAAAATTTACAGCACCTGTTGATCTGAATCAATATATCATCTTGTGTTTGATTATAATGTGTCTTGTTTCTTTTTTATTGTAATTACCTAGAAAGCAAAGTCTAGCATGTGCATTTTCTGTGTGCGTTTCATGTGCATTTATTTCTCAGCCAAGTTCCCTACAAAACTGAACAGATTTTTTTATAACAATGAATTTTTACAATATAACTATACACATGCATTGATGTAGAGACAGTTTTTATTGGAAGTTTGAGCCTACCAATATAAGGATATCCTTCAATTTATTTTTTTCTACATGTAGTTGCTAGAATTTGTTCTACTATGAGACCAGACAGACCATGGTCCTAATAATCTGCTTTGATAATGGCAAAACTTTTTTCTTAGTAGAAAAAGATTTATACACACTAAGATAAGGTTTTCATCTTTATCCTTGTTGCATCTCTTGTCTTCAATAACAGATAAAAAGCCAGAAGCCACTGTCAACCATTCCAACTCTGAAATCAAGAGTCGGATCATGGAGCAGATCCCAGCCCCAGCTCAGAACACCTTCTCTGCCTCTTCAGCTAGGAGAGTGAGTACTTGGGAATTGATTTGAGGTTATATTTCACTGTATTACAGTATCGCACAAAGGCCTCAAAGACTCATTCTTGTAAAACAGTAGGAGTACATTCTTGTCTGTATTAGGCTCTTACACCAAATTACTATAAACTGTGACTTTAAAAATAGAAATTAGCTTCTTACAGTTCTGGAGGCTGGAGAGTTCCCAGAACAATGAGCTAGGCAGTCCAGTTCCTCACAAAGGCTATCTTCCTGTGTTGGTGATGCCGCCTTCTCCTGTAGCTTAACATGTAGAAAGAGCACCATTGTCGCCCTCTGAGAAGGGCCAGCTACCCTGTTGACTTCATTCTTTGTCACTTCCTCAGAGGCTCAGGCTGCAGATGCAGTCCTGATACCTAAGGCTTCAGTATGAATTTTAGAGGAAGAGACACAAAAATTCTGTCCATAACATTGCCCCTCACGTCCTTGAAAACCAGTACCTAACAATACCTTTACAAAGGTGTTTTAATAACAGGATGAAAATATCCTGAGACCAAAAAGATTCTGTGTTTTACCTGTTTTCTTCATATTGAAAACAAAGATAACTGTGTACAAAGTAGACTAGCTAGAAGACACGTGTGTGTCTGTATGTCTTAAGTTGGTATTGTTCTTTTATAAGAAGTAGGAAGTGCAGTCACACCTAGTAATGCCAGCATCTGAGGAGGCTGCACGGTGAGCAAGGACGGCACTCTACCTGAAGCCTAGCTAATGAGTCAATGATGCGTCTAAAAATAAAGGAGGCCTGGCATGCTTTGTTTCATTTCCACTAAGGAGATCAACAAAAACCTCTAAGGCCAGAGCATCCAAAACTGTTTTTATGGCAATTCCTTTTTCTACTTCTCATGAAAACTTTAGTCTTATGAGTAAGGTTGTTGCCCTGTGTGATGGGCAAGGGAGGGAGACGAAGGATCAACTTTATATGGCTTCTCAGAAGCTGTAGGCCTCTGGCAGAGAGGTCTGAGGTATTTGGAGCAGACAACTGGGAAGGAAATCTCTCTGGCCTTAGAGGTTTTTGTTGGTCTCCTTAGTGGAAATGAAACAAAGCATGCCAGGCCTCCTTTATTTTTAGACGCATCATTGACGCATTAGCTAGGCTTCAGGTAGAGTGCCGTCCTTGCTCACCGTGCAGCCTCCTCAGATGCTGGCATTACTAGGTGTGACTGCACTTCCTACTTCTTATAAAAGAACAATACCAACTTAAGACATACGGACACACATACTTCCTCTATTTTGCTAAAATATTATTACTGGGAAAGGAGGAAGGATTCCCAGTGGAGTCACAGTGGCTTGTACAAAGGAAGGGGCTCATAAGTGTGTATATCCAGATGACTGGAGGCAAGAGGAAATCTTAGTGGAAGGTGGATGGAGATGACTGGCTTATTTTAGTGCAAAGATGACCTGGGTTTGGAAGTAAGATCCAGGGTTTTTTTTTTTAATAAAGGTCCTAGACCCCAGGAAAGGGACTGTTTCCTGGCATATGAAGGACCAGTTATACCCTAAAGACCCTAATCTGGTTTCTGACTAATCCTAGCCTATGATGTTTCCCTGCTGTGTTTCTCTGTTTTTGCAGAATCGAGCCTTGTACGTATATACCTTGTATATACTAAGCAAGCACTCTACCACTGAACCATATTTGTAGCCTGTTTCCCTGCTTTATATAAAGACAATGGAAAATTGTTCATGCAGTGTTTTTTGTTGTTGTTTTGTTTTAGTGCTGACACTAGAATGTAGAATCTTGAACATGCTAGACAAGCATATCACCCCTGAGCTGTATCCCACTGGAAACTTTCTTTTCCTTTTCTGTGGTTTTGAGACAGGGTCTTCTATAGCCATAGGCCATGCTGGCCCAAGCTTATGTAGCTGAGCATGACCTCAATCTACCAACCTTTACCTTCTTCTTCTCTCTCTCTCTCTCTCTTTTTTTTTAATATTTTATTTCATGTGCACTGGTGTCAATTCCCCTGGGACTGGAGTTAGAGACGGCTGTGAGCTGCCATGTGGGTGCTGGGGATTGAACCTGGGTCCTCTGGAAGAGCAGCCAGGGCTCTTAACCACCATCTTTCCACCTCCCCAAACCTTTACGTTCTAAATGCTAAAATTATAGGCATGTGTCACCATGCCCAACTGACACTTCCTTTTTTGATATTAAAATTTATTATTAGTGAAATTGTGGTGGTGTGAGCTAGTGATCTCTTTGAAAGATACTCTTTCTAGGCAGAATAAGAAATATGGTGACCTTCTTACACCTGAAGATTTTATCTTTTAAAATTTCTTGTTCAATGAAATAATTGCTTCTTAATAGCAAATAGATTATTTTCTTAATATTGTAGTTAGAATTTTGTGACGTCACCATTAGTATTAACTTAATATTAACTCATCACTTGAGAGAACTTGGGACATTCAGCCCTAAATGGAATGTCTCCCTCAGACTCCTCCCCGCAGGGCTCAGGGGACCCTGTGGAAGAGGAGGCAGAGACATTGTAAGAGCCAGAGAGGGTGGAGGACACCAAGAAATCAAGGCTTTTTTAAATCAGCATGGTCGAAGCTCATATGAACTTACAGAGACTGAGGCAGCATGCACTGGTCTGAACCAGACTTTTCGTGTATATTATACCAGTGTAGTGTTTTTATGGGATTCCTAAGTGTGAGATCTGCTTCTTATACCTTATCCTTGGGTCTTTTTCTTCTGATTGTTTGTTTTGTCCAATTCCAATATGTTAGTTTTTGTTATTATATTATACTTCATGATTAGCACTTAGGAGCCTGACTTGTTTTGTTTTGTTTTTGTTTTGTTTTTTGTTTTTTACTATGAGAGATAAAAAGGGAGGGGATCCAGATGGGAGTGGGGTCAGGAGGAACTGCAAGGAGACAGAGGGAAACTATAATCATATTATATTGTGTGAGAAGAAGAAATATGTTTCAATAAGAGGAAATACTTAGTTCATCACATGAAAGAGCATGGCCTTCATATGTATTTATTCATTAGTTCATCCAGTTTCTCCAGACTGTGTCAGAGGGGAGAATTAAGCTCATTATCACAGTTTTACAGATGAGCACATTAAGACAGAGAGGAAAAGTAGCTTGTTTTCAGGGGCCGAGCACGTCAAGAGAAAATGAGTCCCCAGAGGAGAGTCTCCTGGTGCTCCGAGACAGTGCGGGATCACAAGGCCAGCAAAAGGGCTCCTTCCTTTCTCAGAGCAGGTCTGTGGGAAGAAGCACTAAGGTTTGGAGTCCATTGCTGGCTTCTGAAGAAAGAGCCCTTGGGAGCATCTAACATCTGCCAAGTGGAGTGGGCACAAGGACAGCAAGCCTGCCAGGGGTCTGTTCTAGTACAGCCCAGGCTGCTCCGTGAACTTGATCAAGTAGGGAAAGAGAAAGGAGGGTGGAGCAGACTGGCTCGATCACCAGAACTTTCTCCCCCATCTTTTTCTTCCCCCATAGCTGTCCAGTCTTTTCAACAAGGCAGAAGAGCCTAAAGATGAATCTCCCTCTTCCTGGAGACTGGGGCTCAGAAAAACTGGTAGCCACAATATGCTGAGTGAAGTGGCCAATTCCAGGGAGGCCCTTAGGGATCGAGGTTCTTCCATCTACCGGTCCTCCTCAAGCCCTCGGATCTCTGCTTTGCTGGATGACAAAGATAAGGTGCAGTGGGGGAGGGGAGGGCCGTGCAGGGGATGCCAAGGCAGTGTGCTGCCCTGGAAATTCAGTCATGACAACAAATGGAAATGTTTTTGCTAGTCCTCAAGTTTTGAAGTACAGACTGTGAAGATTTTTTTAAGTAGAGAACAAAAGTAATTCCTCATTACAAAAGGAGGTATTTTGGTATAATGTATTTGGTGTCTTTAAAAAAAGGGGTTGGTCTGGTCACTCTAATAGTTTCACCAAGCAGTTATTTAGTTGCTAGCCAAAATAGATAGCTTTCCTTTCGGCTTTTCTTATGTTCTTATGTCTTTTCTTATTTTCTTATGCCCGACCCCCCCCCCAGAACAAAACAATGACTGAGAAAAATTGTGCATGGCCCAAAAGGTTCTTCTGAATCAGTACCAGGGACACCTACTCTTTTGATGTTTCAAAGAAAAGTTGAGTTGAACTTTGAACTTTAATGCAGCTGGGCAAATCAGCACTTAGTAGCTTGTTGATTCTTTGTTAACAATTAAGACAGGTTGGCCTGGATCTTGCTATGTAGGATCAGCCTTCTACAAGCTGGAATTCCAGGTGTATACTACCATACCCTGCCTGGTAGAAAAATTTAACCTGTGATTTTTATTTATAAATATATGATTAGGCTGACCACAAACAGTTCACCATCATATTAATCAAAGAAGAATTTGGTTCTAGATTTTATTGGGCTTACTCAATGTTCTTGTCTTGTTATCATAGTTCTCTTACCGCCTTGCTTTTCTGGAACAACTTGGATGAGCTGCATGATATCTGTCTTATGTTTCCCCAAGGAAATTTCATTTCAAGGAAAAAATAGCTGGAGATGAAATGAGACCATTGCATGCAGGGCATTACACAGAGCTGCTGTGGCTCCTCAGACCCTCACTCCCCTCAGGGCTGGGCTGTGGCTCCTCAGACCCCTCACTCCCCTCAGGGCTAAGGCTCCTCAGACCCCCTCATTCCCCTCAGGGCTAAGGCTCCTCAGACCCCTCACTCCCCTCAGGGCTGTGGCTCCTCAGACCCCTTACTCCCCTCAGGGTTGTGGCTCCTCAGGCCCCTCACTCCACTCAGGGCTGTGGCTCCTCAGACCCCTCACTCCCCTCAGGGCTGTGGCTCCTCAGACCCCTCACTCCCCTCAGGGCTAAGACTCCTCAGACCCCTCACTCCCCTCAGGGTTGTGGCTCCTCAGGCCCCTCACTCCACTCAGGGCTGTGGCTCCTCAGACCCTCACTCCCCTCAGAGCTGTGGCTCCTCAGACCCCTCACTTCACTCAGGGCTGTGGCTCCTCAGACCCTCACTCCCCTCAGAGCTGTGGCTCCTCAGACCCCTCATTCCACTCAGGGCTGTGGCTCCTCAGACCCTCACTCCCCTCAGGGCTGTGGCTCCTCAGACCCTCACTCCCCTCAGGGCTCTGGCTCCTCAGACCCTCACTCTCCTCAGGGCTCTGGCTCCTCAGACCCTCACTCCCCTCAGGGCTCTGGCTCCTCAGACCCTCACTCCCTCAGGGCTGCCCTTTGTATAAGCTGTGCTGTTCTCTTCACTGAAATATTCTGACTTCCCTCTTGAGAGTTATTTCCCTTCGTATAGAATATTGCTGAAGGAAAGGTAGGAATAAAAAAGCTAACTTTTTTTTTAATACTACTTGAAATCAAATTAAAGATGAGTCGGATATGAGAATGTGTGACTATTCCCCTTTCCACTTTCTGTCCTCAAGTAGGGGCTTCTTGAGATTTAAGGTAAAGCCTCAGTGTTGTAGCCCTGTCTGGCTCTGAATGGAAATCTTTCTGCTTTTACTCTCGAGGTCTGGGATTGCAAGTATGCCACTATGCCTAGCAGGGTCCTGCTTTTTTTTTTTTTTTACCAGAGGTGTTTTATGCTGTGTCAGTATTGAACCTTTCTTGCATTTTACTTTTTTTATTTTATAGGAAAGAGAAAACAAAAGCTATTTCAGTATGCTAGTACCCCGGAGGCTCAGCAGCACAAGTGACATTGAAGAAAAGGAGAACAGGTAATCACAACACATGCCAGAGATGATTTCTTTCAGCCCTTGGGTCATGGCGAGCTGGCTATTATTCTTCTGCCTTTCCCACAGATGTCCTCAGGAGCTTATGGAGTGCTTGTCCTTCTGCTTGGAATACACACACACCAGTTCTTTACCCTTTAAATTATAACTCCAGCTACCGTCTGTCTGTAGGGCCCTGACCCTTCCAAGTGTGAGTTAGCTTTAATACCCAGCAGACTCTGTAAAAGCAGTCTGTCTGTTTTGTTTCCCAAGCCACCCAGCCATGCCTGGTGTACTGTATACCACACAGTAAGCACTGAATAGATTGTTTACTTGAAATGACCAGCTTCTAATTAATAAGGAAGTAAAGTTAATGCCTTCCTCATCAATTAGATGAGTAATGGAGATTTAAAAATACTGCTACATTTCAAGGCATACTCAAACTGGACCCTTTCTCCGAAGGCATGCAGCCCAACAATGCTGAATCAGAATCTGAATTTTAGCAGAATTTCTTAGGTGATTCAGTAAACATTAAAACCCATGAAGAATTGCTCCAGGCCTACAGACTCTGCAGCAAAGACCCCAAGTTCTTGATTGTGAGTGTAAAAACTATGACAGGCCCTTCAGACATCTTAGTACTGTAGTGCTAAGGAGGTACCAGCAGTCTCCCTATCTTTTTCCCTCTGTAGAAACCTCATTAGCTCCTTTGCAGCCTGCAACTGGACATCAGTGCAAGTGCTTTTTAAATGAGTGTCATGAGGGAGTCCTCATCACAAAGGAGTGAGGCTGTTTGGTGTGAAGTAGAATTTGGTTCCTAGTGGGATGAGATGGCTTTAATGTCGATAGAAGAAAGCCAACAGTAGTATAAGAAAAAAACAAACAAACCAGGATCACTTGAAAAATGTGCCTGTTTCTTTAGCGTGTTAGTTTTCCGTTTGGCTTTTCTTTCTTTATATAGTCCAGATTGGTGTGGGAATCACTATGTTGTTGGTGTTCTTTCTTGCCTCTACAGAGAGTCAGCTGTTAATCTAGTAAGGAGTGGCTCCCATACCAGGCAGCTGTGGAGGGATGAAGCAAAGGGAAGTGAAACCCCACAGACAATCGCTCCTTCCACTTACACGTCAACTTACTTGAAAAGGTACCAGCTGCAGATGGGTGGGAGGTGACTTCTTCACTCTGACCATGGGTATGGGTAATGCGTGCATGCTTTTATATCCAATTAGCACCATAAAAACGAATGGCTTTTAGGTTCCTTGGGATCAACATTTTCACTAATTTAAGATTAATTGTTCTTTTAATGAGTTAACATAAGCCCATTCCGATCCCCTCCACAGACCTGACTTTACACTCCATCCTTTCAGCCCTATTAAAACTGCAGTCTGAAGCAGCATCTGGTGACCTCTGGGGAAAGTGGGAGAGATGCGTTCTTGCCTAGTCCTGGCTTTCCCTTGTGTAAAACTAGAGTTGTTTCATCAGACTTTACAATTGAGGGTTGGGAGGGGGAGGGCATCACCGGGCGGTAAGGAGTGGGCAATGGGGACAGTTTTCTGTTGGATTTAAGACATTTCATATTGAGCCTGTTAATTTAGGGACTTGAGTTGTTTTTGTTTTTTTATGACTTTAATGGCCCTCAGATCCATCAAGATGTGAAACTCGCAAGTTTGGTGTGCAGAGAAGGTACACGGGTTTCTTTTGATCTCATCTGTACTATCTTTTCTGCAATTATTTCCTTTGCCACAAGCTAGCCAGCAAGCAAAGCACCTCTGCCAGAACCATTAAGCTACGAGAGACACTTAATACTATTTCAGTTTGAATTCTGCTGCTGATATAGAAGAATCTGTTTTTCATTGCTTACTTTGAATTCTTTCTTCACTTCCACTTAACCCTTCTAGCTGCAACCTCCTGCCTTCATCATTAGGCTTTCTAGATGGCCACCCTAGAAACAGGCTTTGCTGTGACTTAGACCATCAGATTAGCTGCTTGTGATCAAAACTATTTCTTCCTAAGAGGAAGACTCTAAACAAGTAGTTAATGTTGGAAAATGGGAACTAAGCTACAATGGGAACAGACATGGCTGCCTTCAGTTCTGCAGGTCCATCCTGAGAAAGATCTTTACTCTGAGAAGTATACAAGTACAGCTCATTGATCTCAATAGCATTGTATTTTATGTATTTATTTATATAGGCAGTGCCTCGTAATCTCAGCTGGCCTTTGAACTCACCCTATAGCTGAAATAACTGAAATTTTGATCTACCTGCCTCTACCTCCTCAGTGCTCAGATTACAGGCATTTGTCACCGCACATGCTTATGAGGCTGGAAATTGACCCCAGGGCTTCCTGCATGCTAGGCAAGCGTACTACCAACTGAGCTACATCCAAGCCCACTGACTATTACACAGACAAGTGGTTGGGATTTTATGAGGGGGTCACCTATTTCTCTTAAAAGGAAACACTTTGATTTACCAAGATGCATTATTATCTCTTACAGTCAAACCCAGTATCAAAGACAACTTTTCTAAGAGAATAATGTTCTAGATGCAGGAAAAAAGAAAACTTCAATTTAGTTTCTTAGTGTGGAGTTATTTGGGGGTGAGGTTGTTGATGTTCATGACCCAAATCTTCAGCGAATGGGTTTGAGTGGCTTTGGTTTGATGTTTGGGCAAAGTTATAGTGAACATAAGAAGAAAGGGCTAAAGATTGTACTTAATTACATGAGCACTTTTTGAGAAAAGATCTACAACTTGCTGAATACCTTAGATTTCTCGCGCTCATTTTCTGTGACCCTGCAGTGAGCTTCCCAAGAAGAAGGGATTGTGTCCCATCACCATTTTACACAGAAAGAGCAGGGAGGAGCCCCTCATCCCCTGCTGTGCCAAGCCTGGGTCTTCTTCACATCTTCTGCATCATATCTTATATTCAGACAGGAAGTAATCTCTTACAGTCCAGAGAAATACCTCTTTTCTAGTAAAGGTTTCAGAGTTTTATTACCAGCGCCCACCCCACCCCGACCCCCCACCAGGGTTTCAGTGCTGTTACAGTCAGAAAGCATCTTACAAACTCCTAATCAAATGTTTGCTGCCATTGAGACAGTCCTTAACTGTGTTTAGTTAAAAGCAAAGAAACAAAACCCCTTGCCTTTTTCTTTCTGCCTACACCCTATTACTTTATAGAATTAAGACTTTACATCTTCCCTGAGACCTTTTCCTTTAAGCTAAATAACTGCAGCTCTTCAGCCATTTTCCTGCACAGCTCCTGTCTCTCCTTTGCTCTTTTGTTTTCACTGAGACCTCCCCAATTCTTGGGTCTTCCGGCTTTGGCAGATTTCTTCTCTCATGTAGGTTGCATGATGTGGGGCCTTGGGTTTGTTGGGGGAGTTTTCTTCTAATAGTCTCTTGCTATGTATTCTCCTTCCTTGTCTTCCTTGTTGAATAGCACCTCTCCTTCTTTATTCTTTTGGATGATTGATCAAAACAAACAATCATCCTTCAAAGAGTGGTGACTGCCTCACTCTCAGATGGCTGTCTGTCTGCTGCTGAGACTTGGCTCCGGCTGGAGTCACCTCTCCACTTCTAGGTTGCCGTGCCATCTTTGGCCTACATTCCTTTCACATGCACGATCTGGGCGGGAAGGCGGTGTTGGGAAATGTCGGGTGAGCAGCATGTCCTGAAGAAAGTGACTGTGTGCTGTTTTGCAGTGCTTCATTTGGTAAAAGTAGTGACCCCACAAGTCCCTACATTTCAGCCAATCGCAATTCATCTCCTGCTACCTCACCCATTACCATTGGTTCATCAACCTCTCGGGGCAGCCAGTGGCAACCTGCCTCTTCTTGCCCTGCACCAGTCAGTACAAACACTCCTGCACCTGTGCAGCACGTCAGGTAAGGCTTCTTGGAGCCATTTGAGTTGATCGTCACAGTTAATGCTTCTGAAAACACATGTAAGGTTTGAAGCAAAGAGGCTTTGTCGGTGTAGAAGCAAGTTTCAATTCCTGTGACAGTACCCAGAATTTAACAAAGATGCTTTTGTTTTGACTTATAGCCAGTCAACAGTTGCTTATTGAATCACAGTGGATCCATGTTGTTGTCTTGACGTTCAGGGGTCAACATACCATGATTGCTTTCATTTCTCAACCACCTTTCCAGTTGTGATTACAGTTTGAGAGTAAGACCCATGATAGTAAATTATGAATTAAAAAAGTTGTTATATATTTATTTTTGTTTTATTTATTGACATACTAGTAAGAATCTTATGTATATAGTCTTTTGGAAGATGACATACAAACTCAGATTAGAAGAGAAGCTAATCCCTGTTCACCTTCTGAGAAGTGCCAATCAGTGTCCTGTGGGAGCACTAAGAGAGGAGAGGTTGTGTTTTAAGGAACTGTTTCAGGAGCGTATCGTTTTGACTTTTCCATTCATCTAACGACAGCATAGCAGAGTGTTGTTGTAAAAGCATGTCAGGATTTCAGTTCCTTCTTGTTTTGTTTGGTTGGTTTGGTTATTTTGAGGCCTGGATAGCTTTGACCTTGCTATTCCAACCTGGTTAGCTTAGAACTGAGAGACTGTCTTCTAAGTGCTGGGATTAAAGACATGCATCACCACACCTGGCTGACACTCACACACACACACACACACACACTTAATTTATGTGTATGTGTATATACCTGTTTGCCTGTGTGTGTACCTCATGTGTACAGCAGTGCCTGTTGAGGCCAGAAGAGGGCATTTGACATGGGATGCCATTTTGGGGTGGGTGTGAGCCACCTGTAGTGGGAGCAGAAACTGAACCAGATTCCTCTGTATGAGCATCAAGTGCTCAAAATCAGAGCACCTCGCCAGCCACTCGCTGCACTTTACCTACAGGGTTTTACCCTTTCCTGGGTGTTGGAGGCTATTTTGTTTTCATCAGAAGGCTTTATAGGTCTTGTGGTAGAGTGAAAATTAAAAAATAGAAATGATGGTAGTGTTGTTGCCAAAACAGCTGCTATGGCGGTGCTTGGATGATGTTTGCCAGCCTACTAGATTTCTTTCCCTGAAACAGATAGTCATCATTAATTTGGTTAGAAAGAACTATTTCATAATGCATTATCATTAATACTGTTATAATTATATAGAGATTTAAGACTTATGACTCCGTTAGTAACTCTGTGTAGTTGCATAGAAATTATTAGATTCCCATAATAGTACAGCTATGTTGACATTATGTATATTATCACTAAAGATGAAGAATGCAGACCGGAGGGTGGGAGCCTAACTTAGTGGTTTAGCATGCCTGAGGGCCTGGGTTCAGTCCTCAGCACTGAAGAAATCACAGAGCTAAAACTGGGCAACATTGTATCGAACCTGCTTTGTGACAGGCACTGGACTAGTTTCTCTAGGAAAGGGATTTGCACGCTGGGATTATGTTTACTCACATGCAGCAGTAAGTCTCACATATATTGCTTTAAGTACAGTAAAGCTTCCTCTTTTGTTTCTTATAAGCAAGAAAGCCCAGAAACAGGGCTAGCGGAGTAGCTCCAAAATCATTCAGAGATCCAGTGCTTTTCTTTACTTCATGGATTCTATTTCCAAGGCTTGCTTCACAGCCCAGAGTGACTGCTGTAGCTCTAGCCGTGGTGGCTGCATTCTGGGTAGGAAGCAATAGGCAAGGAGGGAGCAGGCAAAGAGAGACTAAATCAATCCTTTCTTCAGAAACACTAATCTGTGCTGTGTCTCGTGGGAGGCAATGAATATTAGTCAGGTCACCCCTGCCTTGGACATTTGTGTCATTTACATTTTCATAAGTATTCCCCTGGTATATTAAGCATTGTGTGTATTTTTAAATGAGGAAAGCAACCCAGAAGCTTAATCATCTGCCCAGATCACATCACCACTGGGGACTGAAACAGGTTTTATATCTAGATTAGTTGATGTGAAGCCCATTTGTTTTGTCAAGTTTTTTAACATTGAGTTTATATCTTATTGTGAGTACTATTTAAATGATATATATATATACATATATATACATATATATGTGTGTATACACATTTATATATGTGTGTATATATATATACACACATACATACATACATACATACATACATACATACACACACACATATAAATTTTTGTTTCATCATCATGAAAACTCTGCATGACTCAGTTTGTTTCCTGTATTTTACGGTGAAGATGTAAGATCTTTATGTTGGTTGTTGTTGCACTATGTGGCTCGGTGTGCAGTTCCCGATCCTGTTGTAGGGCTTCCCAGCTGCTCTGAGCAGCCTGATCGTAAAGTAATAGTAACGTCCCATTGGACGGTAAAGTAAAAGAACATACCTGCCATGTTCACAGTCTGAGAAACTGCAAGTTTGGCAGGATGGCTCAGCAGGTAAAGGTGCATTGTGCACAGGCCTGGCCACTGAGCTTGAGCCCCAGAATCCATGTAAAGGAGTTGTCCTCGGACCTCCTCACATATTGTATGCACATGTGCACACTAATACATAAAACTTAAAAGAAAGAAATTGCAAAATAAAAATAAATTGTTAAAAAAAAATAAGAAAGAAATTGCAGAGAAGCCAAAACATTATTAACCTAAAAAGAAATTTCAGTAAGCTTTTGTTAAGTATGATCTTACTGAAGGCTTTTTATGTTTCTGTTACTGTTGTTGTTATTGTTTTGTTTGCTTGATTTTCTTTTTGCTTTTGTTTTGTTTTTTGGTGGGGAGGGTGGAGTCTGTTTCTCAGACTGGTCTCAGGCCTTGGGTTCATGGACCCCTGATAGTTATGCTGATAGTTAGAGGTATGCACATTGTTCTTGGGTTGGCCCCACACTTCTTATGGCCACGCTTCTTGTTAATTAGTATTTCCTGCATACGAATAAATCTGAGAAACTATTTATCTCTACCTTTTTAGATGAGAAAATGAGTATAAAATATCACCTTATGCTGAGATATTAATTCCTTCTGGAGAAGTAGCTCATTTTTTAAAGATATAGTTTCTATCTTCAAAAGTGTTATATTTTTATGTTTCTTAATGCCATGTTTAGACTTTATGATTTGATTATTTCTTTTACACTAATTCTAATAATGTGATTCTTTGGAAGTGAGCTTATAGCTACTTGTAAACATTTCTGATAATAATTGTGAGTAGGTGAAAAACAGATTTTTAACATTCATGCTTTTCATTGCTTTTCCCATCTCTGCAAGTATCAATTTTGGATCTCTGTTACCCCAGCAACAAGCTGTGACATCACAAATGATAGCTTTTTGGGTGGAAAGCCAATGGTTGCTCCTGATTCTTTGTTAAGAAACAAAGATCTTCTTTTCACAGAAATGACTTTAATTACACAGCTTGCTGTTGCAGTCTGTAGTTAAGGTTGCATTTAGAATCCTGCTCGATTTCTGCTTCAGTCTCTTACTTAGGCAGCTATGACTGTAGAGAATTAGGCGCTTGGCTAAATGGAAGAAAGACTGCAGTTGCTGGACTAGGTGAGAGAGAGCCAAATAGACTGAGGTTGTAGAATACTTTTCAATTGGAGAATTCAAGAAGATGATCATCAAATCTAGGCTGAGGACTGCCACAAAGACTTCCCCTGCCACGAGCTGAGGGAGGTGGAGACTGATATCGTAAGTGATTCTGGTGTCTCTTTCACCTGCAGTGAGATCCTCTCTCTTTGTGCATGTGCGGAGGGAGGTCAGGTGGCAACGAGCCTTTAAGGCACTCGTTCATATGCAGTATCTTGCCTTGTGCCATAGCTGATTTTTGTTTGTTCGTTTTTTAATGTCATATAAAAAATATCCTATAACAAATAAGTCCTGGGCAGAAGATGTCAGACTAAATGTATAATCATACTGATGCAATATTTACGAGCTCAGAATTAACAAACCAACAAACAAAATCTTGAGCAAGAAGATTCTCATTAGACTAGTGCCTCCTTTCTCTGTGCCAGTGTCTGCTATACATCATGCCTGACCATTCTCTTTTTGCTCCTGTCTTTTCTTAATTCCAGGACTCCTTACAAGTCCCAGGCTGACTCAACAGCAGAGAAAACAGCAGACAGTGTCTCCTCCAGCACCCCACTGTGTGTGATCACCAACCGTCCTGCGCCAAGTACTGCCAATGGGGTTCCAGCTGCCACAGTGTTCTCCTCCGCTGGAACAGACCCCTCTGTGGAGGCCCGGGAGAAGAGGAGGTATGAGGTTGCTGGTGCGGTTGCAGGGCTCTGCTGTGAGAAGAGAGACAGACAAGCGGGTGGGAAGTGTCTGACTCAAGCTCAGATAGATCTTAATCTTACTGTCTTAGCCTGGGAGGATTTTGTGGTTGGTGGGGGTTAGCATTATGTTGTATGTATAGTCAGAGCCTTTTTTCCCCTACTTGCCTTATAGCTGACAGACATATTTTTGTCTTTTGTGATGGAGAGCTTGAAGCCCAGATAAAGATCCTTTGTTTTGTTCTGAGTTCTCTGTGATTACTTTGTGCAGCAAGGTAATACTGTAATAAAGTGCTCAAAGAAGCAGTGCTGGGTGCAAGAGAAGCAGTGCTGGGTGCAAGAGAAGCAGTGCTGGGTGCAAGAGAAGCAGTGCTGGGTGCAAGAGAAGCAGTGCTGGGTGCAAGAGAAGCAGTGCTGGGTGCAAGAGAAGCAGTGCTGGGTGCAAGAGAAGCAGTGCTGGGTGCAAGAGAAGCAGTGCTGGGTGCATAGATTTAATTCATGGGAGAATAGTCCCAGGGAAGGAAATGAGCATTTATGGTAATGTGGGATTGTGGCTCACTTGTCTGCAGTTGTTGAGACTTGCTGTGCACCCCAGACCAGCCAGCTTTGATCTCTTGGTTCTCTTGCGGTAGCCTGCTTGAGACTAGGAGTGCAGATGGCCGCTACCATGCTCTGTTACACTGCAGTGTTTTTAGAGCGAAATTCCTAGAAAGCAGATGTAGATCAACTTGAGATAGATTAGAAAAAGAGCAGAACTTTTCAGTTGTTAGGATTAAGAGATTGTGCAGTGTGATAAAAGGAAGAAACATTAAGCATTGTCTTAACCTTGAAGTTATAAAATCTAGTGTGCAGGCTATGGTAGAGGGTTTTTTTAAGACTTGGAAAAGAACAAATTTTCATCAAGGTTTTTCAGTATCCAAAAAGATATTTTTCTATCTTTCAGTGTGTATGTATATGTGAGACGCCAGGAAATGTAATCTAAGACTACAGTACCTAACTTTTTAGTATTTGTTTATTGTGAAGAGAACTCAAAGCACACATTTTGAGAAAGGGGGGGGGGAGAAGTTAAGTGTATTGAAAAACAGCATTTCCTGTTATTGTTCTTTCCATAAAATTTTTAAGGAAATCAATTATCTGGACTAATGGGGTTCTGAGTCAGTAGTTGTCCTCTTTTTAAAAAGACATGTTTATTCGTGTGTATGTGTGCATGCCTATGCATGCATGTTTGCTTGTGAATGTGTATACATGTGCCATGTGTGTTGCTAGTGCCCTTGGAGGCCAGAAAAAGGGGTCAGAGGCCCTGTAGCTGGAGTTGCAAGAACTCCTGATACAGGTTCTGGGACTCAAGTTCAGGTTCTCTGGAGGAGCAGCAGGTATTCTTAAGAGCTGAGCTATTTCCCTCACCCTCAGTTGCCCTCTTTTAATTGACTTTTAGCCCAGTAAATATTATGCATTCGTGAATATGTGATGTTTATACATTTACTCTAGTGCACAGAGAAGTACCATTCGTTTCATTCGAGAAACTAAAGAGCAGTCTTCCATTAGCTAAAGAAGAAATCACTCTAAAAGTGTTTCTTAGGGCAAGGGGTATGACTCAATCGGAAAGTGTTTTGTACAGGTGTGAGGACAAGAGGTCAGATTATCAGCAGCCATGATAACAGGACTTGGCATCTGTAATCCCCACGTCAGCATAGTCAATCCATGACCCTCAGTGACATGTGATTCAGAGAGAGAGACCCTGTTTCAATAAGTTAAAGTGGAGAAGCAGTTAAGGAAGACACCCTCCCACACACAACTATATGTGATCATGCACACACTCACACAAACACGTGCACCCACGTTTCCCACACAAAGTGTTTCCTAGCTGAGAGAACTTAAATGAGTTAAATTCATTAAGATTAAGATTGGAAAGATGGAGAAATGTTTGTTTTCAGGCTGTATGGAAATGCTGCGTTCATAGACTCCTAGAGAGCCACTGCATCCGTGAACTTTGTAACATCCAGTAGATAAGGCATCGCTCGACCAATGGAATCAGATTTTGATTCTGTTCTGGCTGTTTTGTCAGTCCACGGCTGTCCGCTGAGCTCCTTCACCTTAGCAAATAGGGTGACCTGGCTACATCTCCTCAAGTGGCAACTGTATGAACAAAGAATTAGCTGGTGTGGGTGGTCCACACCTTTAATCCCAGCACTTAGGTGGAGGCAGGGTCTCTGAGTTGTAGGTCAGCCTGGGATACATAGTGAGACCCTCTCTACATAAAACAAATAAAAGAATTAACAAGACTAAACTGAGATATTAGTGAACTATATGCTGTATCAAGATGTACAAAATTGATTTTGTTTCTTAGAAAACAGGTCTTGCTATATCCTTTTGACTGGCCTGATACTTAACTGTATATAGCTTGCACTGAACTTATGGCAATCCTCTTGCCTCAGCCTCCTGAGTGCTAAGACTCCATATAACACCATACCTGACTTTCTGTACAAAATTATTTTTTAAAATTGTGTAAGATAACCTCCATGTTATGTGTATAGGGTGAACATGTCAGTTTTTGGACACTAAAAAGTATCTGAGAGAAATTATTTGAAGGAGGAAGGTTTATTTTGTTTATGGCTTCAGAGATGACACTTTGTGGTAGCTGCTTTATTGTTTCTGATAGAAGTGTGGATGAGCAAAGCCGCTCATGCCTGACAAGCAAGATGGCAGAGAGCAGCGGAGAGCACGGACTGGACCAATGCTGCTCCTGGGAATGTCCCTCCAGTGACCAGTCCCACTAACGAAGCCTCTCACCTGAATGTCTGCAAGGCTGCCCACTCAGCAGGCGGTGGCGTCTGGTCACTGCCCTGTTGTTGGACCTACTATCTGGAGTCCAAGTATGAACATGTTGTTGGGAACACACTATATGAAACCAGAGGAGTCTTTTCTTAGCCAAAGTGACTCCTTATTTTATGAAAATACTTCAAAGTTTGATAGGCTTCTGGTTCCCAGCAGTTTGGTTAACAGCTGTTCAGCCTGTGCCATAAAGAGATAGTGTGAGTTATGAACAGTGTGTTAACGGAGATCTGCTTACGAATACTTTCCCTGGGGGACTCCAGGAGGCTGCCACGAGAGTCTGGTGCTTAGACAAAGGTCTGTATGATAAGTAGCAGCTATGAAAGAACATGGAGTTTAAGCAATCTTTAAAAATAATTTTGTATAGGATGTCAGATATGGTGATATATGTAACCCTAGCACTGAACCTGGACCACTTCCCTGCAACCTAAGCAACTACTAATATTTTCTCTTTTTCTTATTTTCAACCTTTCATGTAAAATGGAAACAAGATGAGGGGTTATAATTAGCCTCTTTCTGGTATATTTCCAAAGTGCATCCATGTTGAGGCAGGTATCAGGACTTGATTCCTTTTTATAATCTACCATTTGATATTGTTTGTTCATTCATAAATTGATACATTCACATTATTTCTACCTGTTGGCTGGCCATTATGACAAATATCACTATAAACATTTGTATATATATATTTTATGTGGACATATTTCTCAGGTATATGCTACTAGTGGATTTTGTAGGCAATATGCCACTAGACAGCTTTAAGCTTAAGGTATCATGAATTTTAAACTGGCTTTTAAACTCTGTCTGAAGTTATTAGACAGGAACAAATGGGTAATAGTGAACGTGACGTGACTAGCAAAGAGACTGTCACAGAAGAAATGCACGTAGGACAAATCAGGCTCGCAATGGGGAGTGACAGAAGGGATGAAGAAAAGTGAGTGTGGTAAAAATATATTGATTACACTTAATAACTGGGAGGAAGGGAGCTGATGCATTGGCCATGTGTGGAGGTCAGAGGACAAGTTGCAGAAGTTGGTTCCCTTCTCCCTCCATGTAGGTCCTGGGACTTGAATTCAGGTCATCAGGATTAGTGGCCAAGATTATCGTTATATTTATATGTAGCACTGTGGATACGGAGGCTCAGATTTTACTGACACATGTGAGGTCATACATACTTAGCTGAGACTTGTAACCAAGAATTTATATCAAGTTAGAGCTCTGGAATGGCTGCCCAGCTCATGAGATGTGTACATTGTAGACCCTGTGCCTCAAAGAAAGGGAAAAGAAGAGAATTTATTCAAGGATCTAGACAGGGACAGAAAAGTAATTGGAGAAAAAAATTTACTACACATAGAATTTGGAATGCCAGGTCAAGGATTTAACATAGACGCTAGGTCTTTATTCCTGAAAGCTTTGGATCCTGGCACAAGCATACGGTGTTATAAGTGAATAGTCTTGTTAAGTGGAGACTTGCATATGCAGACCGATCAAACAGCCGTTTATTGAAGGGCTCTGCCTGGCATATGTCACTTCAGAACGTTTCTGTGTGAAAACAGGGTTAGCTGGAAGGAGTGAGGGAGGTATAACAAATCAAGTGGAGAAGGATGGCTTACGCTAAATTAAACAGCTCACTCAAGCCTTCTCTGGTCACCTGGGAAGAGTGGTGGTTGGTGGTGGGGCTTGGGAAAGAGTGGCTGTGGCAGGTACTCAGTGAACTTGCTCTTGCCCTGCAGAAACCCCCAAATTACCATTCCACTGGATAGTCTTTGGGAATTGTGGCACTCGAGAGGTAGGCAGGAACCAAATCAAGCCAGTTTTTATCTGGGTTATGTTAAGAAACTTGATCTTCTGTTCTCAGAGCTGTGAAATACCATAGTAGAATTTTCAGCAGGGGAATGAGCTGATCACATAAAACATGTCATTTCAGCCTTTACAGAATTAAAGCCATTTAGTTTCTCACTTTAGATGAGCATAAACTAAGAGAAAAAAAATCAGATGTTTTGAAACAGCTACATTTTCTTTTGAAAGAGCATGCTGAGTGATAATTCTTCTCTTTTGAAGCTTCAGCTTTCTCTGTAATCAGCCCATTGTGGAAGTGTTTTGACTCCTGCTGGGAAACCACAGTGGAGCCTTGGAGCCCTCATTCACAGGTCCAATTGGAAACAATTAGTAGCATTGGGATAAATGGGGATTTGAAGCAGGCCACTGCAAGACTTAAGCAGTAGAAAGCCACCGCTCAGAAATAATCTCCCTTTGCCTTGTAATTGAGTCACTTAGGCTGGGCTGGGATTTAGCACACCATTTCACAGTTGTCTCTCCTTAGGGTTTTGTTTTCCGGCAGGCATTGTGAGTGTATGCAGGACTGGCCAACAATCAGTTTCAGCTTTCTCCTTCTGGCACTACGTATGGACGCAGGTGACCACTGATATCTTGTTAAATGGACAAAGCCAGGTGCAAAGGATAATGTATGATACCAAACAAACACAACAGTATTTACGATGTTTGTTGGGGGGGGCATTCTGGGGAATTCTGCCCTCCTTTTCTTGTGTGAAAAAGTATTACTGTTATAATACAATGGAAGGGGAAATAATTGAAGAGAAATTTGCTCTGGGAACCAGTTTCCTTGTGATGTTAGTCTGTGGAGGAGGCCATGTCCATCCAATGATGATTGCCATAGTAAGTCTAGAAACTTTGTGGTGTGTGTGTGTGTCTGTGTCTGTGTCTCTGTGTATATAAATGTGTATGTATGTTAGTATCTGTGTGTCTATGTATGTGTGTCTATGTATGTGTGTATGTATTTCTGTGTGTGTGTCTTTGTGTATGTATATGTGTCTGTCTGTCTGTATATCTGTGTGTATCTGTGTATGAGTATATATATTTCTCTCTCTGTGTGTATCTCTATGTGTGTGTGTGTATATATATATACATATATATATGCAAATGTCTATGTGAAAGTATGTTTGTATGTGTGTGTATGTATATGTGTGTATGTGTAAGGTATGAATGTGTGTGTGTGTCTGTGTGTCTGTATGTGTATGTCTGTGTCTGTATGTGTGTCTGTGTGTATGTCTGTGTAGGTATATTTGTGTGTATTTGTATGTCTGTGTCTCTGTGTGACTAGTATGACTAGAGATTAAACCTAGGGCCTGTCCTTGTTGCTGCTAGATAAGCACTCTCTTTCTTTCCTTTTCCATTTGTTTACATCTCAAATGATATCCCACTTCCCGGTTACCCCCTCCACCCCCCCCCATCCCGCGACCCCCCCCCCCATCCCATATCTACCCTCCCCTTTGCCTATATGAGAGTGCTCCTCTTTCCCTAGCCCCTTTGTTAACTTTTTTTTTTTTTTTTTTTTGGAGAAACGGGGGCTTAAACTTGCTCTGTTGCTCTGGCAGAACATAGGGTCTCTATGCCCCATCCCCTAGAGTATTTGGAATGTCAAGCCTGGTTAATTGGGTTTTGTTTTCTTAAGACAAGGTCTCACTTAGTAGCTGAGGCATCTCTTCTCAGAACTGTGTGTTCTGAGCTGCCATGGCCAGCCATGATCTTGAATTCACATCTCACAACAAAATACATAATATGATTTATTAATTTTAAGGAGAAATGGTCTTGGGTTTACTAATGTCTGCTTTCCTGAAAAAGCTGTAGTGTGTTCAGCTGCTACTTCCTTTCTTTACATGATGGACAGGAACGAGAAATAGGTTCCTTACTCTAATGAAAGTCATAAGTAAGTTGAAGTCATAAGATTGTATAAAGTCTTCACTTATCATCGGCTAGGCCCTCTTTTCCTCTATATTGAAATATTTCAACTTTTGAATTAAAATAATACCCATTCAAAAGTAAAAGTTTGATTCCAGGGCCAGCCTGTCTTGATTTGTAGCCCAGAATATAGAACTAATCGCTACCCTCCATGTTTTGGGTTGACATGGGGACTATAGAAACCAGCAGGCTCATCTGGCTCTGAAGGGCCAGATGATTTGACTAGCAGACTGCAGGACAGAAATGGCAAGTAGCCAGCAGTTGGCAGATAGCTCTGCAGGGACACCACGCTAAGTAGCAGCTGTCACAATCATGTAGTGGTCAAGTTCATTTTCCAAAGCTCCAAGTTTTCCTTAGCAACAGAATATAAATAATTCCCCGGGCTAATATTAGAGCTGATAGTGACTGACTGTCTCTGCCTGCCTTTTCTCCTCTTTGTATCCCTGCTCCCTTTTCCCTCCCTCTGACCAGCCCTGAATTTTATATCACTTTCTTCCTTCAGATGTCCTTCCTTCCATCCATCCAAGAAATGGCTATAAATAGTTTGTTTCCACAGAAGGCTAGAATTGCTTGTCCCTCTGAAGAACCCACATTATACTCAGCTCTGCTTGCTTCTCAAGGGGTGACCTATACTGACTGAGTCATCCATCTACCCTCATCCCAACCTTCCTGAGTCCTTTGGAGTCTATTAAACTAGGTAGTTATTCCAGCTAATGTGAAGCTGTCTGCAGATTAATTTGATATCATCTTTGGAATGTTAGAAATTTTAAAACATAATTAAGCCATCATTTTTAAAAACACTTAAAATTATCTCTAAAACTATGACAGTTGCCAATTAAAGAAAAGGTTTTATAGTTTCCCTATTTCTCTCCATTTTTGCTCTAAAATGTTTTCCTTGTCTAAATGTCTATAGCAGAGTTGAACCTACTTTTTCTTTGTTGATGTAATCTTTTTTCCCTTGTATGAATCTTGAGCAAGAAGAGAGCAAAGTGTACATGACAGTAGGTGAAATATACATTGAAAATAAAATAGCAGCCGGCAGTGGTGGTGCACGCCTTTAATCCCAGCACTGGAGAGGCAGAGGCAGACGGATTTCTGAGTTCGAGGCCAGCCTGGTCTACAAAGTGAGTTCCAGGACAGCCAGGGATACACAGGAAACCCTGTCTCAAAAAAACCAAAAAAAAAAAAATGAAGAAGAAGAAGGAGGAGGAGGAGAAGGAGAGAAGAGAAGAGAAGAGAAGAGAAGAGAAGAGAAGAGAAGAGAGCATCAGCTGACATCCCAGGCTACCCAGAAATTTTCTGTGAAAGGAAAGGTCAAAGCCAGGTACAACAGAGCACTGAGAATGCTTGAGGCAGGAGGATTAGCACAACCTTGAGGCCAGCTTGGGTCTGTCTCAAACCCATCTCAAGAAGTCCAAAATTAATAAGCGAGAGAAAGAAGGAAGGCCAGGCAGTGGTGACACGCACCTTTAATGCCAGCACTCAGGAAGCAGAAGCAGGCGGATCTCTGTGAGTTTGAGGTCAGCCTGGTCTGCAGAGTGAGTTCCAGGACAGCCAGAGCTACACAGAGAAACCCTGACGCAAAACAAAACAAAAAAAAAAAAAAAGAAGAAGAAGAAGAAAGAAAGAAAGAAAGAAAGAAAGAAAGAAAGAAAGAAAGAAAGAAAGAAAGAAAGAAAGAAAGAAAGAAAGAAGAAAAAGAAAGAAAGAAGGGGAGGAGGGAGGGAGGAAGGAAGGAGGAGGGAGGGAAGGATCAATTAGTGTCACCAGGCTTAGTGGTAACTGCCTTTGTATCTATTAAGCCATCTTGTCAGCACAATATAATTTTTGAATTAAGGTTGCATACATTGTATTTTTAGGCACTGCTACAGCAAAATTGACTATAAAAATATTAAACATTTTGTTTATATGCACTAGAAAACCCAAAGACTTGCTTTATTACAGTGACATTCATTTTATTGTGGTAGTTTGGAATCTCTGTAACTGATAGACAAGGAGGTTAGACACAGGTAAGTGAACCCACATGAAGAACGCAGTCTCACAACCTGAGATACAGGATTCCTACAGCATACAGGGTTTACAAATTAAATGAGATAAGCAGCCTGAAGTCTAAAATAGTGGCACCATTTAGACTTTTGGGTAGATTTTATTTCAAATCGATTAGATTTAGAGAAGCTAAGCACAGAAAGACATTTTTAATAACAACATGAATACTGTCAAGTAAATTGCTTTGTAGTTTGTATGAAATACTTGTTTTCCATCAATTATTATTAATCCTCACAACAAATTTACAAAGAAGATATTCTGAGCTCTCATTTACATACAAGGAACAGGTTAGAAAGGGAACCTGCTTTACCCCAAATCACATAGCAAATACCCAGCGTGGTTTTTAAGAATAGCCAGCTTAATTAGAACCTGTGTTTCTTCACATTCTTAATGAATATAAATAGACATAAGGATGTAAGGAACAGACCCAAAGGTCAACGTAGTATGAGCTAATTAAAAATTTCAGGATCCAGGAAAGCTTCTATATTTTAATATGAAATTAATACTGTCTATTATCCTTATGTTGAATGCTAATGATGCACAGGTATTAGTTTGTACTGTTCATCTTTTTTATTTGTCTTAAATATTATATAGTCTAAGTTTTAACTAATCAAAAATCACTGTCAGATAATTAGGGTATTACTGAGAGAAGCTGGGTTGTGTAGGTGAAGAATAGAGTTCAATTCAGCTAACCTTTATACTGAATGAGGACATTATTTGAGGTCTAGGTAATAAAGGCTGTTGATTCATTACTAGATGTGAACTCCCTTATATGATGATAGATGATATCAAATTAATCTGCAGACAGCTTCACATTAGCTGGAATAACTACCTAGTTTAATAGACTCCAAAGGACTCATAGCTGGATCCATAACGAATATTAAATAAAAATAAATATTTTTCTATATATAAGAAATTTTTTTCTAATTGATCTTTATGCTTAGAGGACCAGTTTCTGGACAAAATTGAAAATTAATGCAGAACCAATCAGTTTTAAAGTCATGTCGAGTGACTATTTAGTTCTGCAAAGGAATTACTCTTTAGTCTCTTTTTCCTTTTTTTTTGTTTTTTGTTTTGTTGTTGTTTTTTTGTTGTTGTTGTTTTTTGAGGCAGGGTTTCTCTGTGTAGCCCTGGCTGTCCTGGAATTCACTCTTTAATCCCAAGTGTGGGATTAAAGGGGTGCGCCACCACTGCCTGGCTCTCTTTTTCATTTTTATTTGTGCATGTTTGTTTATTAAGATAAGGTCCCAGTATATATGCCAGACTAGTCTAAAAAATAGTAATCCTCCTGCCTCAGCCCCACTTACCTGAAAGTGTCCTTTTCCCTCAGTTGTCTTTATCCCATCCTTCTCTTCCCACATCTATTTTGTGTCCTTGCTTAGGGCATTACTCTGTCCAAGTAGAAAACAGACCTCTCCTGAACACGCTCTGCCTCATCTCCCTCTTCCTAGTTGTCCCCCATGCAGAGCCTCCCCATGCCGGAGTGGCTTTAGCTCCTGTTCTCTGCCTAGCAATGTCCTGCTCAGTGCCATGAGAACTCTTTATTTTTTAGCTTTTTAATTATATTTTAACATTTAAAACACTTTTTAAATTTAATTATATTTTGAGCATATTCACCCCCTCCTCCAAGACCTTCCATAGCCTCTCCCCACCTCCCCACCCAACTGTAAGTTCTTTCTCAAAAAAACAAACAGTAACCCAATATAACAGCAAAACCACAGCCAAAAAGAAATTTAAAAACACTGAACTATATCCAAATAAAAGCACACACACACACACACACACACACAAAACAAAAACTGGAGAGTCTATTTTAGGTTTCTCAATTACTCATGAATATAAGGGGTGAGTAATGTACCCAGTGCCACTTTATTGGAGAGAACGGATTTTTCCTTACCCAGCAGGAAACAGTAGCAGTTCGGTTATTGACATTTACTGTAGTGATTGGATTTTCATTCATTCATTCATTCATTCATTCATTCATTCATTCCTAAAAATTATAATAAAATAAAATATAACCTAAAATAAAAACCACCTAATTGAAGTTGGCCATGACAAACCAACAGAAGGAAAAAGCCCAAGAGAAGGCACAAGAATCAGAGACCCACTCATTCACAAACTCAGGAACCCCATAGTTGTCTGAGTCTGGGATACCTCTCTCAGTGATTTTCTTAGTTTCATTCATTTGCCTACAAGTTCATTCTTCTCTTAAAGGACATCTAGGTTGTTTCCAATTTCTTGCTTTATGTTCATGGTTGAGCAAGTTTGTCTGTGGTAGGAGGAAGCTTTTCAGTTTCATGAGGTCCCATTTATATATTGTCGGTCATAGTGCCTGTGCTAATGGTGGTGTGTTCAGAAAGTCTGCCAGTGAGAGCTCCTTCATTTTAAATACCACTGCTTACTACTTCTGCTCTCCAGCTCCAGGCTGAACCCAGAATTCTCTTCACAGTGCTCTTAGGACAGTTTTGACCAATTAAATGGCAATGTGTTCCTTTTTGTCCCTGCACTGTGAACTTGTGAGGTGGCTTTTTAAGTGAATTTTCTTATCACAGAGCTGAATAAGTAGACACTGGATCAGTTGTAGGATCTTCTCTGCCCTCCAGGTGGCAGCAGAGGAAAGCCAGTTGAACTATTTGGATGTATGACATCAAAGAATCTAGTTTGTGTTTGAATCAATTTTCAGAGGAGCACATCTCCCATATTCCATTTTAACTCTTTTAATATTGGAAAGCAAATAGCTTCTAGCACATGAAGGCCCTTGTGGATTTCCTGGTACTTCTTCAGAGGACAGCAACCAACACAGGGTAGATTGCTCCCTGGCTTTCGAGTAGGATGCATACTTTACCTTTCAACAAAGCAGTTGATGTCTTCCAGGCAAGCTTTGTAACCTTTCTAGTCCGAGCTTCTCCACAGGCTAGCTAGTTTGAGTTAGGGAATATATAGATAGCATAAAATTCTAAAATTATGGGATCCTGAGTTATCAGTGACTGTCTAATGAATGTCCGTGTGCTTGGTGGTGTGCTCAGAGTATCGGTATAGTAGAAAGGGGATGTGCCATACCTTGTACTCTCAGGGTTGAGAATCTATAATACACTCATTTCCTCCCTCAGTTCAGCATTATGTGCAGGCAAATATATTAGGATTTCAGAAAAAAGCAAGGTGAATGATGGAGGATCGTGTAATTAGAATAGGCTTCATGGAGGTAGAATTTGAGTCAGCATTTATATATATGAAAGGCTTAGACTAGAGGAATTAATGATTTTGAAAGTTTACTGTATGCCCCATCTGCTTTTCCCCATAGTGCATGTTGAGAATCAGATAGGATAAAGAACTTTTGAGTAATCAGAATTAGTAATGAAAAAAGCCGGAATTTAAAACCACCGTCAGGACTCTGCTGCCATTCTTTGACCTCAGCAGGACCACAAAGGTATCTCAGAGGTGGGCCTGAGCTGGACCATTCCACACCAAGAGCTTGCCAATGTGAGCATGATGCCCGGATCTCCTGATGTCTCTGAGGGACTGGCCATAGCGTTCCATGGAAATTCGTATTAGGGAGCAGTCAGTTCGGGATACACAGCAAATGGAGACTTTCTATTTTCTTTCAAATCTGATGGAAAGTGCAGGGCTTCAGAAAATCAGAAGAGAAGTTGCTTTGTACATGTTGGGTCAGGATGCTCGCTCTGGAACATTGGGTAAGAGAGTTCTGTTTAAGAAGTTTTTACAAATAGGGCTTAGCTGAGGGCAGTCACCCGGACGATTGTTCCTGTTCCTCTTTAAATAACAATCTTTTTTCCTCGGGGTCTTAAAGTAACTCTGGGCACTATATTACTCTTTGATTTATTTCCTCTTAGGAAATCCCAGTCTCCTAACCTGAGGCGGGTGGATGGAGGGTGTGTTTCAGGGTCCCCATGCTCTGGTGCTGAAAATGGCCCGCTGACCACTGGCATGGATGTAAACTGTAGTGGCACTTCAAGTGTCCTTCAGGAGCCAATGTCCATTATAATGAAGTGAGCTGTGTTCAACTTATGGTACACACGATTCATAAATAATGGGAAGTAACCCACAGCTCTCTGACAGATGTGCTCTGACAGATAAGATTTGTCCTAAGCAGGCACCATTCTCCCACACTGTACACTGACGCTACCAGCTTCACCCTGCTTAGCTGTGTGCTGCTCTTGGAAAAGCCCTCTGACTTTACTGTTTACTCCCTAGCTTCTTACTCACTCTTCAGCCTACTAAAATAGAAGTTCTTCTCCACCTGCCAGCCAGTGACATTGCTCTGCCAAAAGCCATGTCCTCCTCTTCCTTCTTTTTTTTTTTTAATTTTTTTTTTGATTCTTTGTGAGTTTTACCTCATCTACCCCAGTCCCACTCATCTCACTCATATCTGCTCTTTACTCTTGCAACCCCCCCCCCAAAGAAAACACACACGCACACACACACAAAGCATAGAAAAATATCTCATCATGGAAGCTGGAGTATGTCACAGTGTGTCCCATAGTATATCCCTCTGACCACACATCTTTACTTGCAAATGGTTCGAGGTTTCTGGCTTCTCTGACACCATCAATATTGAAACCTCAGGATAATGAGAGGTGCTGCATAAGGGAAACCCAGGTTATCTCAAGAACATTACTGACCCATGCATACATCAAGAGCCAGCTCCATTGTGCTTTCAGTCAAGGTGCCCAATTTCCCAAGTGCTGCATTCGGTGAGGGGTGGGGCCAGCTCTAGTGCTCACAAATCCCCGGGGCTGGCTCACTCTTGGCATTCACCATCAGGGCCAGCTCCACTGTATTACATAGGCGTCTGCTTTCCCTAGTGCTGCAGCCACTGAAGGGACCAGGCTAGCTCTCCTGCTATCATGGCTAACTCTATTGACTATTGCAGGTGATGAGGGAGGATGGCAGAAATCCCTGTGCGCCCATGCCACCTCACCACAGATGAGAGGCAGGGCCAGCTCACTAGCTCTCATGACCCCAGGGCCAGCTTTCCCAACTGCCACAGGTGGTGAAGGGTGAGGAGGGGACAGCGTCACCCCCCAACCCACACTACCTCGTGGCAGACAAGTGGCACAGCCAGCTCTCCCTTGCTCTTGCCTTCAGGACTGGCTCACCCATGCCCCCTCGACCAGACCAGAACTGCCTAGGCAAGGTGCAGCACCTGCTCTCCCAGGTGCTACAGCTAACAAGAGACAGGGCCAGCTCACCTGCTCTCCTGACCCCAGGGCTAGTTCTCCTGACTTCTGCAAATGGTGAGGGGCAAGAGGTGGGGCATCACCCCTGCATTCATTAAGGCAGAGCCAGCTCTCCTGTGTTCTGGTCCTGGGTCTGGCTTACCTATGCCCTCTTGACCAGGGCCAGCCTTACTGTGCTGGTCAGGCAAGGTGCAGGGCCTGCTCTCCCGACCGCGGCAGGTGATGACAGGTGAGGGTATCACCCCCATGCTCATGCTACCGGTGTCAAGGTAGCTCTCTACACTCTGGCCCTCAAGGCTGGCTCACCTGTACCACCACCACCAGGTTCAGCTCTGCTGTGCTGTCCACACAAGATGCAGGGCCACTTCCACTGTGTAGCCTGAGAAAGGCACACAGCCCGCTCTCCAGAGTGTTACTGCCAGTGAGAGGTGGGGCCAGCTCTCCAGAGCTCTGGTGCTGTGAGAGATGGGTACAGTTCTGCGCAGTCCCTGGATATCCATGTGGTCCCCAGTGGGTGCTCATATTCTCTAGTTGTAATATGAGCCATAGACAGCAACCCCAACCCCTCCCATCATGGCCGTCAGCAGGCAGCTCAGGCTGGGATCTCACCGTGGCCCCAGGTGACAGGGCTAGCCACTCATAACAGGCTACTCCTCTCCACGAGGAGTCTTCAGTTCCATCTCTCTATAATGTTCAAGCTGCCCCACTTCTCTTTCTCTCCCATCTGTTCACTACATATGAACACATTATGGTGGCTCCTGCTACAGACTGGCTATATGGCTGGCTGGGCCCTGGGCGACATCCTCAATCCACTAGGCACTAGAGGGAAAGCTTGTAGGTGATACAGTCCTCCATAAGTCTCTGTCTGTCTTCCTCCTCTCTCAATATACTACATGGTAGTACCAAGATTGTATGTGTATGTAGCCCACCTTTGCTGTGGGGTGGAGGGCAGGTCTGTGGGTGTCTTCCCCTTCCTACACTTTGTGGCATGACAGAAGGCAGTTCTCTGACTGTCTCCCTCCTCCCATGCCATCCTGCCTAGATTGGGTTTGATTTTTATGAGTCCTAGGCATAAAACAGCTTTGGCCACTAAGCCAAGCATCAAGCTAGGATGAACAAAGGACTGCCATCTGCTTCGCCCTGACTGATCTAAGAACACCACCAACATGGTGTCCGGTTGACCATTGCCAGGGGGTGTCCACGTCCTTCTTAATGATTGGATTCCAGGGTCTCTTCATCTTTAACCATGAACTCTCAGCAGCACTTTATAAAGTTTACCACTGTTTTTTAAAAATTGTCCTGCCATGACCTCTCAGGTACTGTTCTTTTGTGGCTCCCCTTTCTCATTCTGAAGTTTCTTTGTGTCGTTTCAGTTCCTCTTCTGTAATAAGCAAGTGTTTCCCTTCCTTCTGTTCCCAGGGCTCTTTCTCTTTAACAGATCTACTCTAGCTGTTTCATCTGTCAGTGTTCTGTCCTGGATCTCTGGTGCTCCTCAAAATGCATAGAAGGAGTAAGGGAAGAGCTTGGCTTGCTTGCTAGACATTCTACAGAAGTACATATGTGTGGCTTTTATTCTCCTGTCCCTTAGCCCGTCACCCTTACTTCTTTATCTGTTTCAAGTATCATGGAAGATTTCTTTTAGGGTTCTCAAGTCCCCTAAGAAAGTCTAAAGACAAACTAGACTAGTTTCTAGACTTTAAAACAGAGAAAGTCTTTTCTTATGTATTAAAAAAAAATGCTATCCTACATATATGCTACCAAATTGAGAAATCCAGACATCACACTAGAAGAGTTTGCTGGTAGAGAGCCTTTCTTAGTTAGGGTTTTACTGCTATGAACAGACACCATGACCAATGCAAGTCTTATAAAGGACAACATTTAATTGGGGCTGGCTTACAAGTTCAGTGGTTCAGTCCATTATCATTAAGGCAGGAGCATGGCAGCATCCAGGCAGGCCTGGAGCAGGAAGAGCTGAGAGTTCTACACCTTCATCTGAAGGCTGCTAGCAGAATACTGGCTTCCAGGCAGCTAGGATGAGGGTCTTAAAGCCCACATCCACAGTGACACACCTACTCCAACAAGGCCACACCTCCAATTAGAGCCACTCCCTGGGCCAGGAATATTCGAACCATCCCAGAGCCAAAGCCAACACTTGGCAGAGCCCTTTCCTACTTCGCTCACATTCCCTGTGAGCAAGTCCTCACTTTCTCCTTAGAGATCCCCCGGGTTCTATCTGGGGATGCAGCCTAGTGGAGAGTGCCTGCTTGGTATGTAGTGGGCCCTGAGTTTGATCCGTGTACATCTAAAACCAAAACTCTTTCCATTTTCCGTTCTTCTTCTGTAGTGTTATGTTAACTCAGGCCCTGCCATTGAACCTGTGGCTCTCATATCCCCTTCTTTCCCCTCCCCCCAAGGCTGTGCTCTGCTGTTAGCACCAGGTCACTGGCGCCTACTCAGACCTGAGACTGTGCTCCATGAAGTGTGCCCCCCCCAGCTCCCCAGGAAGCCTCTTAACGCCTTAACTCTCCTGTGGTGTTTCATTCCTTAGCCCCTCGAAGAATAACAGGTTTTCTCTCCAGAAGAATCTTTGGCATCTTTGGTCTTGAATATTGATTATCAGTGTGTACATCTTCCCAGAAGATTCTGCTCAAGATCAAGGCTTCTTCATCTTTATCTATAGTATCCAGGGTAGATAAAACAAAAGTAAGGTGGGAAAATGACCAAAATGAATGAGAAGGAGAGTGAATGAACCAACGCAGTGCCAGCTAAACTAGGAAGTAGCAAGATACCAAATGAATAGGAATTTAGCATAATAAGGCACATAACTGGGAGTCATAACCCAGTTCCATTTTTCACGCATAACCTTAATTCAGTTCACTAATTATTTGGAGTACCCAATAGAGTAGGCAGGATGCTATCTGTCAATGCTGTGATGACAAAGAAAAACACCACATTCTTAGGACTTTATAGAGAGGAGGTTAGCATTGGACAGATAGAATGTTTTCTCTGCTGTTGGACACAGATGTGCGCTCTGTATGCCTGTGTCTCTCTCTGTCTCTCTCTGTCTCTCTCTCTCTCTCACACACACACACACACACACACACACACACACACACACACACACACACACACAGTACTAGTGACACCACTGCTGTGTGTGCTCTTGTTCATGTATCTGTGTATAAATATGCCAGGGTTTATCCTGGATCTTTCCAGTGTGAAATCTGAGTCTAATGAGTAAGTGCATATTTCTTTCTGTTTACATCTGGGATACATTTGAAACATTATTTTGCTTTTTCTTTTTTGCCTATCAAAGAAAGATAAAAGTAGCTTTTCCTTGGTTTAAACTCCAATTTCCTTGCTAGTAAAACATTTTCTCTTTTGTTTATGGGCTTTTCTGGTTTTCTGTTTCTTTAATTTTCAGAAAATATATTTTGCTGATTTGATGTCATTGTTTTGTTGTTAATATATCTTTTTTTTAAGTTCAGGTGTTTTCTATTGTCTAATTTACTTCTAGCTTCTCTTGTGATGTTTATGATTTTATCATCTGCGTGTCATCCTTCTTATTAAGATTTGAGTTATTTCTGTTTATATGTTGGCTTTCTTATTTTAAACAGCAAGACAGTGATGGTACCCTGCTCTATTCTGCATTAGGTGATATGTTGGAGACAGTTGGTCAGGTCTCGATGGTGTAGCCTGTGGGCACGCAATAGAGCAGCATGCACTGGCCTTGTTGGCATCGGTAACACCTGCTGTGACCAGTGAACTAATTGTAAAGTGACCTACATAAGCAAAGCACTGTCATTTGTGAAAGTGGCTTTGGCTCTGAACACTGGCGTGGTTTTTCTTGAGCAAATGTTCAGAAGGGTGAGAACTCGAGAGTACACTCTGCTGATTGGAGGCAGGTCACAAACGACAGCCACATTGGCTGTGCAGCAAAAAAAAAAGAGTCCTCTGAGCCAGAGCTTTGTGCTGTAGAACATGGAGGCTAGAATACGGTATCTGTGGAGTTTCTCTGTGAGAAGCCGGGCTTTGTAGGCCATACGGGCACCATTGTGTCTACTCACTGTCTGCAGCCCAGCATGGCAGCACCGGGTGCATAGCCCCTGCCTCAATGCTTATCAGTGACTGAGTGAGCCCTGTAGGGGACACATAACTCAAAGATTTATTGTCTGGTCCTCTTCTCCAGGAAAGTGTAGTACTCAGGCTGAAGACTTCACACCACTGACATTTAGGGCCAGATAACTCTGCCTTCCCTATGGAAGGGACATGCAAAATTGTCCCTGATAGCACCAGTCTAGAAGATTTGGAAATGCCACCCCACCCCCTGCTTGTGTCCTCTCTCTACCTGTCCCTCTCTCTGTTTGGTTATTGAGGTGATAGTGTGGGTTCCTCGCTGGAACTTCAGCTCTGATGTCAGTGCTGATTAGCGTGCGCGTGGCACATAACCCTTTGAACTCAGTCACACTAAACTGAAATCAGACCAGACCTTAATATAAGACATATCCTAGTGGGCTGGTGGGTTAGTTGTCAGTCTGACACAGACCTAGACGTATCTGGGGAAAAGAACTTCAACTTAAGAATTGCTCACATCAGAAAGGCTTAGGGATGTATCTATGGGGAGTTCTTCTGATTGCTAGTGATTGAGGAGGGCCTAGCCCACAGAAGACAGTGCCACCCTGGGCAGGTGACCCTGTGTTATATAAGAAAGGTATCTGCCTAGGAACAAGCCAGCAAGTGCCGCCGTTCCTCTGTGGCCTTGGCTTTAGTTCCTGCTTCCAGGCTTCTGCCTTGAGTTCCAGCCTTGGCGTCCCTAGATGGTAGTCTGTAACCTGTACACTAAATAAACCCTTTCCTCCCCGAGGTTGCTTTTGGTCAGTATTTTATCATAATAGCAGAAAGCAAACTTAGATGTGGAAGTCTCCCTGCCCCTTAGGTAGCTTCTCAGCCTGAGCAGTGCTTACAGCTTTCCTCTCTCCCGCTTAACCCTTTATAGAGAGATGAACTTCACCTTTGTGTTCCCGTCATGTGTTCTTCTTTATCTGTCTCTTGTCCTCTCTTGGTGTCAGCAGCTGGCTGGGCCCAGCCTCCAGTGAGGCAGTATTTACAGCTCACTTGGGTGGATGCCACAGCTAGGGTAGCCCAAGGGCAGATGAAAGAGCCAGAGCAGGAGTGCTGCGCTCTCCACTCTGTCTTCTCTCACATAAGGAAGAACTCTCCCTCTCCCTTCTGTCAGATGACACGCAGTATTGACTGACTTGGTACAGTATATAAAATATGCAGCTAATGGAATGGTATTTTGGGAACTATTAGTGGCACTGGCTTGCTGAGCCCGGGGATTCTGCCCTCCTCCCCTTCCTTTTCCCCTTCCTAGGAACAGCTTCTTAGCAAATTACAGAAGCTCTGCCTCTGGCTTGCTGGGTAGCAGTGGCAGTGCAGGCTTACTCTAGTTTCCAAGGGAGACGGGTGCTGAGACTGCAGTGTTTCCCAGCAGCCACTTACCTTTCTTGCTGTTCTTCTCCGTGCATGTCTTGACCTTCATTCTGCTATGCAGGCCTGCACAAGAAGGTAACTGTTTTCTGGCAGTCCTCTTCGTCGAGGGGGGCGAAGGGAAAGCAGGGTGGTATGGGTAAAGGCATATGGATGCAGAGAGTATAAATGCTGGAATTAGAAAAAAGGGCTCTGAGGTGCTGTGGTCTGTGAACATCTTCCTGTTTGCTGTACCATAAACACCCTGAAGATGGGAGCCCTAGCACTAGCTCATAAAATTTAAGATTACTGCATATAAAAGCATAAGGTTATAGTAATATTGCCTATGGGAAGCACAGAAGAAAAATGAAAACGTGGAGAAGAAAATGCAGTCAGTTGCTCTCAAACACTCTGTCTTCATGAATTCTGTTCAGTGTGTTTTATACATTTAAGGAGAGAGCTGAGAATGCGTCTCTTCAGACTATTACAGCACTCCAGAGCTGTGCTTCCCAGCATCACAGTCTGTATTCTTGTATTGCTGTTTAAATTTAATGACAAATAAAGTTAAAAAGAATGTCCTCTGTTGTACTGGCCACATTTAAAATGTGCCTGCTGGCTTCTATATAAGACTGACTATTGGACATTTCCATTATTATACAAAGTTCCATTTAAGGGACTAAAGGCCCATAGAAACCCACAGAAACATGGGAAGCTTAGTACAGTCATACAAGTTCTGAATGTGGATTCAAACAACTGAGTTGAAAATGTACAGGAGAAAAAATATACCTGTTCTTAACATGTACAGGCAGTTTTCTCCTGATGTTCCTTGGTTTCACAGCATTTACATTGTATTGCACAGTGAAGTAAGCTAGAGATGACTTAAGGGATCTTTAAAGAGGATGCAGAACATGTCTGCCAATACTATGTGATTCTATATGAGACTTGAGCATGCATGGCTTTGGGTACTGGGGGGCAGGGTTCCTGCAACCAAGCCCCCTGGAATATTTAAAGATGACTTGTTTGGCCAGACCAACGAATAGGCTTTTAGCAAGAAGACAAGTGGCCTTTTTTCCACAATCAATATAAATATGGATTCATTATGGTTAAAGTTGACTGACATCTTAAAGAACACTTTGCCATCTTCTTTATTTTGTGACTAAGAGACAGAAGAACTTAGCAGTCTTTTTTTCTCCTGTTGTACAATGTTAACCTCCCTAGCCTCCCATGCCATTCTGCATCTGACTGTAGAGTCCGTGTTCTCCAGAGGAAAGTTTAGTCCCTCAACTATTTGATTTTTATGGTTTTTTTTCACAGCAGCCTTATAAGGTGTCGATGGCCACTTGTGCAAATGTGAAAGCCATCCTGTACCATCAGACTGTTGAGTGAGTAACTCAGACTTTAGTGAGATGCAGAGGATGCCAGAGGAAGCTGTACAGGCGGCTCAGGCTACTCAGTCCTGGTGCTAAGAGATTTGCATGTAGCTGAAGTGTCATGATGCTTTGTCAAAGAAGCAAATGTTTCATTGTGGAATAAAGGAAGGAAAGTTCTGGACGCAGGAGAGCTTCTTGGCAATGTCTTTTGGTGAATAACCTTGTGATCTTGGCTATTTTTATGTCCCTTGGGCCTTGGTTGTCTCATCTGCAAGGCAGGGATAATTTTATCATCTCTACCCTGAATCTTAGAACTAGATCAAAGTTTTAAGTCCTTTAGGCATTGGTTTACTAAAAATAACTGCTAAGCAGGCAGTAGTGGCATACACCTTTAATCCCTATATTCAGGAGGCAGAGGCAGGTGGATTTCTGTAAATTTGAGTTCAGTCTGGTCTACGGAGCTTCTTCCAGGACAACTAGTGCTACACAAAGAAACCCTGTCTCAAAACAAAAACGAATGAATGAATGAATGAATGAATGAATGAATGAATGAATGAATGAATGAATGAAAGAAAGAAAACTACTGCTATAGAAGTTAGACTTTATTACAAGGATTTTATGAAAAGTTATATACCACCAAAGAAAAAAAGGAAAAAAATCCCTGAAAAACAAAATATTTATTTTCAAAACAGAAAATATAAATAAGCTAACTATTACCGAATTTGAATATTTTACTTAAGACTTTGCTCCCAAGTACACTCAGGTAAATTTTATTAGTAAATTTTAAAAGTTATGTAGCCCAAATGATACATACATTATTACAGAAAGTATACCAGCAGAGAACATATGAAACCTTAACCCACAAAGCTGGCAATTAGAAGAGAAAAATCAGAGACCACATTCCTTTTATGACTATGAGTATAGAAATCTTAAGTTATATATATTGTAATACATATTGTATTACATACAATATTGTACTACATACATATAATTCATATTGGGCCTGAGGCATGGCTGAGCTGGTAAAATGCTGCCACGTGAACATAAAGACCTGGGTTTGGAGCCTAGCAGCACAGCTGTAGTCCAGCATGTCCTGGGCATACAAGGATGAGCAGATCCCTGGGGCTTGCTAGCTACCTAGTCTAACTGAACCCACGAGTGCCAGGTTCAGCTCAGAACTCTGTTCCAAAATAAGGTGGAGAGTAAAGGAGCCATATGACATTAACTTCTGGCTTCCATACAGCACTGGGAGTGCACACGTATCTTCACATTTGTATCTCAAGCTGTGTGTGTGGCTCAGTGACACAGGACTTGACTAGCATACCCACACAAACAAAATTAAAACACAGAACCTGGGGCCTTTTGTTTGAACCTAGATAGATTAAATAAAAATCGATGTGGTGTTGCCACACAAGCATGAGGACTTGAGTTCAGGCCCCCAGCACGCTCACTGGGGACGCAGGGTGGGGAGGTTGCTGGGTTGCACTGGGTAGCCAGTCTAGCCAATCACTGAGCTCCAGTTTCAGTGAGAGACTCTATTTCAAGCAAACAACATGCGTGGGCTAGGGAAATAGCTCAGTGAGTAGGAGTGTTTGCCACACAGTGTGCGGACCTGAGCTCAGAACCTATGTAAAAGCTGGATGCTTATTTGTAACCCAGATGTCCCTTCGGGAGATGGGAGGTGGAAACAGGAGAAGCCTCTGGGCCAGCTAGCCTGTCCTATGCAGTAGTAAGGCTAGCCGATCTAAAATGAGGTAAAGATAAGGAATGGCACTCAGGTTGTCTCTAACCTCAACACATACGCTGTGGTATGTGTGCACAGTGATATCTGTACTCCTGCATTCATACACATGAATGTGTGAATACACACGCACACACAGGAGAACAATAAAGACATTTGATAGCCACCTTCAGTCTCCACATGTAGACACATGCATCAGTACACACCAACCTTAGCCAGATTCCTATAAGATGGGAAATTTTAGGTTAATTTAATGAATAGTGTGTAAAGAAGCTTGCTAGCCAGTAAGTCCCCTGTAGCGGGGAAGCCGAGAGCAGGATCAAAGCATGGAGGCTTACCGTCACTGCTCCTTGTCAGCGTGTCCCACAGGTCCCTGTCACAAAGGTAGCTCGAGAAAAGGGAGAAATAGGAAGGGCAGAGGGAAGAAGCAAAATTCAGTTCTCCTTTTACAGATGGCAGGTGGTGGCACATTTACAAATGTTTGGAATGCTGTAACAGCGTTCAGTGACTGCTCATAGCTTTCTGGCCATTTTGACCTTTACTGACCTTTATTCTCAGCATTCGGGAATCCCTTCAGGATGCAGAGCACTTTCTCATTCCTCTCTTCTTAGGTCTTATCTAACTCCTGTACGGGATGAGGAGGCAGAGTCATTACGGAAAGCACGCTCCAGACAAGCTCGGCAGACGCGAAGGTCTACTCAAGTGAGCATGCCCCCCACCTCCAACCCCCTACCCCCTACTCCCAGTGTTCTTTTGCCTTTCTCCTCCCCAGTGGAAGTGTGTAGCAAGCATACTAAAATGGATGCTTTTATTCATCACAGTTGTCACCACGTCTAAAGGTATACTGTGTGCAATCAAATCGTTTATGGCCGTCTCTACTCACACTCATCTCCATTCCTCCAGGCTCATTCCACCTTTGCTTAAGAACTTTTAAGAAGCCTTGTAGCCCTCCACACGGGGACAGCCTCTAACTGGTAGCAGTTCAAAAGTTAAACATAGACTTTCCATTCGACCCATCACATACAAACTACTCTTAGATAAGTACATGAAAACATACTTTCACATAAAAATTTGTATAGAGAATTATATAACAGCATTATTCAAAATAGCCAAAATGTACAACCAGCTCAGTATTGTACTTCATAATAGGAATGAACAAAATATGCCATGCCCATACAGGGAACTATTATTTGGAATTAAAATGGAATGTTACAGGAGCTGGAAATCATTCTTTGGCAGTTAGCACTTGCTGCTCTTGTGAAGGACCAGAGTTCAGCTCCCATCACTCATATCAGGAAGCTCACAACAGCCTGTATCTCCAGATCAGGGGATCCAGCAGCCTTGTCTGGCCTCCTCTGGGCATCCGCATACACATGCATAAATCCACACACAGACATACACATGAATAAACAAAATTAAAGTGGTGTTACAGCATGGATGAACTTTAAGAAAACATTTCAAATAAAACAAAGAGCCCATTTTTGAGGAGTTCATTGTGCAGTGTATCCAAAATGGCATAGCCAGGGAGAGGAAGAGAGGGAGAGAGGGAAGGAGGGAGAGTAAGAGAGGGAGAGAGGGAAGGAGGGGGAGGGAGAGAGGGGCTGAGGGATGGAAGGACGAATGGAGGAAGGGAGGGACAGACATGCTTGGGGTTCAAGGAAGAGGAATGGGAAGAGGGGATGATGAAAATGTCCTGAGAGCAGTGACGGTGGAAAAGCTCAGAGCATCCTGATCAGAGCATCAGCTCACACACAGTAAAAAGAGAGTTTTATATTTCAGTTAGAAAAAAGGTCTTTTACAGGAGCCATGAAAGTGATTTAAGGAAGAATGTGATGTAGCTCACACTACTTGCAGAGATTGGCGTGTAGGTAGAAGATGTTTGCCAAGCCAGGAAACCAGAAGACTAGTTAGGAAGCTGTTCAGAGTCATCCCAGCTGAGCATGTCGAGGGCAGGACCTCAGGCGGCACTGGCCTTGAGTGTGGAGGGAAGCCTCGAGAAGGGCAGTGGAGGAAGCCGAGAGAGCAAGGAAGCAGAATGAAGAGAACGCCAGAAGACAGCAGCAGCATTGGAGATGAACGGAGACCTGTGTGGCAGAAGGCGTGGTCTTTATTTCTTTATTCAGATGGTGTAGAAGGAGAGAGTGCTAATGACTGGGAAGGGGACCTCATACAATATAGAGTAGCAGAAAGATTGTGTCTGTCTTTCCTGACCTCCCAGAATGGGTCTGTGTGTCTGTCCTTCCCATGGCATCTGTTCTCCATGCAGCCATGACTGTTTGTTTCTCTCTCATTCTAGTCGATGCACACGAGAAACCTTGGCCAGTTCTACATTTTTAAGTTGATGTTCAGCATCATTGAGTAATTCCCATCAGCACTGTTCATCTCCAGAATGTTCTTCGTCTTTCCAAACTGAAACTCCGTATTCATTTAGCAATCACTCTATGCAAAGCAAGCAATATTCCCTTTTCTCTCTCTCTGAGTTTGACTGCTTTATGAATCATATAAATGAAATCACATACAGCATGTGTCTCACATGTCTGGCTCATTCCATGTGACATAGTGCTAGGTTAATTCCTGTTGTCCATGTGGCATCAAATTACTTCTTAAGTCTGTATGTATATGCCACAATTTATCATCCACCTGTTGGTGGACACATAGCGACCCTGCTTCCAGTCTTTTGTGGATGTACAGATATATATGTGTGTGCTGGCTTGTATGATAATCCTGTCCTTAACACTGAGGCTGTACTGTTCGCATAATAGCTGCCCTGCTTTCCACTCCTGTCACCATCCACAAATATCCACATTTCTCTAGATCTTTCTCAACATTTCTATTATAGTTTCTGAGGATTTTTAATATAATAGACACTCTATTAAATGTGAAGTAGAAGACTGACTCTAATTTTTTTTTTACATTTTAATTTTTTTATGGGGAATCACACATGGAGTCCAGAGGACAACTTGTGGTAATCAGTTCTCTCCTTCTACCATGTGGGTCCCATGTGTCAAACTCAGGCCCTCAGGCATGACAGCATGTGCCTCTACACACTGGACCATTTAAATAGCCTACTGACTATATCTCTATTATCATCTCCTTCAGTGTACAGTAGATAAATAATCAGAATATGTATGCATATATATAATTGAATATATCAGTGAGTGAGAAATAATAGTCTAGGGATATATAATATTCTTATATGGTTTTAAATTTATTTATGAAGAGGAAGAAAAAGGTATCTGGAGAATGACTTATAATTAAAAGTGGAAGAGCTAAAGATGTACAAGTGTCTTGTAATGAAAGCAGACCTGGTGAGCAGGAGTTGAAGGCCAGGCTCAGCTGCACAGTCATGTAGAGGTCAGCCTATGCTACATACGAAGGGAGGGAGGAGGAGGGAGGGAAAGGGGCAGAGAGGGAGGGAGGGCAAAGGAAGGAGAGAAAGAGAAAGAAAGAAATATTGTAGAAAAGGACTCAGGAGAGAGAGCCAAGGTCCACATCAGAACAGGGAGATCTTGAGACTCCTTAGAAGGTGTGCATGACCGCTGAAAACAGTTTGTTAGGTTCTCAAAGGGACACGGGGTCTACAGGAGAAAAATTACCCAGAAAGAAAACGTCCAGTTCTGTACTGTGGCAGATGACCCAGGCTCTGCCTGCTTCTCTGGGTCTCACTGCCCTCAGTCTCCTCCCACTTCCTCAGCTTTGCTAAGCTGCTGATGGACACCGGCATCATTCCAACCTCTGTATCTGAGGCTTTGGACAGGCTCCTTTAGCCACAATACCTTTTGCTCCTCACACCCGTCCAAGGAAGCACTAGCTAAGGTCAGAGGACAACTTCATGTGTTAGTCATTGCCTTCTGGAACTGAGGCAGGGTCTCTTGCTCACAGCTGATCATAGCAGGCAAACTTGCTTCCCAGTAGTCTGTGCTTCCCATCCCCCCATGGGTGTGTTTACCTGGGTTCTGTGGTTCCAGACTCTGGTCCTCGGGCTCATTTATCCCTGTGCTGTCCTCTCATGTCCCAGGGTTTCTATCTTCATGTGTACATAACATCTTACGATCATCTACTTTTTTCATGTCATTTCTGGTAGATGAAACGTTTCTTGAAAAGGGTGCTAGTGAGCGAGCCCAGCAGCTAAGAGTGCTTACTGCCCTTGCAGAAGGCCCAGGCTCAGTTTCCAGTGTCTACACAGTGGCTTACAACCACCTGTAACTCGAGTTCCAGAGGATCCAACACCCTCTCTGGCCTCTTCTGTAGGCTCCGGCATGCACATAGGGTACATCAACTCTGCCAGCCTCACACACATACCCATAACTGAGAATAAATCTGTGAAGAAAGTTTCTTGAAAAGAATTTCTTGACTGCCTCTGTAAGTTTAAGTGCTTTAAAGACAACAGTTATTTAAAAGAGTGAATAAAATTATGAATTAGCTATTTTTTTAAAGGCAGCAATGAGACTAGAGAGAGAGAGTTCTGCAGTGGAGGGTGCTTTCTGGTTTTGCAGAGGACCCCACATTGTCATCCCTTACTCCAGCTTCAGGGGATCCGGCATCCTCTGCAAGCGGTATACTTGTATACATACATAAGAGCATACGTATACATATAATTTTTTAAAATAAAAAGGATGCTATGGGTTTAGTAATTAGTGCCTGCCTTCCAGCTTTGGGACATGGCCTCCTCCAAAGCTCTGAAAACATACACACTCTACTGGAATAATCTCACTCTCTCCTTAGGGCCGTCCTGCCCAGGTCTACCATTTGGCTTTGCCTCTGTCATACTGCTCCAATGATCCCAGGGGGGAACAGTAGTTGTTGGCACATCTCTGTGTGATTCCTAGAGTTACTCAGGAAATGACAATAGAGAAAAAGAAAAGCCAATATAGCATTTCAGAAGGTTTGGTTGTTTTAGCCTAGCTATGAATTTTCACCTTCTTGAACCAGGTTTTAAAAGTTTGGTTTTCCCAGTAGTTACTGCTCAGAGACTAAGAGGATAATAACCATTTGATCTTGGGAGAGGGTAAAGTGCACTCAGACAACTGAGCACAGTTTGGTGTAGACCAAGTACATCTGTAACAGTGGGTGTCACTGTTGACCTATTTTTGGAAGATCAAGTTAGGAAAGCTAAAGTTTTAGTTCAGAGTGTACGCAGATTTAGGTCTGCGTTCTCTGTACACCACGGTGCTTATTTTAGGCATGTGTTGCTAGAAATGGCCTGTTGGGAGATTTATTTGGGTTGTTTTAGGGGCAGTTTCTCTGCTCAAGAATTCTGTGTGTTAATGTGAAACTGTCTTTACCACTTGATATTTTCCCAGGGTGTTACCCTAACAGACCTCCAAGAAGCAGAAAAGACTTTCAGCCGTTCGAGGGCAGAGAGACAAGCCCAGGAGCAGCCTGGGGAGAAGCTTGAAGATCCTGGTGGCCTCGAAGGAAGCACCAAGAAGCAGGAGCCATCGGCAGCCCCAACAAAGGGAGCTGGCGAGGGCAGAAGTCTGGAGGAAGAGGTGAGCTCTTTTTGCTAGCATGCTCTGCCCACAAGCACGATAATTTAGTGAACCTTCATAAAGTGGTGACTTAAATGCTATCCTGCCTTGAAGTGAACAATTCCTGGAAGACACTGTGTGTTTGTAGCAGTCTTTGGTGCAGATCTGTCTGGCTGAAAAAGAAAAAAAAAAAAAACCAAAGGATTTCAGTTCTTTAACTGATCAGTTTTCTCCTCAGAGTTAACTAATGCTTTTGAGTGAATGTCTTACTATTCTTTAAAGAGAGTATGTAGTATAATAAGAACATACTAAGAGATAAGCGTTTTTATGCCAGACACTGTTTAAGGCATTTGAAATATATTAATTGGCGTAATCCTCAGGAGACCTGTCTGAGATTGATATTAGCATTCCTATTTCATAAATGAGGTAATTGAGTCCCACGGGCTGAGTAACTTACCTTACACTCCACACGTGGAGTAGTCAGCCAGAAAGGATTTGAATATACGCAGTCTGGCCACACAGCTTGGTCAACACTAATGTGTTGTTTCCTAAACTCCTGGGAGTCACCATCTGTGTGGACATGTGTCTAGTGGAGCTGACATTCGCAGAGAGGGCCAAGGGTATAATTAAGGCAAACATGCTCCTGGTCTCCATGGTAACCGTTGTCCCCGTCACTGTCATCACCGCTCCTTCTCTCACACTAGTGTCCTAATGTAGGCCTAAGAGTGACAGGTAGTATGGTGGCAACAACAAGGTGTCTCACATGATGGCGCTAGTGCTAAGTTTGGTGAACTGATCTTAGCATGCATCTCGTTTGTTAGGTTGATGTTTCCCGAGTACTGGATCCAAGATGGGGTTCAGGTACCTAACACACACTTTCTAATTCAGCCCTCACCATCCTGGCTGAGGATGGCTTATCCCCATTTTACAGATGAGGAGGCTGAAGCCAGAGAAGTTAACTTTTTCAAGTTCACACAGTTACTGCCTGCAGAGGATAGACTTTAAGCCAAGTTCTATCTCATTCCAAACCTTTTTTACTTGGTTGTTTCTGTCTTTATAGTTTATAGATTTAAAGGTACATAACTTCCACATTGCGAGCCTAGAAGACTCTCCAGTTAACTATGTTTTACTCAAAACAAAAACAAAAACAAAAAAACAAAAAACAAGGAGAAACCAGACATTTTTTAGTTTCAGAAAGTGGTTCGGTGGTATAGCCTTCCCTAGCATGTGTCAGGCCTTGGTTTGGTGTCTAGAACACGAGAGGAAATGAGCTTCTCAGCAAGTCTTATGGCACGCCATGTCATCCAGATGTTTGCTCTCTGTCCTCAGGCCTCCACAACTCTTGTTCCCTCCCTCACACTCCTGAGCTTTTTATTTCCCGTGTCCCCCGCCTTTGAGAACTCCATCTTAAAAACACCACTGTTCTTTCCATTTTCAAGATCAAAAGAATTTTTATTAACACTGAGCACTTTAGTCATTTTAGCAACAGTGTCTCAGCTGCTGTGGTCATGATGGGATGCTCAGAGCAAGAGGGCAGAAGCTGCTGGTTTCTGACCACTTACTAACTCTAATGCAGCTGGAAGGCACCGACTGACCATCAGCAGTAATAAGTCTCCTGAATATTGAAAAGACCCATTGTGAGGATCCCTAGTGTCTTTATCCTTTGAATTTGACCCCTAACATCTCATCCTGTGAATTATTTCCAGCCTATCTATCATCGCCTAAGGTATCCAACTCAACCAGACAAACCCACGACACCAGTTTCTCCTTCTGCATCAAGACCCTCACTCTACACTGGCTCTCATCTACTGCGCACAAGCAGAGCTTCAGGCCCTGACTCTGAGAATTCAGAGACTAGCACACACGCCACAGCGGCAAAGGAAATGGACACGAGTGGTACGTACAGCTTCAGAAGTCACTCCCCAGGGTGCACACACAGGCTTTTAAGATCCACATTGTGTGTTATCTTTGCGCAGAGAAAGGAGAAGCTGATTTGGATGATCAGTCCTCTAACAGGCTGTCTGTCCGGGAACGGAGAAGAGCTAAAGATAGGCGAAGAGGCACCGGCATTAACTTCTGGACAAATGACGTAAGTACAGTGGTCTATGGGGCACACCATATCACCTGTGGCTGCCAGCCTTTTCTGTAGAGATCAAAAGAAAGAGCACCATGTGATCCCATGACTCTCATAGAGATGGCAGAGAACTTTTACTAAGAAAAGACTCTTGTAGTATGGGACTCATTCCGTGTATTTCTGCTAAATGCCTAGAGCAGTCCTGAGCACAATATAGGCCCTGTAACTGATAAACAATTGTGAAAGCTGGAGATTAGCAGCTATCGTGTGAACAAGTGGATATATTTGGCAAGCTTTAGCAGTCCTCTCTAATGGTTGCTGAGAGTCATGGAGTCAACAGTATCTTAAGACTACCTAAAAGCCAAAGTTCTATTTTAGGGTAATAAGATTTTGAAGGATGGGACTGGAGAGATGGCTCAGTGGTTTAGAGTCCTTGTTGCTCTTCCAGAAGAACCAGGTTCAATTCTCAGTACCCACATGGTGACTCACAGCCATCAATAACCCCAGTTCCAGGGATCCAACAGGCACACACATGGTACACACACTTGCATGCTGACAGAACACTCAGCTGTGTAAAGGGAATGCATCTTTTTGGAGGTTTTTTTGGGGAGCAACAGTTTTAAAACATTTCAAAGGGCTTAAAATCTGTTAAGTTGACACAAATTTATCTGACTCGGAATGACCTTTCTGGCAGGAAAAGGATCAAATTGTAGAAAACAGGTCACTACTTACTAACTACAAACACACACTGTACTTTAATGCATTCCCACCATAGCTGCTTCTAACCTTCTCCTTCAAGCCTGCTACTAGCATTTTTAAGCCAAATGGCCAGCATCCTAACCCAGAGGCCCCTGTTCCTAATGACCAGTTTGAAAGTTAGGTAAACCATTCAGTGTGTCAAGAAATTTAATAGTAGTTATCCATTACAGACCATCTTTAGTGAAAAGGCATTTCCTTGTCTTAGGACTAATTCATGTGTTTTGGATTTGCCAGTAGGGATTGACCTCGGACAAACAAACACTCTACCAAGAAGCTGCATCTGCAGACCATAGGCTAATAACTTTTGACAGAGTGAAATGAAGTCTTGCTTTTTGAAAAATACCTTTTCCTTGCTGTATTTGATTCAACATATTTTACCACAGTGATGCTTCTAAGCCCCCTGCCTGTGGCAGGTGTTGAAGGTGGCACTGGTGGCATCACTTGGCTTTCAGTCTCATTGCCCACAGTTGAAAGGCCAAGTGTAATTGGTAGGAGCTGAGCTTGCTGTTTTCAGAGAGGTCTGTGACTATGGTCCCTATGGCTTTCCTCCTCTTTCCATTTCAGGAAGATGAAACAGATGTCTCTGAAGAGGTCAAAGAAGCTTTGGTAAGTGACCGACCGACTGGTGACACGCAGTCCCTTCAGGGATGTCTTGCTTTGTGGCATACAGTTTTAGGAGATGAGCTGCTCTGGGCACATGTGTGTTGAGGATGAAGATGAACATTCCTCTGTGAAGTGAGGCAGGCCACTCACTAATGCTACTTTTTCCTGTCCTGTAGCACTGCTCACATCTTGAACAGCTTTCTAGTGTTAGGCTGTGCCAGCTGCCAGGCACCAACACGGACACAGGCTCTGCTCGTTTCTCTCTTGACTATTACTCTGGATAAAGTACTCAGAAACTGTTGGAAGAAAAGAACAAAGTAATACAATTTCTAATGGTTCTCCTCTAACAGAGAAGAAATAAATATAGAGAACATGAAATTTGAGGCTGTTTAAAAGTTATTTATCTTTATCTTCGAGTGAGGGCAAGCACCTCACCTCTTTTGTAACTTGACCTTTTGAAGCCAGGCACCTGTGTCCCTCTACAGTGAAAGTCCTACACCCAGCATTACCCATCTGAGCGACTTTTATACCTCTGAAACACTGAGCTATTACTTACAGGAAAGAGGGAATTTGGTTTTGGTAAACATTTATACAAACCCATGTCCTTCGCTTTTCAAAGCATGGAAAATCATAGCCTGCTAGTGCTGTGCAGTACTTACGCTCAGAATATACCTAGTGATCTTTACAGAAATCAGCTAGCTCATTTTACCGATATAGCCATAAGTAGTAAATCATCATTGTTCTACCTAAATAGTTAAGATCCCAAACAGTAGTTGTATGGTGGCATGTGCTTATAATCCTTTATGAGTCTGTGGTAGGAAGAGCACAAGTTTCTTACTTTTGGGGTGTGCGTGTGCGTGTGTGTGTGTGCGTGTGTGTGTGTTCCTATGTTGGGGATAGGTGTGGATACATTTGCATATGTGTGCACAGGCTCCATGGAGACCTGCAGAAAAGATGTTCTATAACAACAAAATCTGCCTTGTAATTCCTAGGATCTAAATGGAGAAGACCAAAGCCTTCCACCTTTAATCATTTGCAAAAGGATTTCTCACTGAACATGAAGCTCATTAATTACTTTAGAGAGCTGGTTAGCAAATTTTATGAATCCTCCTGAATTCTACCCCACCTCAAGTGCAGAGATTATAGGCATACAGTGCTGTGTCTGACCTTTTTAGATACTAAGAATCTGAACAGATCTACTTTACCATTTAAGCCATTCACTAGCTCCTATATGGCAAATTTAAGGCCAGAATAGGCTATATAGAGAGAGAGACCTTGTCTCAAATGGGAGGGGGAAGGCTAATTAATAATAATATAAGTAAGAATTGTCTTCCTTGATTGATGTTGAGGCTATGTTACAAAGATAAATTATGTTGTTTCAAAATACACAGAAAAATTGTGTGTGTGTATGTGTGTGTGTGTGTGAGAGAGAGAGAGAGAGAGAGAGAGAGAGAGAGAGAGGCAGAGAGAGAGGCAGAGAGAGAGAGAGACAGAGAGAGAGAGACTGCATGTATGCCAGCAACTTTCTTCTTTAAGGGATTTGGAAAGGCCTTTAAAAAGAGGCAGAAAGGTTCCTTTGGGAAATTGTGCTTAAACCAAGAATCTGAGTAATAGATTACAAAGCACTGGAAAGGCCCAGAATCCCCATAGAGTTAGTACAGGCCATTTAGATCCTAGGAATTACAAGGCAGATTGTGTTGTCATAGAACATCTTTTGCCAGTAAAAAAAAAAAAAAAAAATCTCTCTCTGTAGTAAACTTCTTGGCACTGGAAAATCTTAGCCTAGGGTACATGAAGTAAGAAGAATTAAAAGTGATCTTGATATAGCGCTTAGAGAATTTCTTTTAGGAAATTTCCTCTTAGAGCATTTCATTTTAAGACTGTTGAATTAAATCCATGGAGAAGACTTTCTGATCTGTGTAGAAAAGCATGGGCTACTAAGGCTTGACACAAAAGTTATTTGTCAGGTAAAGAATATCCCATTTATCCAATCATTTGTGGCATCTACTAGTGTTTCCCATATATCAGGTAGACTCCAGTGTTAATCTAAGCAAACAGTACCTCTAGCTGGATATCTAGGTGTCTTAGTTTACACTGCTGGGAAGAGACACCATGCCCAAGGCAACTTTTATAAAGGACAATATTTCATTGGGGCTGACTTACAGGATCTGAGATTCAGTCCATTTGCATCATGGCAAGAAGTATGGCAGTGTGCAGGCAGACATGGTGCTGGAGGAGCTGAGAATTCTAGATCTTTATCTGAAGGAAGCCAAGAGCAGACTGCCTCCAGGCAGCTACAAGGAGGTCTCAAAGCCCACCCCCACAGTGATGCACTTCCTCCAACAAGGCCACACCTCCTAATAGTGCCACTCCCTGGGCCAAGCATAGTCAAACCACTGACACTAGGGTTGGCCCAAGCACTTGCCAAGAGGTGCCATTTCCCTGCTCTACCTGGAGTTCTGCAAAGGAAAGGCTACTGCTGAGTCAGCCTAGGTGAGGCTGCCTTTAATAGTCTTGTGTTTGCATATTCCATTACTTGGTGTCCAGTCTCCTTCCTAGCTCACTCTTTGCTAATTCTAGTCAGCATTTCCCATATGGGCTCACAGAAGAAATACTTAGTAATGACCCAGAATAAATTGTTACGACCCTACCTAAAGATAGTCAGTAGTATCTAATTACTCTTAGAACCACACTCTCTCTCTCTCTTTCCTATAACATATTGTCCCTCCATTAAGCAGTAAAGTTGACTGGGCTCCACAGCATCCACTGTGCTAGTCAAAAAGGGGGACTTGCTATTGAGGTCGCCCTGTTGCTAATCAGTGTGGATATTGCTGAAAAGCCAGGGCAGTTCTTCCCTCCTTGGCTTTGGTTCAGTGAAACTGTATCTACTATTGAGGCTGTACCAGCTCTTCTCTCCTTCTCTATTGGCAATACTTATTGTCTTTAAAGGTGACCTCCGCCCCAAGACTCTGACATCTGTTTGTCAACTGAAATGTCATTTATAGCTAATAAAATATGTAAATGTAAAATGTACCATGTAAGGAATCTTGACCTATACCTACCAGGGTAACTGCCACCTGACAGGGTATGTAACCTTCATCCCTCATAAAGTTTTCTGTTGTCCATTTTCAGCCAATTCTTTGATGCAAAATAAGACCATTTTTCTGATTTTTCACCATAGTGTTATATGGACACATTCAGTGATATTTAATTTTAAGAAAGAAACTTCAGTAGTTATTATCTCTACCATATGTCTCCACTTGGGATTAGAGCAAGATGATTCTCAGTCTATATGATTCTTTCCTCTCTTTTTAAATATTTAGGAAGATCCCTTAGTGTCTGGCCACCTGCCAGTAGCACCGTATGGCTAAGAAGGCCATCTGTGTGACCTGAGCTCTGCTGATGTCACTAAAATCCATCCCCTCTTTTTTTTTTTTTTTATGGTTTTTTTGAGACAGGGTTTCTCTGTGTAACCCTGGCTGTCCTGGAACTCACTTTGTAGACCAGGCTGGCCTCGAACTCAGAAATCCACCTGCTTCTGCCTCCCGAGTGCTGGGATTAAAGGTGTGCGCCACCACGCCCGGTTCCATCCCCTCTTTTAAGTACTGATGAAATTGTAACCAAGATTTATTTACATGAAATTCATAGCCAAGAACAGTGCAGATGTTTTCTCATGCACAGAGTAGATGATGAAGAAGACAGTCACATGTTATTGTTCTTGTGTCTGTAAAGAATACAATAAGAAGTCTACAGACCTTGCTTAATAAGTAAATAAATGGTCACAACCAACTCCACTGGTAAATCCACCAGCTAGAGAAACTGCCAAAGACTGTGTAACCTGAAAGCTTAGTTCCTCCTTGTTTAAACAGTTCAGTTTCATAGCTGCATTAGGTAACAGGTAGTCTCTGGAAATCTTTAGATACCTTGTCTTACTAAGTCAGAAACCCCTGGATTAAAATGTTAATATGAATGCCTGTATTCCAGAGTGTGCGTGATGTTTTCTATAGAGCAGTCCCTCTCCATCCATGGGGAATGAATGCCTAAAACCCCCAGGGCTGCCTAAAATTGAAAGTAGAGCTGTACGTTCTGTGCTGTGCTTTCTCTTGTGCACCTCTGATTTTAGCCGACAAGTTGGTCAAGATAAGCAGCAATAAAATGGAATATTTGTAGCTGTATACTGAATAAAATGAACATCATTACTCTTATATTGCAGGATATCACTTAGTAAAATAAGGGTGACTGGAGCACAGGCACTGGAATCTTGATGCCTTTGAAGTTGAGCTGATTGCTAAGAAGGCAGGACAGAGCAGGATTGTGTGAGATTTTAACACACACGTTTTAAAATGTATGAGTTGACTAGTCTGGAATTTCCACTTAATATTTTCAAGACAGTCTGACTATAAGTAGCTAAACCTAAGCAAAGCTAAACTGCAACAAAGGTCTGAACGGCTGTTGTGGTGGGGGCAGGCCAGAGTGTCAGTGGCTACTGTGGTGGGGTCACCCTAGAGTATCCGCTCTGGACAGAGCAGCCAGAGGAACAGTGCTTGGATCCTTTCCATCTGTTCCTGCCTTCATTTCTGGCCTGTCTTTTCCTTGACATGAAGTTTGCTTGTTTTTCCTCATCTGCTGTTGTGGGCGGCAGTAGGTTTCCCAGCCCAATCCTGTTGTATCATTGACTTTATCACTAGAGGGCACAAGTAGTCAGCAGAAAAGACTTTAGTGAGCAAGCAGAGTCATGCCCTAAAAAGAAGCAGGCAGAACCAAAGACAGATTGCTTTTGTTCTACGGGACTTGTTGAAGAAGCTTATTCAGTACAGTAAAGACATTTCCCTTGTAACTTTTTGTATCATGAGTTACAAGATAATTCAGAGGTAACTTGGTTCAAGAACCTACTCTCATAGTTAAGAAAACTAAGGCCTCCACAGCCAGCATCTGCTGATACCTGAGTTTTTGATCTTAGCCATTCTGACTGCTGTGAGGTAGAATCTCAGGGTTGTTTTGATTTGCATTTCCCTGATGATTAAGGATGTTGAACATTTTTTTAGGTGCTTCTCAGCCATTTAGTATTCCTCAGTTAAAAATTCTTTGCTTAGCTCTGTACCCCATTTTTAATAGGGTTATTTGGTTTTCTGGAGTCCAACTTCTTGAGTTCTTTATATATGTTGGTTATTAGCCCCCTATCTGATTTAGGATTGGTAAAGATCTTTTCCCAATCTGTTCGTTGCTGTTTTGTCTCATTGACAGTGTCCTTTGCCTTACAGAAGCTTTGCAATTTTATGAAGTCCCATTTGTCAATTCTTGATCTTACAGCACAAGCCATTGCTGTTCTATTCAGGAGTTTTTCCCCTGTGCCCATATCTTCGAGGCTCTTTCTCACTTTCTCCTCTATAAGTTTCAGTGTCTCTGGTTTTATGTGGCGTTCCTTGATCCACTTAGACTTGAGCTTTATACAAGGAGATAAGAATGGATCAGTTTGAATTCTTCTACATGCTAACTGCCGGTTGAGCCACCAACATTTGTTGAAAATGCTGTCTTCTTTTCACTGGATGGTTAGATAGAGGAACACTCCTCCATTGCTGGTGGGATTGCAAGCTGGTAATCAGATTGCAAGTCTGGAAATCAGTTTGGTGATTCCTCAGAAAATTGGACATAGTTCTACTGGAAGATTCAGCAATATTACTCCTGGGCATATACCCAGAAGATGCTACAACTTGTAATAAGGACATATGCTCTACTATGTTCATAGTAGCCTTATGTATAATAGCCAGAAGCTGGAAAGAACCCAGATGTCCCTCAACAGAGGAATGGATACAGAAAATGTGGTACATTTACACAATGGAGTACTACTCAGCTATTAAAACCAATGAATTCATGAAATTCTTAGACAAATGGATGGATCTGGAGGATATCATCCTGAGCGAGGTAACCCAATCACAAAAGAACACACATGATATGCACTCACTTATAAGTGGATATTAGCCCAGAAACTCAGAATACCAAAGATACAATTTGTAAAACACATGAAACTCAAGAAGAAGGAAGACCAAAGTGTAGATACTTTGATCCTTCTTAGAAGGGGGAACAAAATACCCATGGAAGGAGTTACAGAGACAAAGTTCTGAGCAGAGACTAAAGGCATGACTATCCAGAGACTGCTCCACCTGGGGATCCATCCCACAAACAACCACAGAACCTAGATACTATTGCAGATGCCAACAAGAGCTTGCTGACAGGAGCCTGATATAGCTGTCTCCTGAGAGGCTCTGCCAGTGCCTGACTAATACAGAAGTGTATGCTCACAGTCATCCATTAGACAGAGCACAGGGTCCTCAATGAAGGAGCTAGAGAAAGTACCCAAGGAGCTGATGGGGTTTGCAGCCCCCTAGAAGGAACAACAATATGAACTAACCAGTAGCCCCAGAGCTCCTGGGGACTAAACCACCAATCAAAGCACACGGAAAGACTCATGGCTCTAGCTGCATATGTAGCTGAGGATGGCCTAGTTGGTCATCAATGGGAGGAGAGGCCCTTGGTCCTGTGAAGGCTCTATGCCCCAGTATAGGGGAATGACAGGGCCAGGAAGCGGGAGTGGGTGGGTTGGGGAGCAAGGAAAAGGGGGAGAGGATAGGGGATTTTCAGAGGGGAAATTAGGAAAGGGGATAACATTTGAAATGTAAATAAAGAAAATATATAATAAAAGAAAGGAAAGGAAAGGAAGGAAAAACTAAGGCCTGAAGATGCTAGTTACTTGGAGACATGAAATCTCTAGGTGATCCTGTGGCTTGCATCAGGGAACCTTTTTAGAGACAGTAGTAACACAGACCTGAAAATATGGCTTACGTTCTTTGCCATAACCCTGCCATTTGGATTTTCTAACTAGCTGGTTCCATGTTTGAATTGACTTGTTAGCAGCTTTGACCTCCTTGAGTGAAGGACCTTCAGAACTTGAAGGCTGCTCAGTGGGTAAGAGTCCCTTCACATAGGCCAGTGTCTATCTTGGTCAGGAAGTAAGAATTAACGTTCTTTGGTTAGGCAAGTCCACCCCCACCTGTAATTCCCTGAAGACGTTTTAGGAGAATCAGGTGATAGTCAATCTGAACAAATTCACTGAAACTTTGCCCTCTACGTGCGCAGTGGAGCTATCTTAATCCCGAACGGAACTAAGAGATTGAACCAACAGCCAATCTTTAAAGCATCCTTAATTTGTGAATTTGAGGTATCGACCTGTTCTAGATAACTGTTAGCCTGCTAGTGGAGAGATCTGTTGGCAGCGTGCTCTAAAAGAGGTAAACAATCTAATATACGTGCTTTCCAACAAAGTGAACAAGAGTACAACTTAACTTTGCTGGCAAGGCTTAGTTCTGAACGTTAACAAGAAATCAAAGTCGGGCACGGTGGCACCCAGCACTCGGGAGGCAGAGGCAGGTGGATCTCTGAGTTCGAGGCCATTCTGGTCTACAGAGTGAGTTCCAGGATAGCCAGGCTACACAGAGAAACCCTGTCTCATACAAAACAAAAACAAAAGAAAAAAGAAATCAAAGCCCCAGAAGTATCTCTAATGCTGACCACTAAGTACACTTGGTACTCTGTGCTGCTTCCCTTTGGTTGGGATCTTCCTGTTCTTTCTCTAATGCTCTTATGCACCATTTGTGGTCAGGCATTTTTCTAGATTCTGAGGATACAATGAGAAAAAGCCCTGTTCTTGTAGAATTTACTTTCCAATAAGAGAGACCTGCAGTGAATACATACTTAAATAGGTGCTAAGTGCATTGGAAAAAGACAGAATTGAGAGGAAAAGTGTTGTGTTGACAGGAGCTTCACGGAATAAATAGGGCAGTCAAGCTAGACTGTGTTGACAAAACAGGATTTGGGCATAAGGGATGGGACGTGAGAAGCTATATTGAACATAGGAGTGACAGTAGGGTGAAAGCAGAAAGAACTGCAGCCACAAAGACCCTGAGGCAGGTGTGCCTTGCGTGTTTGAGGACTGAAAACACAAGTGTGGCCTTGGCAGAATGAACAAAAGGGCAGACGAATGGACGATGTCACTGTGACAGCTTCAGTCTTGATTTGCAGATGTGGGTCTCTGGTGCAGGTTTTATCACACCTGAGTGATGTGTGTACATATGTTTTATAGATTCTGCTGCCATATTGAAGAACGTACTCTGAGGGGATACATCAGGTAGGAGTCTGGCTCCATAATACAGGAAAAGTGAAGGAAGCTTTAGGACCAAGCTGAGAGCAGAAAGAGTCTGAGGAGTTACATTCAGGATACATTTTGAAATTAGAACCACCTAGATTTACTGTCAGTTTGGATAGAGTATGAAGAAAGACGTGAAGGTGGACACGAGGGCTAAGTCATTTCTAAGAGTAGAGCCTCATAGCTGTGATGGAGAATGCTAAAGCAAGAACAAGTCTGGCAGAAGAAGAGCAGGCCTCTGCTGCCAGGTTTAGACGTGTGAGCTTACTGGGCTCAACTGACATAGCTTTACATGGAAATGTTAAGAGAGCATGAGTATGTACGTCTAGAGTTCAAAGTTAAAGGTCCAGGTGGGATTTCTAAACTTGGATGTCAGGAAACAAACAGATCATCTCTAAAACCATGGGATTGGATGAAGTTACCAGGAAAATAACTCCAGAGAAGGACAAAACCCTAGAGCACTCCAAAATTCAAAGCAAGAAGACTGACAGCTATTATGGGAGAATAGCCTTACCTCTGGACTTTAAGAATATGAGTGATTTTGCTCTTTTCCAAATTAAAAACAGCAGTACAATAAGTTGTTTTGGATTTGTTCTTGGCCACATTTTTTACTTGTATAATATTAACCATAAAATGTGCTTGTCCTTTTTTATCAAAGTGGCATGAGAGAGCTGAGTACCCCAGAGACTCCTGACACCCTTTGAGATACAGGCCATGTCCAGAGCACTGAGTCTGTTCTCAAGGAACCACAGGAGGCTGCAGACTAAGCCATGCACATTCTTGAGCTCACTCGCCTCTTAGTTCCCTTTGCGCTGTCTTATCTTCTCAGCTTTGTTATAGTTTTAACTAGCTCTTCCATTTCAGTTATGATGGGGTTTTTTTGAGAACCATTTATTTCTAGATGCTATTGAATTCTAAAGTTTGGTTTGGTTGATTTGAGCCGGATGACCCAAGGTCTGTCTCCAGAATCCACAGTGAAAGAAGAGAACCACTCTCAAAAAGCTGTCCTCTGACCCCATCCCTGCACTGTGGCACATAAAGACCCACGGCTTTTCTCTGTCACACACACAGACACTGGCTACATGGTTAAAAACAAATAAAAGTCACACAGAGGCCCAGAGATGAACTGAGGCAGAGATGGTGGCATTCTATTCCCAGCTCCCACTGTCCCACCGCCTGCCATTGTATGTGTGTGTCTGTTATTTACCATGTGTCTCAGACTGCGGTGACATGCAGTGGGGCAGAGAAGCGAGTCCAGACCCAGGAACTAAGTTCCCTGCATTTAAATCCCGGCTTAAACCCCCAACTATTTTGTATAAGATACTTCTCGTTGCTTCAGTGTCCTCATTTATAAACTAAAGCTAATTATAGTACACACTGCTCCGCTTACATAATAAAACTGAAGCTGCTACATGTAAGTTACTAGTGGTGATTCCTAAATTCCTAAGTCAGTCATAAACATGGCTTTTGGGACTTTTATCAACCTTTAAAATTGTGTATTTTAGTTATCTACTAATTTTTCCTTAGAGAAAAAAAATGTGAGACATAAAACCTAGTTAGATTCCTCTGTAACTCTAACAGGAATACCTTTTGTTGTTAGTTTAAGTCAGGGACTCACTCTAGAGCCCAAGCTGCCTCTTCCACACTCCTTCCTGAATACTAGGATTACAGACGTGCTACCATGCCTGGCTTTCTGAGATATTTCGAGGAAGGTTTTAGGAATTGCTGAGTTAGAGGGGGGAAAAATGTATAGAAAAGAACAGGACTGAATGTTTCAAAATTTCACTCAGAATCCCAAGAGCTTCCAAGCAAATCGTATCCTAAAATTTCTCTGTGGGTCAAGCCAACTTGCAGTGTTCAACTTTAAGTACCGTCCTGTCTTGCTTCTCTTCTGCAGATTTTGCGGCAACTCTGTTTAGGCAGGTCCTTTCTGGTTTTCTCCCCTCACCTCTCGGGATGAATTTGCACTATTTCTCTAATCTTTCACAGCCGCTCCTGGCTATTTGCTGGATCTTTCTCTCGAGCAGTGTCTTTTAATCTTTTACTTAATCCCGTGAAGCATCTCTGTCTGTTCGCTCTCCACCGATGGGCAGTGTCTTGGCCTTTCTCCTTTTAGGTAAAACCCTAGGTCTGCTTTGCTTTTTCTTCTCTATTGGGGCCTGATTGCCTAATATGGTAAGGTATTTCCCAGGCAAGACTGTACTGTTGCGCTGGAACAACAGCTTGCCTGAGTTTAAAGACACGGTAGGTAAGCTATCAGATAGACCTAGTTATTTATGTAGTAAAGCAATATTTTTATAGGACACCATATAACAACCACAACCTTTTTTTTTTCTTGGTGTGCTTTTTCTCTTGCGTTTAACAGAGTTAAAAGGATAATAAAATACAGATTTTCTCCATTCAGCTTCTTTATCTTTTAACAGATAAGGGAAAGAATAAATACATAAAAGCACCCAGAGTGGGTTTTGAGATGTCTGAGAAATTTGATAACATGATAATTAATGTTCATAAGATTTTTTTAACAATAGGGATAGCCGTAATAAGCAATAACTGTTCAGAGCAGTCCTCTGGGAGCCGGCCCCATGGGGTTGGCAGGCTGTTTGTAGGATAGCGAGCTCTCCTGTTTTTTTGCGGTTTGCAGCATGGCAGTTGAGAGCAGAGGATGGAGATGGTAAGCGGCAGCCAACCATCCCTGTCTGGGACATCGCTTGCCATGTGTTATGCCCTGAAGAATCTTCCCTAGTGGCCGCTGCCACCATGCCCTGGATGGACCTTTGCTCTCACTGTACACTGCGTGTGTTTTGCAACTGTAGTTTCTTAAAATACTGCAGACTCTATGCTTTTCTATATATGGATTGTGCCTTGCTCTAGTCCAGGCTGCAGAAACCATCTCAAGGACAAAGTTCCTTTTGGCATCTTCCTTTTATGAGCTCCGTTAATTTTAGGCCATGCTGTTGCCGAGGACTCTCAGTAATCAAAGCTCACAGGGGCTCCTTGGAAACCCTGTAGGTTTGGACTCGGTGTCATGTTACCTCAGGGAGTTACCCTCTAATCAGAAACCTTTTTAAAGATTTGATAAGCAGCCCTTCAAAGTAATATGGGCTTTCTTAAAATGTCTTATCTGAAGATTTTCCAACTATTAGCATAAGTTAACCAACCTCCTAGCCTTTTCTTTTTCTGGTCTATCTTCTTGCTGCCTCCAGTTGCCTACGAGACATTAGTTCGTGTTAGAACCTGTAACCTTACGTGGTTCTGGTGGGGGATCACTCATGAGCTTGAAATTCAGAGTAGAGATTTTTTGGTTTGTGGGGGAGGTTGTAATGGCTATAAAAAGGTAATGCATTTCATTAGAGAAAATGTATGAAGTATGGAAAAGCATAAAGCTGGTTCTCAAAAGCAGCAGGAGCACTTCTTGAGGCACTTGTAAAGTGCAGTGTTTTCAGAGGACATGGTGTTTGGGGACCGTGTGTGCAATTACTGGGAAGTGGCAGAGGTACTGTCCTGTGATGCTCCATAGGAGACAGACTTCCCTAGGAAGTCAGAAGAGTCTGAAATTAAAGTCACTTTATGGATAAATTCAGTTGGTATGGAGCAAATCTAAAAATTCAGACACCACACAAATTAGAGAGAAACCATACCTAGATGTTCTCGCCCTGACGGCAGGGCCACTGGGAGACATTTACAAGAAGCTCTGCATCTGCGTTCGACCTCTTCCTTCATAGAAATGATGATGTAGCCGAACCTCTGGCTACCTTATTATGTCTTAGAGTATTAGTGATCCAAGAATTATACGTACATACATATGTGTGTGTGTGTATGTATGTATGTATGTATGTAAAAACTGTGTGTATATTTTTTAATTTTATGTGGTAAAAATATAGCTCAGACATAGTGGGCATGGGGCAGGTTAAATTTCTACTATCAAAATAATGTGGGCTGGAGAGATGGCTCAGCAGTTAAGAGCACTGACTGCTCTTCTGAAGATTCTCAGTTCAAGTCCCAGCAACCACATGGTGGCTCACAACCATCCGTAATGAGATCTGACTCCCTCTTCTGGAATGTCTGAAGACAGCTGCAGTGTACATACATATAATAAATAAATAAATCTTTAAAAAAATAATGTGTGTGCATGCTGGTGTATATTTCCTTATATGTTATTCTTATTTATTTTAAGATTTTAGTTAAATTTTATAGCTTCAGTTCAGAACAGTAAAGGTGAGGCTATTAAAATATTTGTCATAAAAAGCGATTTTTCTTCTGCCACAAAGATTAAGAAAAAAATGTGGCCATATTATTTCGATAACATTATTAGCATGCTGATGAACTGGCTGGAGCTCTGGGTATTGGCACCTGCTGCCAAACCTTGGGTTAGCTGAATTTGATACCTTGAACCCATGTAGCAGAAGAGGCTTGTCTCTCTTATAAGTTGTCCTCTGACTTCCACATGTATGCTACAGTGTGTGGGCTTACACACACACACACACACACACACACACACACACACACACACACACACACACACACAATAAGTAAAGAAGTAAAAACAATTCCTCTTTGTATTTTCCCAAAGTGTTTCTATTTTCCAGTACATATTCGAAACCAACTTAATGATGTTCTTGAGAGAAGGATCATTTTCTACTTGAACATTCCTGAAACCCTGTCATTACCATGATGACAGTTTCACAAGGTTGTCTTCAAAGCACTTGGGTTCAAGTCTTTTATCAAAGTAGTCGGTCGTCTGATGGCTTTGATCATAAGAGCCTCCAGGAATAATTGTTCCCCTTTGAGCTGGAGTCTAAGGATTGCCTTGGTTACAAAAGTATTCGTTTCTTCTGTTGATAGCATGCTGGAGAGCCTTAACCATGGCTTTGGCTTAGCTAATGTTATGTTCTAGCCCCGTGATTGAGGTAGAAAGCTTAGTGTGGGATTTGAAGCCCCTTTTCAGCAAATGGAGTGTTTAGAGATTTGCTCCAGCAGGAATGTTAAGCTTGTGGCATTAACAGATGTTACTTGTAGAAGTGCTATTTTATTTTAGGTAGGACCTGAAAGGTTAGATGGTTACAGTGTAAAGACGAGTGGTTAAAAGTTATCAGTTGTGACTTTTCTCCTACCATCTTGTCAGTTAAGCATGTTTAAGAGTTAGATAACAGCCACACTGAGTGGCAGGAGTCTCTTAGGCAAACCAGACTCTCATATCTAAACACGATCCTTTAAACTGCGTAAATGTTACACACAAGTGCCCTAACAGAGTGGTCTGAATAGGTATGGCCCCCACAGACCTGTGTGTTTGAATGCTTGGCCATACAGAGCAGCACTATTAGGAGGTGTGGAAGAGTGTCACTAGGAGGTGGGCTTTGAGCTCAAGCCAGGCCTAGTGGCTCAAAGTCTTTTCCTGCTCCCTTCTGATCAAGATGTAGAATTCTCAGCGCCTACTCCAGCACCATGTCTGCCTGTATCTCACCATGCTTCCTGCCATAATGATAATGGACTGAACCTCTGAACTGTAAGCCAGCCGCAGTTAAATGTTTTCCTCTATAAGAGTTGCCTTGGTCATGGTGTCTCTTCCCAGCAATAAAACTCTAAGACAAGTACTAAGTGGACCACTGGGCATAACACTATTTAAGGGGTAGGCAGATGAAAAATATAAAAGAGAAAAGGTCAGAGAAGGAAGATGTTATAGGGGTGTGGAGGTGGAAGATAGTGTTCCACCAAGCACAAGAGTAAAAAGTTCAAGGACTATATTTGACAGAAAATTAATTTGAGATAGCTCAAGCCATCCATCCTGTCCTGGCTTCAGTCTTGAAAACTGGAAGTTTATGAACAGAGCTCTACACACACACACACCAAAAAAGAAAGCCCTTTTATATTCCAATGTCCTATGTCTAGTTGACCTTGCTTGGGTCAAGTCCTCCTCAGAGCCCATTTCTGTAGCCAGAGATTAGATGAGACAGAGTGAAAGAGGCCGTAAAATGTGGTGGTTAGACTTGAACTCGGATGGAATATGTGGCTCATTGAAGAGGGCTAAGCCCATGCCTAACATGAGTAAGGCCCTTAGCACTAAAGGAAAACAACAAATAAGCAAAAAACTAGACAAAGCATCCTCAGGTGGTAGTTAGCCTTGGTTACTTTAGTGCGTGTACTGAGAGTGGTAGAGATGGAGTGGTCAGCACGATAAATAGCAGCAATCCTGGCTGCTACATAGAGACTTTGGATGAAGAGATGGACAGCTACATAGAGTAGGTTCCCCATGGAAGACAGATTCTGTTACTGAGAGGAAAAGAAATAAAGTTGTAGACAGCCTACAGCCACCAGCAGTCCTGTGGGATCCAGTCCAGAAGTCTGAAGATCTGAAGAGTATCCATAGAGTTGTTGGTTGGGAGAAGTTGCTGGTGTGAGAACAGTGGAGTGGAGGGGAGTGGAGTGGAGTGGGAGAACGCCACAGAATGCTGTGTGCGATTGTGACTCATCTGCAGGTAAGGACTCGGATGGGTCTTCTGGTGTTCATAGCCTTGTGTTAGCAGACATTGGCTTTGTGAGCACACCTCCAATAAATTGCTGTTTAAAACAATCACAGAGCTAGGGAGCTTGCTCAATGGGTAAAGTGCTTGTGTCAGGACTTGAGTTCAAATCCCCAGAACCCACCATTGACTGTGGTAGCATACATTAGTAATCCCAGCGTGCCTCTGATGCTGGACGCTGGAAGCGCTGGCTCAGTTAGCCTGGCACATGCAGCCGTGAGTAACAAAGAAGCCCTGTCTCAAACAAGGTGGAAGGTGAGGGCTGACGCCCAAAGTTGTCCTTCACGTGGACACTCTGGCTTGTGTGCTCCCTCGAGTGTGCGCACACTCACACATGCACACCCTACCCCTCACCCTTGCTGAGGCTGGAGAGTTTGAGTGGATCTGCTGATGGTATCACTTGGCTCACTGTGCTGACTGACTGGCTCCATGCTGTACTCCCGATTGGCCTTGCATTAGCAGTCCTCAGCCACGGCTCTGCGTTCTTTTCTTTTGAGAACAGAGGACAGATCCACATTCTTACCTCCCCCTGTAAGGCTGTCCTGAGGGAATGAACAGTGGATATGTATTTTAGGAAATAGTCACACAGGTATAGCTGTAGATAATGTTTTATGCATAGAACATTCCACCACAAGGTCACAAAAAGTTTTACTTACTATGTAGAAGAGTCTTAGGCCCTGTTGAATAAAACAGAGTTGCTCCGTTAAGCTATTTATGATGGAAGAAAAATTGGAAATAACCTAAATGTCCAGCATCCTGGCAGTAGTTGAGAAAGCAGTGACTCACTGCTGCGCAAGATGCCATGACTCACAGCTTGTTTAACATTGGCCATCTAGGGCTTTTTCCATGGACGAACTCAATATAAAATAGCTGTTAAAACTGAGCCACAGATTATGGTACATGCCTTTAATCCTCTCTCTCAGGAGGCAGAGGCAAGGCAAGTTCCAGAGTCACCTTGTGTGACTCAAGCAATTGTCTCAAAAACAAAACAAAAACAAAACCTGAGTTACAAACATAATGTAAGCAGGGTAAAAATGTGCAATAAATGAAGTACTACTGAGTGAACTAGATCCAAAGTCAGATATAATGGCTGTGTCTGTATATCCCAGGTGGGCCTTGCGCTTTTCATCCTCCTGCCTCAGCCTCCTGAGAGCTGGAATTAACAGGCATGTGCTAGCACACTTGCTATGACTGACTGCTTGCGTGGCCTGCCTTCTCTGAATGTCCCTCAATCCCTTGTTACTGTTGTCATTTGTCTTCATGAATGCTTTGGTCCTCAAAACCCACCTAAGTTTAGATGCCCAGGACAATGACGGCCACTGCCTCAGCAGCCTCCTTATGACTTGAATGAGAATTGCATGATTTTTTCTTGTATGTGTGTTCATGTGTGAGGGTGCACAGGCATGTGCCTGTGCATGCACCCACATGTGTGCAGCACTTAAAGAACAACCTTGGCTGTCATTCCGTCAGTGTTTCTCACCTTTAGTTTGAGACAATCTCATTGGCCTGAAACTTGAGCAGTGAGCTGGGCTAGCTGGTTCGTGAGCAGGCTGCCCATCTGCTGCCCGCCCATCCTACCCTCTCTGAGATTATAGGCAGGCACCCCAGGACCAGGCTGCTTATATGGGTTCTGGGGTTGAGACTCCAGTCCTCATGCTTTACAAGGTCAATACTTTCCTGACTAAGCTATTTCCTGAGCCCTCAATTGAGAATTTATCAATTGGATACGTTTCTCTGTTTCTTCTAACCAGCTACTTACTACATGGGGTGGAAATATTGAAGAGTGAACTCCCTCCCTTTGTGCCATGTGTGCCCATACCATGTAGCATGGCGGATGCAAGTTGCTGTTTTACGTACAGCATTATGGATGTGAGAGAGGTGGTTGTTGTTGTTGTTGTTGTTGTTTTTAATGTATCTTTAAAGGGCTGTGAAGATTGCATGAGATGTGACTGGCTACATACTTCATGCGCTACTTTCTAATTTCTAGTCCACTCTTTTTTCTGTTCAGAACTCCTCCTTTACCCTTCTGTTCTTTGCTGTCTTTTCTGTGTCTTTGTTCACATAACTGCATATGCAGGGTCAGGTTTACTCTGTCCTGTAGCTTTGCTGTATGCTTCTCAGTTTGTCTCTATCTGTACTATGTTTGCGGTTGATTATGTTTCTGTTCTCTTCCCAGAGATCAGTGACAGGCATTCTGTTGGAAAGACCTTGGATTTGTCAGACTTATGAGGAGGACTTTTGCTTTGGTCTGAGTTTATTTGCTTCTTCTCTTTAACTTAGACTAAGGAATGGCTCAGCAGTTGATTGCACTGGCTATTCTTATAGAGGACCTGGTTTAGTTCCCAAAACCCATAGCAGCTCACAGCTATCTGTGGTTCCAGCTCCAGAGGATCTTATCTTCTTCTGGCTTACAGGGATGCTGGAAACATGTGGTGTACAGATAAACATGCAAGCAGAACACCCATACACATAAAAATATTTTAGAAAAAGAAGACCCTAGATTATGTGTATACCTAGGAACAACTTTACCCAGCTGCCCATGTTGTTCTTTTGCAAAATGGCGCCCAAACAAAGCCAAGTATCTGGTGATTCTGACTTCTATTTGATTTGAAGATTGGTTTCAGGAATATTTGGGGTTCTTTCTTTGCCTGGAAAACTATTCATTTAGCAGCCTAAAGAATGGAGGTGTGAGCCTGTTTATAAAGTCCCAAACAGTGAGGTTACAGAAGAGTCAGTTCAGAGGCTCTTTCAAAGCTCTTCTAGCCTCACTCCTACTTTGCAGATGAAAACCTGGGGCCCTCCAAGGGGATGTGGCTCAACCTAAGTTGTGTAATGCCGTCATGGTAGAAGATAGAGTGTGCCAAGGGCTGAGAGTTTCCAGTGCAGCATTCTTTCCACTGTGCTGATGGCTGGCTTCCAGCTGCAGGGCTGCAGATTGCAGATTGGTGCTTGTGACAAGACCCTGCTGACTGCGATGGTTCTTCATGGCTGGGGAAGGCACCGCACCGTCTGCTCCAGTTTGGGCGGATCCCATTCCCTGGAGGCAGGGGCACAGTGTGCACATGAGGTTTACACTGCAGTCTGCCGCTGCCCCCAGTTTCTTACCTTTCACAAAATCAGCTTTCTATTACTTTTAATTTTTTAAATAGATGTGTAATCTATTCAAGGCAAGTTTTATCAAACCTTCAAGGAGTAAGATTACTTAAAGAAACTATTGCAGAGATTAAAAAGAAGAAAACTAGAATTAGCATTAGCTTGTCTTTACTCCTGCTTATTTAGAAACAGTAAAAGGGGGCAGAGAACAAAAACTGAGTACTTAGCGACATCTGATGTGCCTAGGTGATATGTTTCATGGGACACAACCTAGGACTTTGTGGTCACCTTGCTGTGTGCTTAACAATAGACCTCCATTGCTCTTTGAGTTTGATTCCATTTGCAGTGGTGGTCTTTGGGTACCTTTTATGACCGTATGTATGTATGTATGTATGTATGTTTGTGTATACATACATATACATGTGTGTGTGTGCACACACACAATACATACATGTCTGTGATGTGAAAGAGTTGTTTGCTCTTTAGTTTATTCCTTAGAATATGATGCTAACTAAATGTACAGAGATTGGCTCATGATCTTAACTCTAGGAATACAGTGTTACATTCACCCCTAGTGACTTCCCAGACAATAACATGGCATGCTGCACCATGCAGGCTTCTTAGAACAGAGCCTGGATCACTCAGATTTGCTTCAGCCTGACCTTTGTACTCAGGACAGTATGTGGCTGTGTGTGCATCACAGTTGAGGCATCATGAAGCTCGCTTCTTTCCTCTATTGCATGCTGAGCAGCAGCCTCCGAGATCTCATTAATTTGATTTCCACGATGGTCCTGTTTCCCACAAACATTGCCATGCCTCATGAACCTCTCAAGTGGTGTTTCCTAGAGAAATGCATGTGTAGCTCTCACACTCTGCAAGTGTTTGCCTCAGCATGATTGTGTGTATGTAGAATTACACTGGCTTTGCATTGGGGGAATAATGGAGTTGACAGGACCATTAACTTGTGTACTCTGGGAATTGTCCCCTCCTCCCCCCAAGGCTAACTAAAGGAGTGTTGTTCTGAATTATGATGTGGGGATGAAATATAAGTTCTAAAGTACATACACAGACTATTCTTTACTTATTGTAAACTACAACAATCTGACAGAAAATAGCACTGTGAAATATGTTTCTTTCAACTTTTCTTTCTTATGATGACTGGGGTTTCCGGGATTTTATTTTATTTTATTTTTGTTTCGGTGAGCTCCCTGTATCTCAGGAATAGCAGGAAACGTGCTGGTGCTGCTGCTGCTGCTGCTGCTGCTGCTGCTGCTGGTGCTGGTGCTGCTGGTGGTAGTTTCAGGCAGTCTGGCTGCCTTCCCAGCTGTATATCCCAGGCTGCCATCAGACAGTGTTCCTGTCTTGGCCTTCTAAGTATTAGAATTATGGGTGTGCATCATGTGGCTGGCAGGTAGAAACATCTGCCTCATCTCCAAAGGAATAGCCATGTTTTTAAACCAAGCCAGAGCTCCTGTCTTGTGGGAAGAGCCTGGGAAGGGCACGCTGACTGTCCGTGGGAATAGGACAGACCACAGAGAGATGCTGGAGCACTTCACTGACTCAGAAAGAACAGTCTGAGTAAGGGAGGCTGGAGAGATGGAGCCAGACCTCACTGAGCAGCAGCATCCTTATCTAAGTTTGCTTTTGTTTGGAGGTCAGGCCAGGTTATTCTGTTCCCTGGAGTGTCTGTCTTCTCTTCTCTCCCCATTCCGCCCCCCTCCTTCTTTTCTTCTTTCCTTCTTTCTCTTCTCTTCTTTCTTTCTTGATGCTGGAAATTGAAGCCGGGCATTGAGTATCGAGGTACACACTTTTCCACTTACCTTTAACTGTTCCAAAATATGTGGACATGGAAATAAAGCCTGGTGTGTAGACAACTGACAGAACATGTGTGTGTTACCCGTGTCTGCAGAGCAGAGAGACTGCGTACCAGTTAACTGTACAGTGGGGGCAGGGTGTGTGCTAAAACATTACATTTGTTGATTATTGTTCCCACTGCATAGAATGTTTGGCCGAAGTTATAAGCTTTCAAGTCACTTACAAAATGTAAAATTAAATGAGGCTAATGATAATTTTGGAACTTGTGTATAAATAGGATTTATAATTTATTTTTCAATCACATGTTGTGATGCTTTTGTGATTATAACTTTAAGTTACAGGTTTCACCTTCCAGAAACTCACTGTTATCAAGTAAAGGAGCCTAAATTTTAGAATATTTTAGTTGGCAGAATACTTTGCCTGACATAGAGATTATAAATATAACCTATATGTCACAGATATCTTTGTCCTATAAACAGCTTTATTCAAGTGATTTGTATAGTTTTTTGCACAGGGTGGACAATAGTCTAATATAGGGTCTTATACATGCTAAGCACTCTACCATTAAGTAACACAAGAAGTTCATTTTAAAAACTATTCTAAATTGTAATTAAGTATTTTGATGGTTTAAATGAGAATGGCCTCTGTAGGCTCATATATTTGAATGCTCAGTCACCAGGGAATGGAAAGATGGCCTTGTTGGAGGAAATGTGTCATTGGGGTGGGCTCTGAAGTTTCAGAAGCACATGCTAGCCTGGATCTCTCCATTTCCCTTCCTTTCTCTCTACCTCTGTCTTTGCCTGTCAGTCGGAATGGAGCTCAGCTACTGATCCAGGGCCAAGCATGCCTCCATGTACTCCCCCCATGGTGACAATGTACGAAACCTTTGAAAGGGTAAGCTAGACCCCAATTAAATGTTGCAGGCAGAGGCAGGAAGATCTCTGTGAGTTCAAGGCCAGCCTGGTCTACAGATCAAGTTCTAGGACAGCCAGGGCTACACAAAGAAACTATCTCAAAAAAACAAAACAAAAATGTTTTCCTTCATAAGACTTGCTTTGGTCATGGTGTCTCTCGGCAGCAATAGAACAGTGACTAAGACATATATCTTTCTTTTTGACTTTTTATAATGCCTTGAGGTATTATATATGTATGATAAGCTGGGTAGATTTAAAATGTATAGTCTCATAAATTTTGTGCTATGCATACCCAAAACTGCCTCTTTGGATATCTTGGTCTTAACAAACGCCTCAGATAAATGGTACACTTTAAAAATATTTTTTTCATTTATGTGTGTTTGCACCACACACATGCCTGAGCACTATAGGACACATGAGTAAAAGGGACAGCTCTGGAGACCTGGGGTCTTCCTCCCACGTGTAGGATCTAGAGATCTAGCTCAGGTTATTGGCTTGCAGTCAGTGCCTTTCCTCAGTGCCTCCGTGCCTAGTCATATATTTTCAAGCTACATAAATATTTTTGAACTCTTTAAATAATTTTATTTTTTAAACTCCACTTTAAAAAAAAAACCCCACTTTGTTAGCCATGTGGTGGTAGTGCGCACCTTTAATCCCAGCACTCAGGAGGCAGAGGCAGGGGGATCTCTGAGTTCAAGACCAGCTTAGTCTACATAGTGAGTTCCAGGACAGCCAGAGCTACACAGAGAAACCCTGTCTCAAAAAAACAAAACAAAGCAAAACAAAAACAACAACAACAAAAAACAAAAACAAAAAAATCTGAAAACAAAACAAGAAAAAAAACAGCTCACCTTTGTTGCTTTTACTTTTATTACAAAGATTAAGTTCATCCTGAGCAGTGGGAAGTTTTCTTCCTCCCCGAGTGCCTTGAGCATTTTGGCAGGCTGTCCTTAGCAGAGGATGAGCAAAGTTCCAAGCTGACCTCTTTTACCAACGTCGCCTGAGTCTGAGTCCGGCTTCCTAGTCCTTGTGATGACCACTGAAAGAATTTTATACCAAACAGAGTTTAGGTTTAGAATATGGCAGAGTAAAGTAGAACACACCCTGAAGTGTGAGAGAGTGGGCAGTGACCAAAGAGAGCGTTGCAGAGCAGAGCACACGTAAGGGATGGAAGCAGGCAGTGACAACAGGGCCACTGCCCTGATCTACGATTTGGGCAGGTTTTATACGATTTGTAAGCTGCTTTTCCTGGGGAACTTCATCCTGTTCTCTTGGTTGACAGGTCTGTTTGGTTTGACTCTTACAGAAAGGCCAATGGTATGTCTTTGCTCTTTATCAGAACACTTCTTGCTAGCCAGTAATTCGGTAAGGCTTATGGCCCCTGGAGCCAGGTTTAAATAGTTATCTATTCAAGGTCACCATCAGCTAATGTGAGACTGGCTTGGGCTATATAAGACCCCATCTCCAAAAAAAATTTTGGGTTGTTTTCTAATAACTTCATGTCTTCCCCCAGGACCAGAGAAGACTCATGTTTTATTTATTCTTCTGACCATAATTAGTAACTATAGACAGCCGTAGTTAAAGTTGCTGCTTTACAGGCTGTTTGACTATGAGGGTAATGTCCAGCCCCCAGATCTTCCAAGCTGGCAATAACTCACCATTACAGAGGCTTGTTAAAGTGGTCAGCTTAATTTGTTCTCATGAAAAAGGAGTAGCTTTCCACAACTGCTTGCCTTCTAAGCTGTTCCTAAATGTAAATTTAACTACAAAACATGAAACTCAGGACTGGGGAGATACCTTAGGCCGTAAAATTCTTGCTGGGCAAGCATAAGAAATTAGGTTTGGCTTTCTAGCACCCATGTTAAGAAGTAGCGGCACCAGGTGCAGTGGTATACTTGTGTAGTCCAAGAGCTGCTGAGTGGACAAAACAGGAGGGTCTCTGGGGCTCACTGGCCAGCAGGTCTCTGTGACACACACACCCCTAATGGACCAATTCCAAGGCAAGTCTGCAGTGTGATATTTCTTGAAGGACTTTTTATAATACCTTACCCTTAAATACATTCTTGAGATTTAAACTTTCACAATAATACCAGAACATGATTTTTTTAACTACATGACCACAAAATTGGTAATGTTTTATAGACTAATAAAAGTTATTTTGGGATTAAAGAGGTGGTTCCGTGGTTAAAGGGCTTGCCGCAGGACCAGAAGAACATTAAGACCAAAGTTTGTATTCCCAGAGCCCGTGCTGGGTGGGCATGGTGGCCTGCCTGTAATTCCAGCACTTAGAAGATGGAGACAAAAGATCCCTGGAAAGCCGGTTGAGCAGACTGGCCATATCATGTAAGTCGGGGTTCAGTTGAGGAACTTTGACTCCATTAACAAAGTGAAAAGTGATCAAGAAAGAATCCAACATCAGCCTTGGGTCCACCATATCTACACACATCTCTACATACCCTCACACACATGTGAACATGGGAGTCCACCACATCCACACACATCTACACACACACACACACACACACACACGTGAACACCAATATGTATATACGCATACATGAAGGTAAAGATTTATAAGGTCCATCTGGGTGATTTGTAGGTCCTGTTTACTTTTTTTCTCTGTTGCTGTCTTGTACTTTAAGACTGCACTGCCTCCTCCCCTCATAACAGACAGCCCAACAGAATGTACACAGCTTTTTAGTGGATGTGTTTCTGGTCCTGATTTTTTAACTTTTATCGCCTTTTCAAAAAGAACCTTTTTGAAAGCAATCAAAAGCCCTTTCTTGAACTGAAAGAATTGCCCGGCTTCTCTCTGCTCTACATTTTCATACGTGTGTAATAAAGGCCAGTCCCCCTCTTGCACCCTAGAATGATTCATTATAAAGGTTTGTGATCAAACCCCTAATGTGTTCTCCTCACTCCGAGTCATTATTAACTGTGCTGTCATCAGTAATCTTCCCCACCTCTGCGAAAGAGCAGGATCTTCATGGCACATAAACCAAAGCCAAGCATTAAAATGGGAAAACATCTCTAGAGATGGTTCAGTGACTAAGAGCACTGGCTGCTCTTGCAGAGAGGACTGGAGTTCTGTTCCCAGCACCCACATGGTAGCTCACAATTATGTGTAACTCCAATTCCAGGGAATCTAACCCCGTCTTCTGACCTCTGTGTGTGCCAGCACATGTGTGGTACATGGACATGCATGTAAGCAAAGTACTCATAACAAATGTAAATCTCTAAAACAGAGGGCTTTATTCTCCCTCATTCCCTAAACACTAGGCAGCCTCTCCAGATTCCTAGCCATAGAACCGGGATACAGGCACAGGCCGCTGAGGGCAGCTCTTACAGACACTGATGGGCTTCTGATCTGGCTCCGTACCATCACAAGTATTTAAAAACAACTCACTTACACTTGGGAATGTCATCCAGTGTTTGAGTACTTGGAAAGCAAGCATAGGGCCCTGGGTTCAAGCCCAGCACTTAAACCAAACCATACAACCACAAAAAACATATTATTTGCTAAGTATGAAGTCAGATATGAGTAATACTAAAACATATAGAAAGGTGTGGAGAGATGACTCTGCAACTGAAAATACTATAGGACCCAAGTTCAATTCCTAACCTCTTGAAAATCCAGCTGCACAGCACCTGATGCTGTCTTCTGGCCTCTGTGGGAACCAAGTACACATAGCCCGCACAGACACATAATTATATATATATATATATATATATATATACACATATATACATACATATATATATACACACACATACATAATACATACATACATATGCACACATACATAATACATACATGTGTGTGTGTGTACATATATGACTAGAGGTTGAGGTTTGTTTTAGAGCAGTTAGGAGACTCTTTTTGTACTTATATAAATCTAAGATTTCCTGTGATTTCTTTGAAGATAGGAATCATATTATAAAGAACTTTATAGTTCCCTAATACCACTTTGCACTTTAATGGTTGTTAGATGGATTAATGAAGGAAAAGTGTCTGTTGACAATGAAAAATAAAAATCTACCCACTGACCCTTATATTCATTCATAAACAGGCCCCAAAATGATTGTTCTGCATTTGACTCTTACTCAAAGAAAGAGTAAACTATTTAAACTATTATTCTTGACTGGTAATATTTGACTCCTCATCACCTCCCTAAATCTGAGTTAAAATGTACATATTATAGCAACTCAGTTTACTACAAACTAAGGTACTTAAAAGTTGATTTGCAGGAAGCAGCCAAGAAATTCTTGAAATATGATGTAATGTCTAGTGAACTATTGGAGTTCCCCTTTGGGCCTTGAAGATCTTTGGAGTCTGGAAGCTATGCTCACCTTTCCTATGGGGACTTTCCCATGATTTTGCTTTATCTAATAAATTTTGTCACTGTATCAAAAATAGAATAATAGAGGTCGTACTTCTAGATGCTTAAGTTTCTTCAGAAGAGTCTAGGACTAGACCTGATTTCTCACTAAAGTCATCTAACACTTACTACTGTAAGCATCGTAGCGTGTGTGTGTGTGTGTGTGTGTGTGTGTGTGTGTGTGTGTGTGTGTGTGTGTGTTCAAACACACACATGCATGCATGCACGCACACATGCACACATACTGACCTCAGTCCTCACCTCCATCTTGTTTTAGGGCAGGCAGGGTATGTTCTTGTTTTGGTGCAGTGTATGTGTGATATAGCTGGCCCCTGAACTTCCTGACAGTGTCTCCTGTCTCTACCAGGTCCAGTTCTGCAGTGATATTGCTAGGATTACAAATGGTGCCATCACATCTGGCTTTTAGGGTTGAGCTCAAGTCCTCAGACTTGTATAGCTAAGGCTTTTAACTGTTGAGCCATCTTCCTGTCCCTCTTTCTTTTCTTTTTCTTTTCCTTTTTAAATTAGATATTATCTTTATTTACATTTCAAAAGTTATCCCCTTTCCAAGTTTCCCTCCGAAAATCCCCTTTCTCTTCCCCCTCCCACTGCTCCCCAACCTACCCACTCCCGCTTCAGAACATCTATGGCTTGTGCTGTAAGATCAAGAATCGCCAAATGGGACCTCATAAAATTGCAAAGCTTCTGTAAGGCAAAGGACACTGTCAATAAGACAAAATGGCAAGCAACAGATTGGGAAAAGATCCTTACCAATTCTAAATCCAGTAGGGGGCTAATATTCAATATATATAAAGAACTCAAGGAGTTGGACTCCAGAAAACCAAATAACCCTATTAAAAAATGGGGTACAGAGCTAAACAAAGAATTCTCAACTGAGGAATACCGAATGGCTGAGAAGCACCTAAAAAATGTTCAATATCCTTAATCATCAGGGAAATGCAAATCAAAACAACCCTGAGATTCCACCTCACACCAGTCAGAATGGCTAAGATCAAAAACTCAGGTGACAGCAGATGCTGGTGAGGATGTGGAGAAAGAGGAACACTTCTCCATTGCTGGTGGGACTGCAAGCTGGTACAACCACTCTGGAAATCAGTTTGGCAGTTCCTCAGAAAATTGGACATAGTCTTTTTTTTTTTTAATACTTTTTAAACTCTTCCTTCCCTCTCCCTAATTTAAGCTTATAAACTGGAGATAGAAGCAACTGCTGCTGCCCCTCCCTCTTCACATGATAACAACACTTGATTCTGAGTTGCCAGCTGGTGGAGCTGGGCGGGGTGTGGGGGGTTCCTCTGTGATAATTCCCAGCCTTCTTGGGGGTGGGGGTCCTCTGTGATAATTCCCAGCCTTCTTTCCTTGGTATGATGGTAAGTACAAGTTCCTCTGGATGAAACAATTTAACGACGAGGCTGGGCCACAGGGCAGACACCTTTAATCTCAGGACTCCAAAGGAGGCAGATCTCTGAGTTTGAGGCCAGTCAGGGCTTCAAGGTCAGACTCTGTCTCAAAAAAACTTGTAGTGACATTCAAGGACTCTAATGTCATATACCACATAAGGATTTGCAGGGTGCATTTGAACCCTGTGTTTGTGTGGAGAACAGTCTGACACTGGCCACCATATCATTTCTCTCACCTTATAATCGTCTTTGTCAAATTCCACATTTGGGTTAGTAAGTAGTTTTCAAACCTAACTGATGCTATGTACTATTGGATCAGTTCCACTTCAAGCACACACCCCTTGCCAGTTTGATAGCTCGGAAATTAGACGGCTGTCCTTGCCTTAGGCCTGACTAAAAACTGTTCAGCTCTTTTCTTCACCAAAAGACTTGTGCTGATTTTTTGGTTATATCAATGTCTTCACACTATCAACCTCAAACCTTTTGCTATAACTGCAATTTGAAATACATGGGATATTATGATCTATTACATATGTGTACATGTATAAATGTATTCCACACAACTGAAACAATAGTTTGAAGAAAGCATAACCCTCTGTGTGACACTAGAATTTACCAGTCTGTTTCACTTTTTATTGATCTGGCTATGAGCCATTAACTTGATTTATGGCCTATTAATGAGTCTCAAATTATAGCCATTGTACCCTTCCAAATAGTTGCTTTGACAACCCCTGTTCTGTGAAATCCTAGAGTCATCTAAAATGAGAAGCTATTTTTCAAGAGTTCTTTGGAGACATGGCATCTGTTTGTCCTCTTTACCACACCAGTAAGATATAGGAACTAGACTTTTTTCTTTTTGTTTTGAAACAATTTTAAACCATATTTAAGACTAGAACAAAGAACCCTTTTTGCCCTCACTCAGTGACCAAGTTCAAGTATTACCAATTGTCTCGACAATGCCACTTCTAATAAAACGACCCATGCCTGAACCACGAACCCACCAAGCTTTCACTCTCTATTCAGCCCTCCTTGGCTCTTTACGTTGATGTTTGAGGTTAGAGCCCAGTCGTCTCCATCCCTGGGTTTGGGTGTATCTGGTGTTCTGTATAAGTCAGCAGGCTACCCTTTTGGGGCCATGGCATCATGTCACAGGAATGACACTATATGCTCTCGTTTCAAACAGTCCTAATCACTGTGCTGTTAGCTCTCCTCTATAGATTAAGATGGCATGTGCCAGGATTCTTCATGGAAGAATTCCTTTTGTTCTTTAGTGATTAATAAGTGCGTTATAAAGGAATACTTTGGGATCTTGTAAAATTAACTCAGTCATCCGCTTTAACCACTGGTTTGAGATATATTACTATTCCTTTCATGGGCTGATTTTACAACGATAGTTACTTTAAAAAATGATCATCCACCCCTTAGTTCATCACTCTGTATTTATAGTAGACATTTTACCATAAGGAACAACATTCTTCATTTCTTGTTTATTGTTCTTACTCCTTTATAGTAGTGTCTATTCATGAATGCTTGATTTCTTCGATGGTTAATTCATTGTTAATCACTTTTGATGTCCATGTCTCCCGGTTCTAAACCATCTTTTGGTGGGATTTTTTGTTGTTGTTTGTTTGTTTGTTTGTTTGTTTTGTTATGTGCCTATTGAGAACCAGGCTCATTTCTTTCTCTTCCCCAGCTCTGGAACCAGCTAGTTTCCGAGGAGCCCTGTTCCTTTCAATTAAGCATAGCATTCAGCTGCTGGTCTCTAAATGTTTCTGGGGTGTTGCTCTTCGCCAGCTCTCGGAGTAATAGAAAGCAAGGGGATGTATGCATGCACACACTTCCATTTAACTCTCTATACCGAAAACCACGAACTGTATCACTACTTTCAATTCTATTTAAAAACACAGAGAAGTCATTCTGGCCTTCATATTTATATCTTTAAAAAAACAAAAAACAACAACAAAACCCTATTGTACTTCATCTGTTTTTGTCCAGCATCCTTGTGCAAATGCAGTCCCCTAACTATACTAGGCTGTGGCAGAGACAAAGGCGGGTTGTTTGACTCTGAATCTGTCCTTTAGAAGCGACACTGCAAAGGAGGATGACTTGAAAACCCGATTCTCTGTATGACTGCAGCCAGGGGTGTGGCCTTTCAGCCCTTTCCACTGGACATCAGAGGTGCTTTCAGTCTCAGGGGGAATTAATGTCTTTTTAAATCTAAAGGAAGAGTATGTGTTTTGCCAAAAATGAAATGTATATATAAACCAAATGTACAAAGAGAATTTAGATTCAGCTTTCTGGAGAAATTCTCTCAGGCCCAGATCCAGTGTGTTCCTATGAGAGTCTCGGACCCTCTAATCATCGGTAAGGCCTGGCTTCCTCGGTGGCCTTGATTGGCAGGTGGTCTTTTCACACTGGCTTGTATTCAGCTGAGTTGGCAAGAGTGTATCCTCAGTGGTGCTCTGCGTGCTTCTCGCTGACTGTGCAACGTCGGCCAAGTCGGCTGGGGAGAGACGAGGACATAGGTTATATGAAAACTCTGCTATAAAGGAATTGTCACTGTTAGAACTTGCTTAAATAAACATATAATATAAATGAGAAGGGACAAAATGACCATTTAAGAATAAAGGGATTTACTGGGTGGTGGTAGCGCACACCTTGAATCCTAGCACTTGGAAGGCAGATGCAGATGGATGTCTGAGTTCGAGTCCAGCTTGGTCTACCACAGAGAAACCCTGTCCTGGTGAGAAGAATAAAAGGGGTTTATGATCCCTCTCCAATCCTAGTAAGTGAAGTTACTATATAAACTTTAGAGAAACAGGTCCAGAAACTGAGACTGCTTAGAGTTGTTTTTACTGTCATGTCAAAGAATAGTGTACCCATGATAATGTTCATTCAACATACTAACAGGGTTAGCTACGTGAGATAGATCCATATTATAAAAATAGATCGGGGGTCAGGAAAATGGCTCACAGGATAAAGGATCTGATTCAGGACTTGACAACCTGAGTTCAAGCCCTGGAAGCCAAATGGTGAAGGAAAAAAAAAAGCAGCTCCCCAAGTTGTCTTCTGACTTACATGTACACACACACACCATGGTACATGTGTGTCACATCAGGCAAGACATAATAAATAAAACAAAAAGTTCACAGATAGGAATTCTCACAATAATGGGCCTTTTAGATGGAGCCTATAATTCCAGCTTGTTGTAGAATTAACTAGTCTTAAGGAACTGTTTTCACATTGAAAGTGAATCAAGACTTCTTTGTAAGTCCTTTTCAACTGCATTCATTAAACTGACCCCCCCACCCCAAGTAGATGATCACTTTTGCTTATTTAACTTCACAAAATACGTGTTTGGAATAAAAGAGATATCGAAACAGCCAAGGCAAATGAGTCATTAGTTGGAAGTAGTTAAGGGGAAAAGTATGAATTCCATGTGAGAAGGGGGGGAGTGGGATAGAGTTTCCAGGAGCCTGGAGGGAGAGAGTTGTTACTCTGAGGATAAGCCCACTGGCTTTGAAAGCATCTGGCTTAGAAATACTGGACAATGCGGCAGTGACAAGAGAGCAAGAGATTAAACAAGATGTTTCTTCAAGGCCAAGTGCAAGCTCCTTCAACGCCCAGCAAAGACATTCCTTTCTTGTTAACTCTTAATTTTCTCTGTGCCGCTGAGCCCTGTCATCCACCAGTCATTGTTTCCTGCCACCTTCATGCCACTTTCAAATCTTACTCCTTCCTGACTGTGGTGTCCGAAGAAACTCTGATATATTTTCTAATAGAAACTTAGCCAATAAGATCTCTGCTCTACAGAGCTTACTTTGTAGTGCCCAGAGTTTCAAGCTGCTGGCCTTTCTTGCAGCGCAAGAATGACAAGGCTTTAAAACTTCACATAAAAGGCTTGAAGGTACTTTCATATTTCTGTCTGGGCCTGTTACTTGAGAGATATGAAAGCTGAAAATCACCATTCTCATACACAAAAGAAGGGTTTACAGAGACCAGCCTTGGCAACTGCTGTTTGCTCTGGGGTGGGTAGTATCTATTGGGGGTTGTGGGGTTGCCCCTAGGCGTGCCCGCAGCCTCCATTCCTCGAAGCTGGCCGCTCTTTTCCTTCTACAAGTGGCAACCAAGTTCTGGGTTGAAAGTGAATCCTTGCCCTTGGCTACTCTCCAGCATTCCTCGCTGAGCGAATGGGGATTTGGAATGTCAGAAAATAGAAGAGGGGAGGGGAAAGATGTGCGTATGACTCTGAGTGTTTAGAGCACAGGCAGCTCGTCTGGAAGGACTTAGGAAAGCTTCACTTCCTCAGACTGCTTCCTTCCCACAAACTCTTGGTTCCTGCTTTGTGTTTTAGTTGTTTAACCTGAGTTGAGCACAGCAGTTCAGACCCTGACAGCCCAGTGGAGTCAGACTGAGGGGAGACAGGGTGACCCCAGAGGACGTGTGTTTCTTCCTTCTGGATAAAGGGACAGTGCTTGTCCCCAGACTCGTCTGCAGCAAGAGCCATTCTTCTGGGATTTAATCAAGAGTCATCGGGAGCCCAGATTCAGGTTTTATTCCCGAGCCAGCCTGAGTAAGAAGTGACCTTTGGACAGGATCACAGATTCAGTCTAGGCATGAAAGGTGGTGTTCGGCACATGCCTTCTACTGCTCATACTTGTGATTGAAGCCACACTGGAATACTGATGGGACACAACACACCGCTCTGTAACTGTGGACTGGCTCAAAGCTCAAGACTGTAATTTGCAAGGCGGCTTTTATCCTTTATTTAGTTCTATCCAAAGTCATCTTTTATCAGCTCAAACGGAGGAATTCTGTAAAAGTTATCTACAGGGACAGATCCCAGCTTTGTGTGAAGAATCCAGAGGTTGGGTATCTGTCTCCATCTCCAGGAACCATGTCCTCTTTATATACACGAAGTAAGGAGTTCACACGGAGTAGGAAATCTCAGTCTGATTCTCCCCCAGCATCTCCCTCCCCGACCGCCAAGACACTCCGAGTAAGCCTTTTTTATTTATGTCTGGTCGTAGCATGTCAAAGGTGGGAAGTGTGTGTGCATATAACTCGCAGGCTGAGGCCGAGAAAATGGGTTATTTCAGAGTGTGGAGAAGTCAATAAGGAGGGAGGTTGCAAGTAAAGCCCCAGCTAGCTTTCCTAAAGGGGTCGTGATTCCCAGTACTTGATACTGTCTTAAGTAAAAGCAGACTTAAATAATTCAGGCTACTGTTTCTGCCTCTTAGCTTTTAATCTGTTGTAAAATGCTTGGTAGTAAGATTCTGGAGAGCTTTTTGCTTTGTGTGATCTGTTGTTTAGTTTTTCATTTTGTTTTATTTTGTTGGGTTGGTGGGTTGGGTTTTTTTCAGGTTTTTTTTTTTTTTTTTTTGGTGTTGTTTTGAGGCAGGGTCTTACTGTGTAGCCTTGTTTGGCCTAGAACTGGATATGTAGGCCAGGCTGGCCTCAAGCTAAAAGCACTCCACCTGCCTCAGCTTCCCAGGCACTGGGAGTAGAGGTGTGTGCCACCGTGCCTAGCAGATTCCAGGGTTTATCACAGAGTCTTATGGAGAGTCTCTTTAGGGTTGTTTGTTTGTTTGCTTGTCCACAGTCAGTTGCTGTTTTTCCTGTGTTTTATGGATCAGTACTATTTTAAAAGAGAAAGCTACCAACTGGCATGAAGCTGTGTAGATCAGATTTTCATCATTTGCAAGTCCTGCATGCATATTCATATATGTGTGTGCATAAGACAAAGTGTGCCTTCGCCTGGTTTATGTCTCCATAAGTGACAAAACATCAGAATGAATTAATCCCTATGGATACGTGCAACCTTCCTCTCAGGTACCATCAGGAAACTTCGTGCTTAAAAACCAAAAAAATAACTTTACCCTTTGACAGCCAGCTAGGTTAAGGTGCTTATAATATCTTAGGCAGAGTCTCCATTGCCTCTGGTGACTGTGTCTGCTGAATTTTTAAACCTAGAGATATTTTGTGTATAATTTACTGTCCTCCTTGGTCAAAAGCTGGCCAAAGCAAGAAATGCTACCAGCAGCAAATGCGCGGGGAGAAGCCCCGATGGGCATATTAGGTAGTAGGCAAGAAGCAGTTCCCTCTTAGGAGCTCCACTGTGGTGTGGGGAACACACAGCGTAAAGGCAGTTGGCTGTCCTTATTTGGAGAGTCGTGGGAAGAAAATCTGCAAGAAACCTCAGCAGCTTCTTTTTATTGTTTTATTTTCATTTTCAGTATCTCCGCGTGTAAGTTGTCATATAATAGAATTTGGAATGCAGCATATTGGTCTGGACTCCAACCAGAGATATTTACCTACTAGAGTGCCAGAATAATGCTCCTATGTGAAACTGGCTTGCTCATGTTTCCTTCTGTGAGAGGACCAAGGGAGGCTGTGGTGTGTGCTGTCCCCACTCCTGAGCTCCTGGGGCTTTTCTTCCGCTCACGGACCTCCCTTTACCACGGGCTCAGGCACCGTTTACAGCAGCCATTGGATATTTTCTGGTGGCTCCTAGTTGATGTCCACAGAACTGAGCACCGTTACCTCAGTTAATGCTTCTTCTCGCTGCCCCCCCCCACGTACCCCATGGCACTTTTGGATGTGGAGAGCCCCTGGTTAAAGCTCAGACATTGCACACACAGCCCCGGAGGCATACACCATACCTGTGATCACTCAGCAAGCTCCTGATTAGTAACCGTCCTCCTGTTTTCTCTTTCTCCTTCCTTCATTAGCAGTTTGGTGCTTCTTTCTTCCTGCCTCCACCCTTTCCACCCTCATTCTCCTACCTCCCACTCCTGCCTTAGACAGAGGGCACAGGGGGAGAACATTTGGGAGTTTAGATTACAGGAAACCAAAACATGGGTAGGTTTAATAAGAGACCGCTTCCCAGTTTTAATGGCCGGTCAGTGGCTGTCGATTCCCACACTAGCATCAGACTACTACAACCAACTTCCAGGGTCCAGATGGTTTGAGCCACGCTGTAGAGAATGTTACTTTTCATATGGATTCATCGCATGAGATTTCACTTGTCTCCTCATTTACTCTTATATTTGACTAATTACTGGGTGTACCTGGGTTTTGGGTGTACCTTAACAATGCATTTACTGTGGCTTTCTACTCATGCTCCTTCTGATGCCTAGTTGCAACAGGCTGGTCCCCTGGGCCCTGTGAGCTGGGTGTTAATGAGTTACATAGAAGAGACAAGGCTTGCCTAGTATCACTTGGATGATAAGCAGCAGAGTTCTAAGCTCAGATTTCTCTACTTTATAAAAACCCTTATCAACACTTCAGTGCAAGCAGGTAGACTTGAAGGTCAAGTTTAAGGGTCTGCTTATGGGCCAAGATAATATTTTAAAACCTAGGTAGCTGTAGGGACATGGGAAGTTGAAACTGCAGGGAAGAAGAATGCTGTGTTTTTGACCAAGGGAGGCAACTGACAGGCCATAATTGAATCTCCTATGACTGGTTCTTAAATTCCTGTCGTGCCCTCTGGAGTCAGAAACACCACAGATCCCGAGACCCTGTAGGCCTCAGATTTCTCTTAAAGAAAATGGCCAGGCCAATTACTCTATCTTGAAGTCATGCCCCTTCCCCCAACTAGAGATTGCAATCATTGGCAATGTACAGCCCCTGGTTGATCTAACATTCTTCAAAACAGGACGGAATTTTTGAATAAGTATTTAAAGTTTTATTATTATTCTAGTGGTGTTAAAGGAGCTAAATATGAAAACTTCCATATAAGGAAAATGTCTTCAGAGAATTTTTAAATAATGGCTGTTTACATACAGAATATTTTAGACATTTTGTTCTTCAACAAATGTTCAAGAAGCCCTATGGGTAAATTAAAACTAGCTGAATAGGTGTTGTTTTTAACTTGTGAAAACAGTGATAGGATGATTTTTGTGGAGTCCAAACCCAGAAACTATTTTATCACATACCTTTTCTTCTGGACTCTTGGCAGTATCTGATGTTTTCTGAATTGTGTAATGCCAGATTTCTGTTCTTAGTAAGCCTATGACCTTTTTAATAGTGTAAAAGCCTAATCCAGGCCAACAAGATGGCTTAGTAGGTAAGGCACTTCACTCTAAGCCTGGTGACCTGAGTTTGATCCCCAGGAAACGATGGAAGAAGAGGAAAAACTCCCACAAATTGTCCTCTGACTTAGGCACAAAAGCATGTGCTCACACAAAAGTAAGTTAATAAATGTAAAAAACAAAACAAAACAGAAAAAACAAACCAACCACCAGCACCACCAACAAAACACTACTGCCTGCCTGCCTGACTGCCTGCCTGACTGACTGACTGACTGCCTGCTGCCTGCCTGCTGCCTGCTGCCTGCCTGCCTGCTGCCTGCTGCCTGCTGCCTGCCTTCCTGCCTGCTGCCTGCTGCCCATCTGCTGCCTGCTGTCTGCCTGCCTGACTGACTGCCTGCTGTCTGCCTGCCTGCCTTCCTGTTGCCTGCCTGCCTGCCTGTCGTCTGCCTGCCTGCCTGCCTGCCTGCCTGCCTGCCTGCCTGCCTGCCTGCCTGCCTGCCTGCCTGCCTGCGTGTCGCCTGCCTGCCTGCCTGCCTGCCTGCCTGCTGCCTGTCTGCTGCCTTCCTGCCTGTCTGCTGCCTGCTGCCTGCCTGCCTGCCTGCTGCCTGACTTCCTGCCTGCCTGCCTGCCTTCCTGCCTGCCTGCCTGCCTTCCTGCCTGCCTGCCTGCCTACCTGTCGCCTGCCTGCCTGCCTGCCTGCCTGCCTGCCTGTCGCCTGCCTGCCTGCCTGCCTGTCGCCTGCCTGCCTGCCTGCCTGCCTGCCTGCTGCCTGTCTGCTGCCTTCCTGCCTGTCTGCTGCCTGCTGCCTGCCTTCCTGCCTGCCTGCCTGCTGCCTGACTTCCTGCCTGCCTGCCTGCCTGCCTGCCTGCCTTCCTGCCGCCTGCCTGCCTGCCTGCCTGCCTGCCTAGGGTGTGGCTTTCTCCCTAGTGAAATATCACTCATATGTAAAAGAAAGTATATGTCCTCATCAATCAAGATGGCATTTACTTTTGCTCATTCATATTTTTAAATAGTATTTGTTATTCTTTGAACATAAATTATATCCTTATTGTTTTAAAAAAAAACACTCCCTTAAAAGCTGGAGAGATGGCTCCCGATTAAGAGCACTTATTCTTATATAGGACCAAGGATTGATTTCCAGCAAACCGCATGCCGCCTCTCAATCATCCATAACTCCAATTCCAGAGAACCCAGAGTCCCAGGCAAGCACGTGATCTGCACACATACATGCAGGCAAAGCATTCTTACACATATAATAATAAAAAAAAATACTTATTACCTGGTGTGGTGATAGCATAGGCCTAGCTCTCAGGAGGTGAAGACAAAAATGTTAAGATCACAAACTTGAGCTTAGCCTTAGCTAATTGAGTTCAAGTCCAACGTCCAACATGTAAAACCTCGTATCCTCCAAAACAAATAACCGGATCATCGGCCTTTCTCTTCATTAGGCAGAAGTGTCCCTCTGCTCCTCTTTATCCCCCTACATCCCAGCCCTCACTGAGAGGGGACATGCTGCGTTATGGAGCCTTCTGTGGGCTAGTGAAGTAATCTCTTGAACAGGTCCTTTCTACTCTCATAATTCAGCATGTCTTGTATCTAAAATTGTATCTGAACTGTTTGGTCAGGGTTGCTTTAGGCCTAACGTCTCTAGGAACTGTTGCTCTGTCATCTGATTTGTTACTCTGGAAAAGCAGAGCCATGCCCCTGTAGTAGAAACTCTCTTCTCTTACCATGAAGCAGCTGGAACAGAAGATGCAGGCTTCATATAGTTGCCTTTGAGGCTTCTTTTCAGAGCAGGTTTTCCAGCATTAAAATTCTAAGTCAGGCTTGCCTGCAAGTCATCCCAGCTGCTCAGGAGGCAGAGGCAGGAGGAACAACAAGCGTAAGGACCACCTGGGCAACTTAGTGAGACCATCTCTCAATAAGAAGTTTAGAGAAAAAAAAAAAAAAGCCAGGGCTAAGGAATCGTAGTCATTGAGCCTAGAATGTGCACGGCCCTATGTCAAATCCCAGTGCTACCAAAACTTAAAAAGAAAGAAAATTTAAAATTTGGAACCACATATATTTACTATCAAAGTATTCTTTGCTTGTTAAAATATGCCCCTCAGGAGGCTGAGGCAGAAGAACCACAAGATTGAAGCCAGTCTGTGTGTGTGTGTGTGTGTGTGTGTGTGTGTGTGTGTGTGTAAGAAAGAAAGAGAGTAAATATAAATATAGAACATATGTGATGCATGTGTGTGCATGTGTAAGAGAGAATAAATATAGAACATATATGTACTTCGTGTGTGTGTGTATGTGTGTGTGCATGCTAGTGGATACCCAAAATGAAGTGATGATTTTGATGATAACTCATTTGATGATAACTGTGCTGACTACAGCTTGAAGTGAATCAGCATCTGAATATCTGAATTCTAGGAATCTTTTAACCAGGCAATTGTGCGTTGATTGCTCATTTGTGATACAAGGATTTGACCTGTATTTATAACCCAAGATCATTAGCATTTAGTCTGGATTGCTTTAGGTCTAACATCTCAATTGAAAGGGTTTCACATAAATATTTTCATACCAGCTAGCAATTACACAAAGGGAATGGTTAATCTATTCCCTCTGTTTTATAATTACTCTAATCAATTCATTAGAGAAATTGAATGGTAAAAGATTGCAGTTTTCATGAGAGCTTATTTATTAGGGCCTCTAGTTTTCAGGACAAGGGCGCACTACCTCTTCCCTTTCCAGCCTTGGTTACTGATCAGCCTTGGGGAAGTGCTTTGTATACCTCTGGCCAACAACAAGTACTTTTATAGAGTAGTGTTTTATGGTCTTTACCTAAGATTCTACATCTGAGGCATTACTAGTCTAGAATCCTTTTTGTTTTTCTTCATTAAATTCCACTTTATAATTCATTATCATGGAATGAGAAACATTTTTCTGGGTAATTAGGGTGCAATCTGTTAGCCATTTTTTTCCTGCCTAATTAAAGCCACTATCTTTTTTCCCCCCACCCCCAAGAAAAGTCAATAAACTGCAATTCTTCAGTCCAAGGAATCTTCTTGGGCAGTAGTAGAGTCTGTAAAAATGAAATAGATCCCCCTTCGGAAGCCATTCATCAGGTTCTAAGTAGACACACACTGGCTTTGCTAACCCATGCCTTACATAGAGCCTTGTTGAGGTAGCTTCTGGAGCCAGGCTGTATGGGCCACAAAAACTGGGCGTTTTGAAGACACCAGCTCCATTCTGCAAGCCAATTCCTCCTCTTACTATTCCACTTCCCATGGTAAGTAGGCAGTGCGTCCCCTGCTCTGTTCTGATATGTGGTCTCACTATGGGCTAGACTTCAATTCATGGTCAGTCCTCCTCCCTCAACTCAAGTAATGGGGATTATGGACTGTGCCAAATGTCAGCCAATCTGCTCTACTATTAATCCTTTCACAGCTAACGGCTCATGAGCATCTGCTGTGTTGTAACCCCTATTTCATATGCTGCAAATCATAATGAAAGATATCTTTCTAATTGAGAGATGAAAAAATGAAGTTGATGTCACAGGGAGAGATGAATTTTCTAATAAGGGCATAGGTTCAGAGTATTTTAGTTGAATCAAGTAGAAAATGTATTATCCTTATGTGTGCAGAGTAGAACCTAGATGACAAAGAAGACTCATATTGCAGAGGCAGAGGCAGAGGCAGAGGGAAAAGGCATGAGAAAATATGCCCTTGTTTTCAGAGCTGCAGTTCTAAGTGGCTAGAATGAGAGAGAGTATTTATAATAGGAAATGGGGATCATGCCAGGAGGCTCTTAGTCTTTCCTTCTGAGGATGTAAGGAGCTGTCCTGTGTACAGAGAAGTGACAGGCTGGCTTGTGGTCCAGACTGCATATTGGAGACATGAGCACTGGAAGCTAAATGCTGGGTGATTGGGGAGGTGGGGGGGAGGGGCGGAGCTCAAGTCAGTTGCCCCTAATGGCAGGGTTTCAGGTAAGACATGGCAGGTCTGAGGCATTCTCCTGGGAGCACAGGGAAGCGCTCTGCTGTGTAGATGACAGGCTGACAAAGCTTGAGGGCTGATAGAATAGTGGAATGGGCACAGGAAAGGGATGGAGAAAAGAGAACAAACTGAGGTGGCAAACTTGAGAGGAAGAAACAGGCGAGCAGAAAGTGCTTCTGCTAAGGTTAACTGGATGAAGGTTCTTTGGGACATTCAGGAAATGTAGGTTTAGCATAGCTAAGCTACACTTTGAAAGGCTCCAGACTTGAACACTCTGAAGGCCAACATAATGCCACAGGAGACAATCCCATTTCTGACTTCATGTCACAGTAAAACCAGAGGTGCACTAAAAATATAGTAAAAAAGGCTCTGTAGTCTACATGCCTAAGGAGCATGAGAGACAAGTGAGTTTCCTGCTTGGGGTCTGTCGCCAATATTCCTTCTGCAAATGCCCGAGATCTGCTGAGAGAGAGAAGGGGAGGAAGGGGAGAGAGGACATCTGGATGCTTGTGAACCTGCAAGTTGTAGGTAAGAGATAGTAAACCTAGAGTTGATCCAGAACTCAAGACATAATTAATTTCAAACTGAAAAGATTGACGGTAATGGCCAGAGCTGTGAGAGGTGACCATGTCTATAGCGTAAAGGTCCCATGGAGAAGGGATAAATAATAAGCAGAGTGGTAGCCAGCGGCAGAGGTGGCCCTTTGCAGTTCTGACTGGAACCACATGCAGGAAGATGGCAGGCTCTGTGTCTCCTTCCTGTGCCTGGGAGCATTGGCATCAGTTCTCTTACAGCAATAAGCTTCTGTTCTCAAAGGGTCCACAGTTGAGAGTCAGTTGGCTGTCAGTCTGCAGTTGAATCCTGGTTTTATTTTCAATAAGTAACAGTTGTATAGCCAGGGACTGTGTTTTTACAGTTTGAAGAAGTTTACAGACCATTCACATTGGCCTCGCTTGTTTTTTCTCTTGCTCTCATATTTGGGTAAAGTGACAATTAATTGTATTCAGATGGCCAAGAGGAGATGACTGGAAATGGACTTTATCAGCCTTTTGGGTTTCTTCTTTTTTTTTTCCTTTCCTTTCCTTTCCTTTCCTTTCCTTTCCTTTCCTTTCCTTTCCTTTCCTTTCCTTTCCTTTCCTTTCCTTTCCTTTCCTTTCCTTTTCTTTTTTCTTCTTTTTTTTTTTAAGCTCTCTTTTGGTTCTGAACCTGACGGGCTTTTTATGCATTGGGTGTTGGTTATCGGAAACTGGGTGTCATCACAGCCTCAATCCAACAAGCTTCTTCAGTTACAATGATGCCATCAAAATATAAATAGCTGTCTTTAAAGTCTGTGTGAAAAGTTAAGTATTTTTAGATTGAAGTTAAATTGTAAAGTAAAGTAAAGTAAATCTTAAAAAACTCTGTATTGTTTTAAGGAAGAATAAGGCTGCAGGCTGGAAGGGGTAAGTAGGAAGTAGGCTGGATCCACAAATAAAATGTTTCGCTTGAGGGCTGAGGGTTTGTTTTTTTGGTTTTTTGTTTTTTTGTTGTTTTTTTTTTTTGTTTTTGTTTTTTTGTTTTTTTTTTGTTTTTTTGTTTTTTTGGTGGTGCATGCCTTTAATCCCAGCACTAGGGAGGCAGAGGTAAGTGGATTTCTGAGTTCGAGGCCAGCCTGGCCTACAAAGTGAGTTCCAGGACAGCCAGAGCTACACAGAGAAACCCTGTCTCATAAAACAAACAAACAAAATAATAAAAACAAACAACTTGAGCTCAGGAACATTGGAACAAAGGTGTGATGGATAAACTAGTTTTGATGCAGTCTAGGGTTCTCAACCAGATTCATACTCTCTATCAGTTGGACAATTAAAGGGCAGACAAAACTAAAGTACATCAGGAGGCAGTGGAGAAACCCAAGCACTGAAGAAAACCAGCACTTGAAGGGGAAGGGACAAAACACCAGTATGCAGCAGATGTCCAGAGACAAACACCCGTTGCAAAGCACAGAGGTTGTGGTGGAGAGCTAAAAGCCCTTTCTTCTTGAGGCAGGTTTAAAAGCCTTTGAAGAAATTTTCTCCCCAGATTTGAGGCTGTTGATTGGCTCACATATGTCCTGATTTGGCCAGGAACTTTTACTGGATATTTTTTATTGGATATTTTCTTTATTTGCATTTCAAATGTTATGTGCTTTCCAGGTCTCCCCTCCAGAAACCCCTATCCCATGCTCTCTTCCCCTGCTTCTCTGAGGGTGCTCCCCACAACTCTGCCTTCAAACACTGGCATTCCTCTGCACTGGGGTACCAAGCCCCCTCAGGCCCAAGGACCTCTCCTCCCACTAATGTCCAGCAAGGCCATCCTATGCCACCTATGCGGCTGGAGCCATGGGTCCCTCCATGTGTACTCTTTGGTTGGTAGTATACTCCCCAGGAGCTCCCCCAAAGGGGCTGCAACCTTCCCCAGCTCTTTCAGTCCCTTTTCCAACTCCTCCATCAGGGACACAGCGCTCAGTCCAATGGCTGGTTGTGGGCATCCCCATTTGTATTTTGTCAGGCTATGGCAGAGCATCTCAGGAGTCAGCCATATCAGGCTCCAATCATCAAGCACTTCCCAGCATCCCCAGTAGCATCTGGGTTTGAGGACTGTCTATGGGATGGATCCCCAGGGGGACCGTCTCTGGAAGGTCTTTCCTTCAGTCTCTGCTCCACACTTTCTCTCCATATTTCCTCCTGAGAGTATTTTGTCCCCCCTTTTAAGAAGGACTGAAGCATCCACACTTTGGTCTTCCTTCTTCTTGAGCGTCACATGGTCTGTGAATTGAATCTTGGGTAATCCCATTTGGACTAATATCCACTTATCAGTGAGTGCATACCATGTGTGTTCTTTTGTGACTGGGTTACCTCACGTAGGATCTTGTTTTCAAGTTCCATCCATTTACCTAAGAATTTCATGGAGTAATTTTTTTAATAGCTGAATAGTATTCCATTGTGTAAATATACCGAATTTTCTGTATGCATTCCTCTGTTGAGGGACATCTGGGTTATTTCTAGCTTCTGGCTATTATAAATAAGGCTGCTATGAACATAGTGGAGCATGTGTCCTTATTACATGTTGGAGCATCTTCTAGGTATATGCCCGGGAGTGGTATAGCTGGGTCCTCAGGTAATACTATGTCCAATTTTCTGAGGAACTGAGGGCTGAGGTATTTATTTGATCCTAATCCCTCAAGTAGTCATCAAGCTTTGGGAGAACCAAAGGACCAAAGAGGGACAAGAGGGCAGCACGGAAGCATGGGGAGTGCGCAAAGCGCACTGCACGTCCTGTGCCCTCACATTTACCTCCTCACTTGGTTGCCATCAGTAACCTTTAACAGAGTAGCAATACCCCCATTTCACGGATGAAACTATTGAGGCAGGGAGGATTGGGCAGTTAGCTAAGATCTCATAACTGAAAACACTGCAGCAGCAGTCGTCATCCAGAGCCTTTATCCTAGCCGTAAGATGTGCAGCCACTGTGCCTCTCTGCAGGAGCTCCTAGATGGTTGCCAATATTCCCAGGTATTGGGTCTAATTTGAGAACGATGATGAGGGCAATTGAACCTAGTCTAATGAGGGAAAGCTTACAAAATAATTGGAAAGGGGACAAATTTATATCATTTTAAATTTGGAACTTTAAAATTAGAATTAAGAGCAAATAAACCCCTTAGCACTCAAGTGAAATACCTTATTTATGGATCCAGCCTACTTCCTACTTAACCTTCTGGCCTATGGCCATGTAAGCTTATTGTTTTGCAGTCTGAATAAAGCTATTGACTCCTTCCTTTGGAAAGGAGAAAAAATATGCCATGCCCTGTGATAGTATCTCTCATGTCAAGTGCATCTGTCACTTATATACAGATTGTTACTCTAAAGCCATTTTTAGCACTCAAAAAGAGATCCTTATAATCAGGTGATTTTATTATTTTGTTTATACTATTAATTTGCTTTATAAATAAATTTTAAACATATTGCAACTTGGAACCCATTAAGTTGTAACAAATTTGCAAATGGTAGAGTGTGAATTACTGGGTTGTCTTACCTGAAGGACCTGCTAGCGCTGCCTCAAGCCAGATACAGTGCTTCCTCTGCTGAGGTCTGCATTCTAATGGACCATTCAGCTCCCGAATCCAAACAACTGTGTATTTGAAGACTCAATTTCTCTGTGGAACAATAAAAATAGAGTAATAACTTTTAATTCAGATTTTATTTGTTTTAATCTCTTGGAGTATCACCTTTCAGAGCAGAGTAATATTATGGGATAACTGTGGCCCTAGTAAAGCCCTGACCTATGACAGATTTCCCATCAGTCACACACAATTGTGTCATTTTTAACCACCACCAGCTTCAGACTCTAGGACATCTGAACCCCTACTTAAAGCCTTGTCTAAGATCTCTAATCAGTATGAGTCTCTCCCTGTTTGCTTACTGGAGGAACCAGATAACCTGGCCCTTGATTGCATTAAATCAGTTTTATTTCTTACCTTGCTCTTTTATAGGCTTGCTTATAAGATCAAAGCTGTGTCATAGATTTTATAATCATATATTTATTACTCTACATTACTGACAATGCTGGCAAGACACAGACAGGTACTTAATAAAAACCATTGTCTATAAAATTTGACTGTTTTTGAAAAGTCGGAGGCTACATGCTAGAAATTGCAATTTCTGAACTGAAATCTGAACATGGATTTTCCCAGGGCAATTCAAATGATTCCTGTTTGTCATGCTAACACATCTATAGCTCCAAAATAGAGGAGTTGATATTTTGGTTTCTGTAGGGCAAAAAGATAAAGCTAAAAAAAGAGGAAGTCCCTGATATGTAGAAGTTACTGCGAAATAGCATTAAGCCTCATGTGACTTGTGCCTTGGCACTTGGGATTATGTCCCTTTTGACATTTTTACTGTTACCATGGATTAGGTCAGCAGACTGGAATCTTTATAGGGGGAAGTGCCTTATCTGCTGAACACCTTGAAATCTAGGAAACCCTTTTTAAAATTTTAATTAACAGCTTGGTCCAAATAAAATTTAGATGACTGCTATCTAATAAGCTACAGCATTTACTATGTTGCGAAAGAGAGTCAGAGACAGACAGACAGACAGACAGACAGACAGAGAGATCCATCACAGCCAGCATGATGTCAGACTTATCATCCCAGTACATGCACACATGCACAGAAAGACATGGCTGAGTGCCAGTAATCTAAGCATCAAGAGGGTTGCTACAGTTAGAAGCCACCAGGGCTACATAGTGAGACCCTGCCTCAAAAAAAATCAAACAGGGCTTGAGAGATAACTCAGTGGTTAAGAGCACTGGTGCTCTTCCAGAGGGCCTAAGTTCAATTCCCAGCAACCACATGATGGCTCACAATCATCTGTAATGGGATTCAAGGCCCTCTTCTGGTGTGTCTGAAGACAGCAATAGTGTACTCGTAAATAAAATAAGTGATTCTTAAAAAAAAAAAAAAAAAATTAAAAAAATTTCTTCCTGGGCTTTGGCCATGGGAAGCTTACCACCTTGAAAAGGTGTGATCTGCTGAAGAGCTTGTGAGACGCAGGTACTCAGAGAAACACAAGGACACCTGAAGGCACTCAAGATTGTGCTGTGGACTTTTAAATTCATAGCTTCTTTTCCTGTGTTAATGATGGCGCTCAGCACATGCTAGGCAAGTGATAGGCAGTATTAACAAACTGATTATGGAGGCACAGTCAGGTTTTACTGAGCCCGGTTTTTGAATGACTGCAGTATACATTCAGATAGCTGTGCACACTGGTGTATCCAAGCCATAGCTGTGCAACCCTGTGGCACTTCTAGACACAGCACAAGGATGGCTAGATAGAGAATGTGTGCACTTATAAAGGCATATATACATCCTAGGGACCTTAGAATTATCTTTTTAAAAATGGTTTTCCTAGGGTATTTTATGGAGGACTTGGTATCTTCACATAGTTGCTTCTAGGGTAAGTACATTTTGTAATTCCAAAATAATCCAGACATTCTTCAGGAACTTCAGGACTGTAAAAACTATGAACTGTAAAATCCTAATAATATTTTGGGAGCTTAATAAATGCACCCAAAGACGAGTATTTCTATAATAACAAGCTTATTTGTATTTGTTCTATGTATTTGGGGTGGTGCTCACATATGCTGTGGTCAGAAACAGCTTGCAGGAGTCAGTTCTCTCCTCCCACAGTGTGGGTCCTGGAGAAGCGCATTCACCTTACATGATTTGGTAGCAAGAGCCTTTACCCTCTTAGTCATCTGGCCAACCCATGCTATTTTATTTTAGAGAGTGGTAAGATACAGTAAAACATGCAAGCTACTGCTGCTTGCTTTCCTTCCGCCTGCAGTATTATAAAGTTCATGTGATAGCTGTGTTCACATTTGTTCCTCCACACTAAACAAACAAATGAAAAATGCATGGGGAGGCATTATCCAGCATGTGACATTTTCCTCAAATATTTATAATATAGGGTCTGAGAGATGGCTCAGTGGGTAGCGCACACTGGCAAGCCAGACACTCTGAGTTTGATCAGTGGCATCCATGCAGTGTGGAGAAAAGAACTGATGCCACTCATCCAGTGTCTATCCCATCAGTGAACTGAGGGTCCTGCAGATCCAAACCTGCAGGGTCTCCACAACCAGGACAACAACAGGATGTCTGAGAGGAGTCCCAGTGAGGGTCCAGGGCTGATAGAGCAGCAGAAGCCAGAGGCCTTGAACTACACCAACTCACTGCAATGAGCATTTGCAAGCAAAAACGTGTGGACGAAAGGGATGGGGAGATGAGTGGGGTTGGGGTGTATGACGTGAAATTTACAAAGACCCAATAAATGTAGGCCAAATCTAAAGATGATAGCTCTCATTTTTGCTTATCATGGATTCATTTTTTATATATATATGTTTTTGGTTTTTGGTTTTTCAAGACAGGGTTTCTCTGTGTAGCCCTGGCTGTCCTGGAACTCACTTTGTAGACCAGGCTGGCCTCGAACTCAGAAATCCGCCTGCCTCTGCCTCCCGAGTGCTGGGATTAAAGGCGTGCGCCACCACCACCTGGCCTCTATTACTTTCTGACAAAAAAGAACTGATGCCATGAGGTTGTCCTCTGTCCCCACATGTGCACACCATGCATACCCATACCCAAAATAAATGCAAACATAAAGAGAAATAGCTACAGAAACAGTGTTACATGGTGAAGGTGACTTTCTCATTTAACTATTTCTTTCCATAGGTATTAAGTAGTGGTTCGTGCAGGCAATTCAAGCATTTTAAATGATGAAGATTTTAATATGATGAAGAGAGATGTGATTTTATAGTTGCCAGTTTTCTGTTTAGAAGTCTACTTCTCTCATACATACTCACATGAATGAGCACTTTTTCTAGCATAAGGCAGTATTTTTAGCATTGTTTGGATACTGCATATATGTGGTTACTCATTGTAGCTGAGAGACCATATTTCTTCTAGGATGTTATTAACTGGTTCATGTTTTGTTGTTAAAGGGGGAAAGTTAGAATTGGCTCTCAGATTACATCCTGGCCCTGTATTTATGAAAATATAGATTTGCCATGATTATGTAACTGTTGTATGCACAGTTGACCTTCTGCTAGGCAGGTTTTCCCCCCACGTGGGCCTGCCTGAACTAATCACATGAGCCTGATGACACAAAGAGCACAGAGTATGAAGGGGGGAAGGACCCACTTGTCATTGCTGGATTGAAGGGGGAGGGGCTAAGCGAGAAGGGACGTGGAAACCCCACAAGCCCCGAGTGGCCACAGGGGCCTGCAGCCTAAGACTTGGGAGTCTCCTGACCAATAAGCTCGAGGCAGAGAACAAAGAAAGCACTAGGGCAGTGCAGCCCTGCAACCTGTAAAACTGAGGCCATGCGTGTTTTAAGATTCCAAGTTTTATGATCATTTGTGTTGGTGGTAATAGAAACTAATACAGTCGAAACTGGTGATGATAATGAAATGGTGGCTTTTAATGCACATATAGGGAGAACTAATACAGCTCTCTCATCTTCCTCACATCTGTACACAAATCTTGTTTTTTTTTTTTCCTCTGTGTCTATTTTTAAAATGTATAGGATCTTAACTATCTTACTAGGGATACAGACTTAGGAAGATCTATTCCTAGACATACTGAGGAAAACATAATGGTTTCTAGCAGTGTGCATGTATCTGGCATGTACACATGCGTGCAGTGTGCGTGTGTGTGTGTGTGTGTGTGTGTGTGTGTGTGTGTGCTTTTATGATTAGGTTTTTCAGGGATTTTGAAATTTGGTCTTAAGTTCTGTTCTTGAAGCCTCACTTGTATTGGCTTGTTTCTAATCAGCCTTCAGTCTGAGAGCTCTAAAATGGAAGGGTGGTTCTGTGTGGGGCATCCCAGAATAGCTCAATTTGTTTCCCCTGGCCCAGCTAGGATACAGAACATGATATAAAATGTTCCTTCTGCTTAGTCCTTCTTTTGGAAATGTAAATAGGAGATTTTTTTTCCCATCACTGTGGGGTCAGACCGTGACTCCAAAGGAGCATGGGTTAAAGCAGTCTCAGCCTTGGCAGTGGGCATGTGCTTTGTTCTGTTCCTTTCCCTTGGGCCTAGCTTTCCTGAGCCATGACTTTATTTTAAACTTGGTAGAAAGAGTTTGGTTTTAATTATGTGCCTTTCTGAATCTCGATAACTTTCAAGTTAAAAGCTTTTGCCGGGATATTCTAATCTAGCCTCTGGTGTTTTGAAGGCCCTCCTCATTTGGGAAATCAAAACCATCCTGGTTCCTGTCCCTTTCTGGATTACCATCTGAATTATTGACAGTCTTCACTCTGCTCTCTTATTAGAAGCAGGCCTGAGCAGGGGTCTGTTAAGGAGTATTTAAAGAGGCATGAAAGGAAGGCCTACTTCTTAATTTGGGACATTTTTCAAACCATATTTTATCCAGCCAGTCATTCTTTTCACCTCAGCTCACTGGGTTCTTATTGGTTTCTCAATAACTTTAAGTCTCTTCTGCTCCAGGGCCCCATTCCCAGTATCTACTGCCTCCACTTGAGCCATTAAAGCTGGGAAAGTAATCCCTTTACTGAACAATTTTTATCTAGCTCAAACACACCAGAGATCCATCGTAATGGACATCTTTCATTTGTCTTGAGTGAAAGGTAGAGCAAAATACTCTTAAACAAAAACACTTAAAGATGTTTCTTCCAAGACTTCCTGATTAAAATGTATGAGATAATATATTTGTGTGTTAACTTGCAAATTGGGTAAAGATTCACACCATTTTTGAAATATGTAGTGTTATTTCGCAGAAATTAGATATCTAGACCCGAGTGGAGTAAATGTAACTATTATGCTTTAAAAAGAAAAACTATTCAGAGGCCAGAAGTAAGATAATCAGGCCATTCCTAGAACATAGGTAGCCACATCCCAGTCTCTAGAGCATCGGAGCTCCCACTGGGGGTCTCTAAACTCTGTGTCCCGGAAGTCCTTATTCTCTGTGGGAGAGACCCTTTGGTGTTCATTTCCTGGTCTGTGATGTGCTTGCCCCTCATGACACTTCCTTGCTTACTGCTCCCCTGAGACCATTTCGGCACACTGCCGCTTCACTTATCTCTAGATTTACTCAGTAGACTCTGTGAGCATTGGCAGGCAGCTTTCTACAGTGAGAGGCCATGTCAGCCTAACAGTTGAAATATGCTCAGTTTGAGTGACAACAGAATGAAAACTTGACTTTAATTCGCCTGTATTGGTGAGCTACTCTACCACTTACCCACGATACCCAAAGCCTTTTCTGCCTGGGCATAACCAGTGGGTTTGTTTTCATTTTCCCTCCAGTCACCTAGGATGTCAAAAGCAAAGCAAGCCAGTATTTTCTAGAGGTGTTCATTCGTGAAAATCAGGAAGCATTATTTAAAAGCTTAAGTCATTTTATCAGGAGTTAGACAATTATACATTAAACCCTGTATGGTTCAGGTGTCTTACCCTGCAGTTTATAAGCACACTTTTCTTAGGATATAAACCTAAAGGAAGCCTTTTCTTTAAGAAAGAAAATACTATCTCCTTTACAAGTCTGTTTTCCCTACTTTTTAGAAATAATGTTTATAGTTAGATAACCATTTTACCTCTTCTGTACCCAAATCTCATTGGCTTCTGAGCTTTAGGAAATGTATACATCCTCCTCTAATGTGTTGGGTTAGCTATTCCAGAACATTGCTAGAGCAAACCTTGAATGCAACAATCAGAAATCCAAGAATCCCACATCACTCCAAGGTCAGAATCTCGAGGGGATTCTCTGAGAACAGTCAAGGACTGGCTTAGAAATGTTCTCTACCCTGTTGGGGGCTAAGTGGACCATCTACTGCCTTGTCTGTTAGATCAGTCCTCCGTATGCGTTCTATAAAATGTACTAGGAAGGAATTGATAGCAGAGAATCTTAGCATGCCTATTCCTAGCTTTTAGTGTTCCAGGCAGGAAGGTGTGTCATTCACCAGCTTCCAAGATGTCTGTCTGTGAGAATTATCTCTAAGAAGACTGTGGGGGCAAGAACTGTTGTAGCCATCACAAGTCTGAGCACATTGGCATTGCCTCTCTTCACGTGCTCTCCTCTGTGGAGAAGTAAGCCCCATGGAATCTGCCTGTTCATATCCAGGTATCCTGTGGCCTTTCTCTGGCTATTGCTTTAGAGTACTAGCCTATTCTCTATGGTTTTTTTCATTTTTAAGTAATTGTATTTTACATCAACATCCTTAGTGTATACAGTATACACAGCCATGCTGTGTAGTCAAATAACTGAGAACTTTACTTGGGTGTGTTGTATTTCTGGAACATTCTAAAAGAAAAAAGTTAATTTCATTCTCACAATGATAAATCAATGGCAATGATAGCACACTTTATTATATGTAGCTGCCAAGATTGAGACACAGTGAAAATTCTGACTTCCCTGTTTTAGTGGGGCAAGAGTAGAGATGGGCGCCAGAGTTCACACAGTAGAAATTAAACCTGAAGATGTCAAAATCTCATTTCACAGCAGGCTATTTACAAGAAGGAACTGAGGGAACATTTCCAACTGAGGAGACATGAAGTCAGCTAGACAGAGCTGACTTCATTGTCAGAAAGTTAACCAGACTATTGTCTGTGCACACTGTAGAATGCTTATGTTACAGAAGAACAAAGCAAAAGGCAGCCCCAAACAGTCTCTTCAGTTATAAACAAGTCATCCTTTATACCTGAGCAAGAATGTAGGCCTGTCTCTGGGGGGTGGCAGAGGGGTCTGGTGTTGAAAGGCTGTTCTGCCCAGGAGAGTGAGAAATTGAAGCAGTGCCGTGCCTTGGAGTTGAATTTCCTGGCTCAAAGGAACTAAGCTAGCTTTACTATACTCATGAGCAGCGGCAGCAGCGGCGGTGGCAGCACGTCCTTATAACTGGAGAAAGAATGAGGAAGAGCACTGGCATTTTTAGTAATGTATTTCCTCCCAATTCTCCCATGTAGCTCTTATCAGTGGGTGCTGCTTGCCCAAGTGTCATGGGTAGGAGAGTAAAAATTAGAACTCAGAGCCATGTAACCCAGTCATCTCTAGGTACAGTAACCGTGTTTTGGCCTGTCAGCACCAAGGATCTTAACTGGGAACAAGAGAGTGGGTGAATCTCAGGTAAGGACTTTTAGGTTAAGACTTTAATGCATTCATAATAAATTGTCACTGTTGAAACAGTGGGGGAGAGAGACAGTGTGAGTGTGTATGTGTGTGTCTACCATCATCTTCTAAGAACTCATTTTTCTACAAGTGTCTTAACTGGAGCCCAGGAGTCACTGCTTGGCTCCACAGCACACATTCACATGTTTTCCCACTCAGGCTCCAGACAAGCTCTTGAAGTGTGCTCACAGGACTCTCCCTGCGTGTCATAGAACCAGTTAGGCCTCTCTCTCTCTCTGGGCCTCTCCTGCATACCATAGGCTTTAAGTATAGAACAGTCTCTTCACTTGGGCCAGGATGACGTTTAGTCTCAGTTACTCACAAGTATTTGACAGGTCACAATCAACATTTCCCTGGGCAGTAGATATGAACTCACGTGCTGTAAGGCAGATCTTAGCACAAAGCTAGTGAGCGTGCCTAGTGAGCACCCTGACTTCTCAGTCGGCTTCTCTCCTCTCGCCGCCCATCCCCATCCTGAGAATGGAAGCGAGGGTCCTGCACATGCTGAACAAGTGCTCCCCAGAGCTGTATGCCCTGACTTCTTTTTACTTTTTATTCTGCGACGAGCTTTTCCTAACAACCACTGCCAGGCCTCTTCTTGTTGTTTTGGATGCTGACGAGAACACTTTAGACTATATCAGTGGCCGGTGACAGGTAGGTGTGACATGTTAAAACCTAATAGAAACATATACCTGGCTGTCACTCACACCTGACAGTCCTCTGGGTTTCAGGCCAGACTCTGTCAAAACAAAAACAAAACAAAGAAGACAGAACCATAAAAACAGATATATAAATGTAAGAAAAATTGTTGTAACTCCAGATTTCTAAATTTTAGGATTCTCAAAGAACATCACAAGGGTATGAGAATGTTATACATAAATCTTTCCAAGTGGGTTCCTTTTACCTCAGATGGGAGCTGTCTCGTGGTGGCAAGATCATTCTGTAGGTGATGATGCTGCTGTCGAGCCTGATGGTCAGCGTTCAGTCCCTGGACTCAACTGGAAGGAGAGATGCTCTCCTAAACTCACCTCTGACCTCACACCTGTGCTATGGCACATGTGCACACGTGCATGCACACACAATGGATGGGTGGGTGGGTGGGTGGGTGACAGATAGAATTTAAATGTATTAGTAACCAGGATATATCATGAAATTGTGTGGAAACTTATTGAGAACACATTAAAAAGTCTCTACTCCATAGCTACAGGGAAAACCCCACAGAATTCGGATGTGCTCTTTTGACCATTGTAAGCACAGCCTTTGGTGTGAAAGCCACCTCAGAGATGTGCTGTGACACTACCCGTCCCAGAGCATCTCCAGGGAATGCTGTATTAGGCTGCTCTGTGCCTGGACTGACAGACTGAAGGCTTCCAGGGAGGGAAGGCGCAGTGCCATGGAGTGGTGCCCCAGGTCAAGGATCCCTTCCTTCCACAGATCGCTGGACACTGCGGTCAGTCCTTCCTTGTCTGTCCTTGGAGGTTTTGTTGCTCTCTCAACATCTCAGAAGAGGAAGCAAATACATTCACATAAATCAGTTAAATGCTTGTTTGCTTGAGTTCTTTTTTTTTTAATGAAAGGATAGAAGGGCAAAGGTCATTTATAATGTCTTTTTTTAAATGGCAGATGAAGACATAGTCACTGTTGTTACTTTTTTTTTTTAAGCAAGCACTAAGCGTATAGTTTGCATCTGCGAAATGCTTTCCTTCTGAGATCTCAAAATACTTTACTATTCTTTTAAAGTTCTGACCACCATCTAAGGGACTAGGGTTGGACTATGCCCACAGCTCCCTCATCCCTTTGCCTTTCCTGTGACCTGGGAGGAAGCCAGCAACTGACCTGAACTGCACTGCTTACTCAGGGGCGGTGGGGTAGCTGGGATACTGAGGGGAACTATAGGATGGTTATTGTACGTCAGATGGCTCTGTGTCACATGAAAGCCAGTGACAGTCCCTTCTACAGCATAAACATGGTTGTCTAATTGGTGGAGAGGAGAGTTTGATCACTTTGTATTTTGGGGTCTGCCCGTTTGAAAGGATGCTATCTCCAAAGCCTCAGCCCTGGTAAGCTGTGAGTTAGAGCCAAGTGGCCCTGTGTGTCGTCAGTTCAATTAGCAACTCCTGTCTCCACTGGAAAGCTGAGACATCTGATTTGAAAAGTACAATTTATGAATGGATGTATAAATTAGTCTCTTGCTAATGCTATTTTCTTTTTGTTTTTGTCTCCTTTCTCTAGCATGAAAGACTTTCTAGGTAAGAACTCTGTTTTATATGCATGCTTAATCTTTGTGAGAGAATGGATGCCTAGTTAAACTCAGGTCTGTGTAAAGTTTAGTAGCATGCTTCGTATCCTTTGTGTTCATTTCTCCAGTTACCATAATAGTCAGACTTAGCTCCTACCCAGTGTTATAAAACAGCTTCAACTCTCCTCCCTGCCACAACTCACTCTTCCTTCAAGTTCACTGTATATACTTCCAAAGGATGGGTTGTCCTGAGCATCAGTACCAGGCCCCGTGGGCACTCGGGAAATCGCATGCATGAGGCACTGCCCTTGCCTGCAGCCAGTGTACAATCTACTGGAATAACAAATCCTTTCAGAAGAATGCAGAAAGTTCCACTTCGACAGGCAGGCAGGTATCGTGGGTGCGGGAAGAAGGAGCTAACCTAATCTGATAGTTCCGAAGACAGGATTGTTACCAAGGAGACCGTGAGCTGAGGCTGCCACTCTATAATGAACCCAGGCCTGTATCTTATATCTAAATGGTGCTTATGGATAGTTTATCACATGAACCAAAAGGCTGATTTGCAATTACTAAAATAAATTAATATAATTTTTTCACACAGTATCTAAGGTACAAAACTGATCTTCTTAAAGAAGAAAATAAAAATAATTGCATCTTTGGAACTAAATGTTTGAATCTCTTCTTCTCCACTATTCCGGTGACAGAGAAATTTCAAGGAAATGGGATAAGGAAAAGATGTAGTTCTAGGACATCACAGGGAAATTGGTCTCTAAATCTGTTTGGTAGTTGAGCTAGTTTGAACTTGTTAATATATACTAAGATTTATATGTAATCTTCCTCTATCTGCCCTCTCACCAAATGCCAGCCAAGAATGAATAATTTACTTGCCAAGTAGTATAAAATAGCTTTGCTTTGCAACATGCAAAGAGAAGTATTTTGCCATATCTCATCTTTAGAAAACTCAGTTATGTTACAATGGCTACACTGAAGGACACTTTCTCTGCAGACTTTAAAATATATCATAAAATTGTTGTGATTAAAATACTCGTGTACCAGTTCAAAAGTAAGGCCAGAGGGCCAGTGAGACAGCTTGACTGGGAAAGGGGTTTAGACCACACCTGACAACTGAGTGGTATCCCAGGACCACATGACAGACGGGAAGAACCAATTCCTAATGCTGTCTTCTGACCTCCACACTCCCACACATTTGTATCAAAAGTAAAAATAAGCAAAGACGTTGACAGAACAACGTCCATACCGTAATACCTTCAAAAGTCGGATGTATAGTGTGAATTTGCATCTCATGAATGGATATAAAGTACCTGTCTTAGTCAGGGTTTCTATTCCTGCTCAAACATCATGACCAAGAAGCAGTTGGGGAGGAAAGGGTTTATTCGGCTTACACTTCCATACTGCTGTTCATCACCAAAGGAAGTCAGGACTGGAACTCAAGCAGGTCAGGAAGCAGGAGCTGATGCAGACCCATGGAGCGATGTTACTTACTGGCTTGCTTCCCCTGGCTTGCTCAGCCTGCTCTCTTATAGAACCAAGAGTACCAGCCCAGAGATGGCACCACCCATAAGGGGACCTCCCCCCTTGAACACTAATTGAGAAAATGCCTTACAGCTGGATCTCATGGAGGCATTTCCCCAACTGAAGCTCCTTTCTCTGTAATAACTCCAGCCTGTGTCAAGTTGACACAAAACTAGCCAGTACAGTGCCTAACTGAGAAAATGCACTTTTTTGGTTTGTTTGCTTGTGTTGAGAAAATACATTTTTCCTTCAATCCATACTAAAGAAACCAACAGAAATATATTTCAAATAGTTACATTTTTAAAGAGAAAGGCCCTTTCTACAAAAGTGGCACAAGACAGTATTTTATTATCCCTATATAGAAAGCATCTTCCCAAATAGTACCCTAAAGATTATAAAGTATCTAGTCTCATTATGTAAATTTACACTGTTGTTATTAAAAAGTAACTGTAACTAGCTGAGCATGGTGACTCAAACTTGTAGTTCCAGGTCTTGGAAGACTGAAGCAGGAAGATCAGGACCTCAAGGTTAGCCTGGACTCCATAGGCAGCCCTAGACCAATTTAGGCAGTACAAGGCTCTGTCTCAAAGAAACCAAAATAGAGAAAAAGAAGAGAATTTCTATAAACATCCAAAAGTAAAGTGAGGTAAAAGTATGAGATGTGCTAGACAGTTGTCAAAGCCCCACTGTGTAAGAGCATCCTCCCAAGGTGTGACAAGAGAAAGCTGCATGCTATACAATGTGTGACTAGGCCGTCCAGAAGCAACAGCACTGAATCACCACACACTGAACCTCCCTCCCAATTAAAAATACTAAAACAGGACATAAGAATACCATTTTCCAGGGGGGAGGGCATGGGGGACTTTCGGGATAGCATTGGAAATGTAAATGAGGAAAATACCTAGTTAAAAAAAAAAAAGAATACCGTTTTCCTGTAAACTTAGTGTGATGGCAAATCTTGGTTGTCAACTTGATATACCTAAGAAGAGCTCCCTCTCATCAGATTGGTCTTTGGACATGTCTGTGGGCCATCTTCTTGATTGTTATTGGTGTAGAAGAGCCCAGCCCACTGTGGGTGTTGACATCCCTAGACAGGTGGACCTGGGTTCCCAGTCAGATTCTGCTTGAAGCTCCTGCCTCAAGTTCTTGCTGTGACTTCCTTGGATGATAGACTATAACCTATAAGCTAAATTAACCCCTTGCCTCCCCCTAATTGCTTTTGGTCATGTTGTTTATCACAGCTATAGAAAGCACACCAGGACAGATGGAATGCGATCTTGGAAGGCAGTATAGCTATACATAAATGAATGTTCAAAATAGAGTTAGCCTTGATCACATATTTACATTTCTAAACATTTTTCTAAAAAAGTGGCAAGTAGCACACATCAGGAATTCTAGCATTCAAGAGGTAGAGACAGAAGAATCGGGAGTTTAGAATCAGCTACATGTAAGCTTGAGGCTATTCTGGGCTATATGAGGCCCTATCTCAAACAGACAACCACCACCAAATAAATAAATAAATAAATAAATAAATAAATAAATAAATAAATAAATAAATAAATAAGGTAATTGGCCAACTGAACCAGGACTTATAAGACTGCACATTTTAAGCCAGGCAGTGGTGGTGCACGCCTTTAATCCCAGCACTTGGGAGGCAGAGGCAGGTGGATTTCTGAGTTCGAGGCCAGCCTGGTCTACAGTGTGAGTTCCAGGACAGCCAGGACTACACAGAGAAACCCTGTCTCAATAATAATAATAATAATAATAATAATAATAATAATATAAAAATAAAAAGACTGCACATTTTAGTGTAGTTAATAGATATGTTATAGCTAACAACTTTGAAGCAGTGTGTCTATCACCTGAAATTTGGTTAAATTACCAGATAACCAAGTAATGAACTATATAGTCATTTTTAAGGAGGCAGTATATTTATTTTATTTTTATGGGAAGATGCTTACAGAGTCATAAGTGTAGGGAGGAGTTAAATAATGTAGGTCTTATCTGGCTTTATAGGAATGTGTATTTTAACATTTTTGTATTTGACATTACAGAAGTATATGAAATCTACTGTTAATAGCAGTTATTTCTTGGGTAAGATTATGGGGTAGATACTTTAGTATTACTCCATGTATTGCTTTGTAGTTAGAAAAACCACCACTGCAGAGGTTTCCGTGAACGGGGTGGGAGGGCGGCAGGAGCCCAGGTCCTGGCATCTCTCAGAGAGAAGCTTCCTGTACAGCTGCCACCTTCCTCTCGCCTCACCGCCCTCCTGGGCCCGCTGCTCCCTTTGCCTGCAGCCACCACAGAAACCGAAGCAGCTCAGGGGACAGTGGTCTGGAGGCTGGGTTGTCACAGCACTTTGTATGTACTACCCAGGAGTGAGCAGAGCCCAGGAAAACAAAAGCTGGTATGAAGGATTAAAAGGACACCAGGACGCTAAGCTGGTGATTAGCTGAGAGACTCCTCCCTGTACACTCAGTGTCTGGAGATAGAGCCACCAACAGCTCTGTAAGCTCGCCTGCCAGGCATAGAAATCTTAACTGCAAGCCTAAGTCTTGATATGGAGTACAGGGGAGAAAACGGGCTACTCGGGGACATTTGACTTCAGCAGACCCGTCATGCACCCAGAAGCCCAGGTGTCCAGCTGTGGCTGCCATCCTTCTCTCTCCCCGGTGGCTCCTTCTCCAGACCCATGTGTTTCTGATTCACTGACCAGACATTGTTATCATTTTCCAAGAGCCCTTCAGACCCAAGAAACTCTGACTTTTAAAGGCACACTCTTTAGGGAAGCTGTTCCAGTCCCAGTTAATTGGAAAGCTCTAAGATTTAAAGCAGCACATGAGCCAAGCCACCAGTTTTTCAAGTGGGCTCCATTCTTGGCAAGTGATAGCCTCTCTCCCCAAGCTGCGTTATTGCTCATAGGCAATGCTGACCATGAGTGTGGCCATGAGACCTGTCATGCTGGCTAAGAGATTCAAGGAAGGCAAGTTTCTGACCAGAGTTCTCAGCCTGAGAAAAGGCACAGACTAGCCTTATGGTCTCGCGCGCTCTCTCTCTCTCTCTCTCTCCCCCCCCCCTCTCTCTCACACACACACACACACACACACACACACACACACACTTTGTTCTCAAAACCAACTTTTATCTTCAACATTTATCTTATAGGTTGGAGTCAGGAGGCACCAATCCGACCAGCAGCGATTCTTACAGTGACCGTGCCTCAGCAAGAGCCCGTCGGGAGGCCAGGGAGGCTCGTCTAGCCAGCCTGACCAGCCGGGTAGAAGAGGACAGCAACAGGGATTATAAGAAAGTAGGATCTCTTTCCAGTTTCCTGTTCCTGGTTTATGCTACATAAACCTCTTAGCCTTTCCCACCAGTAGGAAAAACTAAGCAAAATTCCGACTAAGGAATCCAAAGGCACTGCTGCCATGCTCCCGTGGTTTGCTGCACCGCTCTGCCCACGAAAGACGACGTGTACATTGTTTTTATTGCAGTAAAGATATGCCTAGAGTCAGATATAGGGGAGAGTAAGAAATGTACTATTTTTAAGAAGACTAAAAAGGGTGATGCTATGTGTCTGAGCCCATGAGAATTATTTGGTTAGACTTATTTTTAAGAAACATGCTTTTAATAGGGTGTTTTTAACACCAACCAACTACGTTTTGGTGCTAGTTTTTAAAATGATGGTCCCCTTCTCGTGGCTCTTGCTCTCTGGTCTTTGGAAACATTCCCTCTCAGGCTCGTGTTGGCAGTGCAGGGGTGATGGGAACCAAAACATTTTGGTTAAGGAAATTTTTTGGTTGATTTTTTTTTTTTTTTTTTTTTGTTAAGCAGAATTTGACAAACATCAACAAACTGGTTCCAGAAACAGTAGTTCTGTTTTGTCTCCGAGCTACACTCCACAATGTGCAAAGGCCTGTGGGAGAAATGGCGGTGCAGTTTTCTTCCCAGGGTGTAGCCTCACTGACAGGGGAACTCTTGTGTCCAGCACCTGAGTGCACACTGCCTGAAGCCAGAGAGCGGCGGTGGCCCTCCATAGCCCACCCTTCTCTTCTGCACCTAGCTGATGGTAGAGGCGTGAAGCAGAAACATGAGTTCTTCTCCTGGGAGCCCACCCAGTGACCTGGTTCTATTTCCTTCACAGCTCTACGAGAGTGCCCTGACCGAAAACCAAAAGCTGAAAACAAAGCTTCAGGAGGCCCAGCTAGAGCTTGCCGATATAAAAGCCAAGCTTGAGAAGATGGCCCAGGTAAGGAAGGATGAACAAGGCCAGGGAGGCGGGAGCACACGCAAGGCAGGGGCAGGGTAGAGGACAGGCTGGGAGACAGAGTCAAAGTGGCACTTCTTCTGAGCAGGCCGGGTGTGAGCTCTTATTAAACATAATAATTTTGAAAACTGACAGTTAAGTTCTGTGACCAGCTAACTGATATTCTGTGTGCTAGTCATTGATATTAATATAACTCCTTACTGCAGAAGTACAGATTGGGCCAGTGTTGGGTCAGTGCTGGGCGGTTCCTCCTGTCCTGCTGGTGCTCCAGTTCAGTTCCTCTGTGCCTCACCTTGTGGGGAGAAATAAGCACAACACTATAGCTGAGTACAGAGAGCCCCAAATGGAGCCCAAAAATCTTAAATGGTTTGTTTACATCAGGGGATAAAGTAGTCCAGATTAGGTTTCAGGGGGACTCCATCTTGTAGCAAAAGTGTCCCTCTTTGCATCTGGCAGTATGGAAGTGGTGACAGTCTGGTCGGGTAAGCCACTCCTTCTTACTGCCAGAGCTGACTTAATTACACAAAATCTGAGAGGCCGCTGGGGGGCATGACCTCATTGCCCATGAAGCAAACCCTGTAGCTGACACTGCAGTAGCAGCCTTTGGTTAGTGCAGAGTTAAACAGAAGCTGTTCAGTTATTCCCTTCCAGAATTCTCGGGGACTAAGTATTTCAAAAGCAGAACTGGGGTTAAAAGGGGGGGGGTCTTTATAAGAATATAAAGTGAAAACCAGAGATGGCTAATTAATCTGATAATATGGTATAACCCCAATGAAAAATAAAATTATAGGCTCCTGGAGTCCCAGGCACAAGGTATGTCATCCGGGAGGGGTTGAGTACCATCTTAGCATCTTACTGTAGCCCTCTGACAAGGGATGCACAAGGGAGCAAAGAGGGGACAGGAGCCATACATGGCTCTTACTGTACTTTCCGAGACTTAAAGCTAGCACATACTAGATGTAAAGCTATTTCGTGGGGTGGAAAAAAAGGTCTCTGATTTAAAGAAAAGCCCATGACAAAATTATAACTCTGCCATCAGGTGGGAGGCAGGATGAATGCGTTTATGGCCTCTCTCCCTCTGCATTACTAAACAAGACAGTGTGTCTTGTCAGAGACTAGTTTGGTTCTGAATAGCTTCCAGATGGGCCGCAGTTAGTAGTAAATGCAGCCCTTAAGCTGCTCCCAGAAGCTGTACCCCTCTCAGAACATAAAGGAGCAGCCCCGAGAGAAGCACTGCAGCCCACTCCTCAGCAGGGCTACTACTACCACCAGGAGCTGCTGGAGTTCTTCCCACCAGCCTCGCAGTGTTCACAGCAGCCTAACGAACTGCTCAGAGTGACCCACACAGACCAGAATCAAGTCTGACCTTCCTGGTCCCTGGGGCCACATTGTAAGCCAGCCAACTGCTCTGCTAGGCATTCTGGGATAGACTTCATTTTACCAAATGCAAGCTATTTGAAGCTCAGAAAGAAATGATAGTGCTACAAACCAAGTCTCTATTTACCAAAAATGGAGATGTTTGCTAGGATTGTGGAGGGAGGGAGGGCCTGTCAGCCGCATGCGTTTGTTTGGAGACAGTTCCCACATGGGCACATGCAGCATTTTACATTAAACTTCAACTCAAAGTCAAAGGAGTTATAATTTAAAACTATACAAGCAAACAAAAAAGCTAGTTCTTTGTATTCTGACTTTTGCAAATCTTGAAATCTTCCCAGCACAAGCTTAGGAAAGAGACAAAGGAAGTTATAAACAAACTCCCAGATCTGCTAATACTTTTTCCCTTTTCCTTTCTGCTTCTCAGAAGATGTAGTGTAACAGCAGACAGCCATGACCTTGAGAGCAGAAGGTGGAAGTCTAGGATAAGAGCCAGAATTCTAAGTTTTGTTGTTAGTTTTAGCTTTTGGTAATTGAGAAGAAAGGAAGGAAGGGGAGGGAGCATCTGCAGGAGTGGCCTGGTGTCCCCTGTCCCCACTCACTGCAGCAGTCTGTGGAGCATCTGCAGAGGCAGCCTGGTGTCCCCTGTCCCCACTCACTGCAGCAGTCTGGGCACTGTGCTGGGCAAGACAGAAGAACCATCCTTTATTCGCTAACCGTCTATTGAATGTACAGGATTCCACCCAATCCTCTACCATGACAACCATAGGAGACTTAGAGATTCCTACATTCCTTGATTGAAAGCAGGACCTTTCCCTGAAGTTACTCCTCTTAGGTTTAGTAGCCAAATCTTTTTACTTCTCTGAAGGGTTGAAACTGAAAGTCAGTGATGATCTAAATATATATCATGAGTCCTTTGTTCAGATAAAGCCTTGTTAACAGATTAAGAAGGAAGCCAAACAGATAAAAGTGGAAATGTCTGTTGAGATACCAGAAACTAGCTAAGGAGACGATCTCGTGTGAAGACACCACACTAGAAGGAAAATGGCCTCAGTGCTCAGAACAGAAGTGGCAGGGGACAATGGGTTTCAGGAGCGCCACATGGACCGTGTTAAAATTTGGGGGCTTCCAGCCTGGAAAGAGCTGTGTCTGTCTCTAGGGTTGGAGCCCGGGTGATTTGGTGTAAGAAGGCTTAGCATTTGGACTTTGTAGTCTAAAGGGAGAGGGGAGGTGAGATTCGGGTGTGTGTCAGGAGTAACCTCTGTACACATGCAGAGCTTCCAAAGCTGTTCTTGCCTTCCCTCCTTGGGGCCATCCTATAGACTGTTCAGGGCAAATGTCAGGGTTCAAAGACTCAGTCTGTTTGCTTGAGACCCTTGCTAGAGGGAAATTCCAGAACCCTGCCGCCTCTTTCTGGATGTCTGGTGGCGAACCAGGGAAAGCTGGGTTCCCTACTACGTGTGAGACAGCCTGAACAAGAGGTATTGTCCTTTTGTTTGCACAGCAGAAACAAGAGAAGACCTCTGACCGGTCCTCGGTGCTGGAGGTGGAGAAGCGGGTAAGCTCGTCTGTTCCCTTGGCCGCCTCCTGCACGTCTTCCCTGACCTTCTCTAACTTTGTTGTCCGTGCCAGTGGAAAAAGCTCATCTTAAGAAGGCAGGAGCTCGGCCACATTCCGTTCCCAGCTTAATCTTTTTTTTTTTTTTTTTTTTTTTTTGGCTGACTCTGGACAGTAATTTGATGACCAGTCCTTTTGGCTTTCCCATATAGTTGGTTACTTTGAACGTGCCAGTTTTGGGGTGGGAAGGAGCCTTGGGAAGTCATCTCATGCATTCTTCTGCCTTCAGACTGCACACAGACACAGAGCTTTAAGATATTTGGTTATTTAAACATGCACTCAGGTCTAAGGGCTTTCTGCCTTTTCCATGGCTTCAGACAGAAGTTCCAGGCCATCCACAGCCACATAGCAAAACCTAGTCTCAAAAGAAGGAGGACAGCCTGTGAGGCAGCGCAACAGTACCAGTGCTTGCTAGATGCAAGAGAACTGGCTCCCAAACGTTGTTCTCTGATCTCCATGTATATAGCAAGGTATGGATGCACATGTGCACACACACACAAACACACACTCAGATATAAATATTTTTTTAAAGAAAGTTTCATTAAGACCCTTTGCTATTGATCTAGGGCTTATGATTTAAGACCTGAACAGTCAGCCTTTCATCAGCTCTCTGGCAGAGGACATTCTAGTCAGATTTCTGACCTGGTCTCAGATGTTTATATCTGGAATCTGATATCGTTGGATTAGGGAAACTCAATTAGATTTAGTGATGAACCCTAATTCTGATCTGACTCTAAGGATATAGAGTATGTTCCTATCTTTCTTATTGTCTGTGGGAAAAGCTAAGTTTTATGTTTCATTCCCTTGGCCTATAACCAGTCCTCCTTGGCATCTCATCTGGCTAACAGCGCCTCCTTGAATTCAGACTAAGAGTCACTAACTAGAGAGAAAGCAAGGGGAGGGAGAAGTTGTAGACAGTGGCACCTGCTTCCCTGCTGACCATCCACTCCCTACCATAGAAGTAGTATTTCCCTGGGGACTTGGGTGGAATGCTACTAAAGGTGATGGCGTTTTGTTTCTAGAGAGCAAGGGTCCTAGTGACTTGCAGGCATCTAAAATTTTTAACTTAAAGGACACTGGCAGGGTGCCACCTCTGTAATCTCCCAATTTCCTTATAGAAGACTTAGGTAATAGGACTGTCACGAGGAAGTAGCTCTGTCCCATGGCAACAGGGCAGCGTACACATATGGAGAAATGTCAGCCCTAGTGGAGACAGACTCGGAGACCATGAAGTTGCTGATGGTGTGATATGTGGGAGGCAGCTTTGTGATGGCTCCCTAGCCATTATCTCTTCAATAAGCTCCTTGTTTCTCAATAGGAGAGGCGAGCACTGGAACGGAAAATGTCGGAAATGGAAGAAGAGATGAAGGTATGAAGACATTATCTTTGTCTTAGCGCGTGTCTCTTGTCTGAATGCCTGCCTAAAGTAGATACTTGAGCCTAGGCTTGCCCGCTCTAAATGTCACTGCCAACTGAGCACCCTCAGGAAGAGATGCTGGAGTGAGGAAGGGAGCACCTCTCCTCAGCCATCTCTTGGGCTATCTCAGTTCATGCTGCGTCCGCTGTGGCCATCTCAGAGCTCTTGTAGGAGCAACTGATTGGGATATGGGGACTTTCCCAATACTTTCAGCAGGCTGGAGACAAAAACCTCAAGCTGAACTTCCAAGGTTTTAAAAGCAGCGACTTCCCCCTGGGGAGACGAGGTGAAAGCTAGAACAAGTTCTCCCCGTTCTGCAGAGTCCCCGCTAAGGGAGCTCCATGTAGCCTGGGCATGGCTACAGGCTTTTCTCGCCAAACAGCTCTTGCAGGAGAAGTACAGCTGAGTCATTCTACAGCAGTATGAAAATGTGTTTGCATATTGATTTCCTGTCCTAGGCCATTTCCTCTGCAGTATCCCAGAGTTCTTGGCTTTCACCCACTAGAGCAAACGCATACCTCCAAGTGACCTCCACATGACCTACTTGAGGGCTGACTGCCTCCCTCTTCTTGAATGGATTGTTGCCAATTTTGAGAACTGGTCCATTGCTATAGGAAGGAAGGAAGGAAGGAAGGGAGGGAGGGAGGGAGGGAGGGAGGGAGGGAGGGAGGAAGGAAGGAAGGAAGGAAGGAAGGAAGGAAGGAAGGAAGGAAGGAAGGAAGGAAGGAAGGAAGGACGGACGGACGGACGGACCATGGGGCTGCTAAGCAAGGGGAACCATCCATCTAAGATACTGGAGCAGCTCATCCCTGAAGTGCGTTGTGCTACACAGCCATTGTCAGCTTGCTCAGCTTCTTCCGTTCTTCAAGAATGTTACTTTAGTGGATAAGTAATGCCAAGTCAGATGTAGATTTCTGTAGCTAGGAGGCAGAAACCCTGGAGCAGTGTCAGACAAATCCCCAAATGTCCTCCTGTGAGTAAGGTCTCTGGTGTGCAAGTGGATTGCTTTCCAGGAGACAGCTGGTGTTTTAATGCCTAGAAAGATGTTATTTGTGGATACCTCCCCACACACAAAGTTTTCAGAGCCCGTCCTCACAGTCCTGTTACCCCCCATAGTTGTAGTGAAGGGGAAATGCCAAGCCTGACCCTCACTTCCAGGTCACCAGCCCACAGTGTGACTAGTAATGGTCACGTAGAATCTGAAGCACTAACTAGTTATCCTTCAGACACTTTCCATTTCCCAGGTTGACTCAAAAATACCAGGAAGTAGAAATAGTGTTTGATTCTCTTGAGCAGACAGAACACTACCCTCACAAATACATTGCATTTTTTCACCTTCTGGATTTTCCAAACCCACCTCACTTACAGTAGTACTTTCTTCCTCTTAGTGTAGTATGCTAGTATTGCCAAGCAGTTCTTCGTGACTCAGCACATACAGTTCTATGTGCGTGAGGGCTTCCCATCTGAAACCCTCAACTGTGCCCTCGTACACTGCGGTTAGGCTGCTGTCTGTACTACCTGTGTCAGGATGGCTAGAGAGCTAACTCCATAGTTAAGAGCACTTATTTATGCAGAGGACCTGGGTTCAGTTCCCCGCACCCACATGATGTTTTATAATAATCTGCAACTGCAGTTCCAGGGAGACTTCTAACCTCTGTGGGCACCGAACACGTACTTTGTGCATATGCATATATGCAGGCAGAGTACTCATACACACAAGTTAATGCTTAAGTGCATCTTTTAAATATATATTAAAATATATATTAAATATCTGACTTAATGTTAAATATATATTAAAAATATGTAAAACCCTGTGTCTGAGTATGATGGCATATACCTGTAATCCCAGCACTTAGGGAGCAGAGACAGTCTCTGTAAGTTCAAGACCAGCCTGGTCTACATAAAGACCCTGTCTCAAAGAAAGAAAGAAGGAAAGAGGGGGAGAGGAAGAGAAAACAAGCAACCTCAAAAAATAAATGAGTAAAATAATAAAGAAAAAGAGGGCTAAGCATGTAGCTTAGTAGGTAGAATGTGTAATTAACATGCACTTAGCCCTAGGTTGGATCCTCAGGACCACATAAACCAGCTGTGGTGATGCATAGCTGAAATCCCAGAAGGTTCCAGGCCAGCATAGGATCCATGAGACCCAGTCTCAAAACCAAGCGAGAGGAGATGCAGTGAACAGAAAGAAAGGACCTGGGGTTGTAGTGCTCTCTCTCTCTCTCTCTCTCTCTCTCTCTCTCTCTCTCTCTCTCTCTCTCTCTCTCACACACACACACACACACACACACACACACACACACACACACGAGTGCCCTGAAGTCCATAGGGAGGCATTTTGTGCCCATAGCCCTTTGTGCCATTCACGTAAGCCCCATGCAAAGACTCAAAAGTGGACAAAAAAGAAAAATGAGGACCCTCGGGTTCTCTCTTATTTCTGTTGTCATTCTAAACTGGCAAGTACAGAAGCACTTTGGTATTCTTAGTTGTTCTTGATCCTTTGGGTTACACAGGTTTGCATGTTTCTTTCTATGTTCTTATCATATCAAGCTGTGGTTTTCTTCTCTTTTCTTTTTTTTTTGGGGGGGGGGGTTTGGGTTTTGGGTTTGGGGTTTTTTTCGAGACAGGGTTTCTCTGTGTAGCCCTGGCTGTCCTGGAACTCACTTTGTAGACCAAGCTGACCTGGAACTCAGAAATCCTCCTGCCTCTGCCTCCCAAGTGCTGGGATTAAAGGCGCTTGCCACCACCACCCAGCTTTTTTTTTTTTTAAGATTTATTTATTTTTATATATGTGAATTGCTCTCTTCAGACACACCAGAAGAGGGCATCGGCTCTCATTACAGATGGTTGTGAGCCACCATGTGGTTGCTGGGAATTGAACTCAGGACCTCTGGAAGAACAGCGAGTGCTCTTAACCTTTGAGCCATCTCTCCAGCTCCAAGCTGTGGTTTGCCTAGACCATAAGTTCATTTCTTCACTATTTCAAGAGTTTACTACACATGAAAGTATTAATTCTTTCTAATCAAAAGTCATTTGCCAAAAACTTTTTTAAAAAAAATTTTTTTATGATGTTGGAGAGATGGTTCAGAGGTTAAGAGCACCAGCTGCTCTTCAGAGGACCTGGGTTCAATTTTCCACACCCACCTGGTGGCTCACAACCATCCCAGAGGCTCCAATGCCCTCTCTGGCTATCTCTGGTACTACACACATGTGGTACACAGACATACATGCAAACAAAGCCCATATACATAAAGGGGGAAAATAAATAAATTATCACGTAGAGCCAGGTCATAACTGGCCCCCAAACCAGTCAGGAAAGTAAGCTGCTTTTGAGACTGTGTTAGAAATCCACCTTTCACTCAGTCCCCATTATTCTGTCCTGCCAGTTACAAAGCCAAGTGGAGAAGAAAACACCTACAGACTGTACTGCCCCTAAACATAATTTGTACAGGCCTAAGGGGGAAGAGCACCGACCATCCCAGTCACTCTGCAGTTAAATTCTGTCAGTACCTTCTTCAAGTTTATGAAAATATTATGAAATTCTGTGACTGGCTCTGAAGGAGTCGAAGAAAGTGGTTATTAGTTCTCAAGGTCTTCATTAGGCTACCATGTGTGCTCATCAACTTTTCTGAGGATTAGTGACTGAAACATCTGTATGAGAGAGTCAGTGAAGAATAGTACAGTTGTCAGGTCTAGGAGCTCCAACCAGATGTGGGATTCCTTAGGCCTTGGGACCAGTTGCTCTGTGTGTGTGCATATTCATATTACACAGTTCAGTCTTTCTGGAGCCATCAGTAGGGTGCCATTCTAGGGGTAACTTCCTGTGCATGCTTGAAAGCTTAGGAGGTCCTCAAGTCTGAAAGTGACATCACTGCCTGTTTTCCTGACACCAACAAAACACAAAGGTCCAGTGAAATGGGTCCATGAGATGGGCCCTCCCAAGTGTATGGAGGGCTCTGTGGTTGGGAGACGGTCAGAAAGGTAAGTATGCCTCTCCCTAGGAGAAACTCCACTCCACCAAATGGGAATAGAATTATATGCCGGATCTGACAGGTGTGCATGCCAGTGTGAGCTGAGCTGACCGCACCTGTCTCGGGATGCCCACATCCGATCTGACATTTTACTGGGGCATCCTCCACTAAGCTTCAGCTTCCTTGCTAGACCATACCGTTCCTGTCTCAGGCCCTTGCATGAGAAGGGCACAGCAGCCATGTCCCTGTAAGTTGCTTCTGGGATCGACTTTGCTTACTCTGGAAATGCACTAGCCAGCTTGCCCTGTGCTCTGCCCTCTCGTCTTCTCTTTGCCATGCTCGTTTCATGACTGCTTCCTGCAGAACATTCCACCAGATGTCTCCTACCGCCCTCCTCCACACTGATAGTTTCCAGATTCTTCCACCTAGGGCTGCCTGCAGCCACATGTTCATAGTTGACTGCTGTAATGTCTCCTGGAGGCAAAGGCCACGTCATATAATGACAGTGAGTGTATTGCAAGCTTTGGTCAGATGTTAGCACCAATGAACGACATTACCAGGGGGTTCCGTGTTTCTACTCATGTCTTTAAACCCCTCCGTGTGCTGTTTTGATCTCCTTCGCCTGTCCCCTCCTATGGTCAGGATGCTTACAGTTGGCCGAGGTGCCTGGCAGCTGTTCTTTTTCCCAGGTAGCCATTCTTCCTCTCTAGGCAAAGAACTCTTCAGCAGTGTGTCTCTGCTTGGTTTTCCTTTTTACTGTTTCTCTCATGCTACCTTCATTCTCTTACTGGTTCACTCCCAGACCTTCTCCCCACTAATCTCTCACTTCTGTCCTCACTATGTATGAAGTACGAGACTATACTGTATAGTATTCTATCATTACTGTAACCCAAACCCTGCATAACAAAGTCATGTCCCTCTTCCAGCAGAGCTGATAGTCTCTTAGTCTTAGTTTCAAGGTCAGTGCAGAGGGTCCTTAAGAAAGCACATGGCAGAGTTGACAGGCCTGCGCTGTGATCCCCCTATTGAAGTATTCGAGTCACTTGTGAAGTATTGGGAAGACTGTGACAGTTATCTATTCCTTTGCCACACTGATGCCTGGGCGAGGCTAGACCACCACAGTGATCCAGCCAGTTCCACCATCACCTGGCATTTATGAGGCCTCTGCTCTTGTGCATTTATAATTTCCAGAGGGTACGTCTGCTTAAACACATATAATTCCAAGCCTCAGCATGAACTAAGGCAGAGAGCACAAGTTAGCTGTGAACTTGTAATCATGTAGAGCAGGTCAGAGGCTATTTGACAGTTGCTCTGTGTGCTATTGGGGAGAACCGGGAAGGTTGGTCACACTTCCTGTAAAACAGGTTATAGGTCCACCAAAGAGCTGACAGGCGTCACATCAGCCTTCTTACTAATGCAGGCTGTATGCAGAAAGTGCTTAAAGAAAACACCCCTCTGGTTGTAGTTTTTAATTAAGGAAGAAAACAAATAGGGGAGGGGGTCAAGTGTGAGGACAAGATGAAGACGAGAGAAGGGTGATGTTTGATTTAGGACACCCCCTCCCAAATCTTCAGCCCAGTCCCAATGACAATGAAGGAGGGTCCCCAGGCTGTGGCTCTGCATGTGACTCTGTCAGAAGGCCGCTCGTTTTCAGGTGATCCACACGTGGTTTTGATGCTCATAGCTAACCCCAGCATGCTCAGGGCTCATCCCAGGACCACAGACAGCTCTCCTTTCTCCTCCTGATGCAGCTTGAGCTCAGTACACCTGCTTTTCCCATTGCCTTTCTTGCATGCAAACTAAAACCAAAACCAGAAAGTCACGTAGTTTCTTTGTCCTACTTTTTCCCTCTGTCTGTCTTGTCTGTCTTGTCTGTCTCCTTCATGTCTCACTCTCTGCAGAACCTTCACCAGCTAAAACAGATTCAAACCTTGAAGCAGATGAACGAACAACTGCAGGCTGAGAACAGGGCCCTGACCCGAGTGGTGGCCAGACTCTCCAAGTCCATCGAGTCCTCCGACACCCAGGAGCTCTAGCTCTTGCCCTTGCTCTCCACCTCACTTCCCTCCTCTGCTACTCCAGGCAGGTTTACTCTTCTTGTTGGTCCCAGAAGCCCAGTACCCATTCCTCCCATCAGAGGCTCCATGGCCAGGTATCTGTAAAACTGGTTATCTGGAGATGGAGTCCACATGATGGGACATAAGAACCCAGTTCAAGGGTGGTAGTGGGCAAGCAGAGGGTCACTGTTAAAGTTGCCATATTACCTTCTCTTCCCCTAGAGACTGAATATAGATTTGCTTTAGTCAGCTTTACAGCTCCACAACTGTGTATATTTACCTGTGTGCATCCATGTACACATATTTATTTCGTTGATGGGGTCTTTGCTAAGAGCTTTCTCAGCCAACAGCCATCCAAATGTATGTGCACCGATTAGGGCCTAAAGTAACCAAGGGCAAGAGCTTTCAACAATGCCTGGGTGTTAGATCCTCCTGGGAGCTGTCACCGAATACCATGTATGGGCCCATTCCAAAGCTCTGTGGTTTGGCTTGACTGAGACCTGGCTGGCATCAGTATTGTTTCTAAAGCTCCCCTACTGATGTGTATGTGACCATGGTTGAGAACCACAGCCCTTTGAATCCCAAGTGACAGCACTGCCTGATGGATAGGACTAGGCCTGCAGGCCACACCTCCCTGAGCCTATCTCTGTTAGCAGCAAACAAGGGCCATTCTACCACTGGGGCAGAGCTAGATGAGCGCTCTTTACCTCCTTCTAAGTCTTTGCTTTTATCGTCCTCCTCCTGAAACATCCGTCTCATTCCCCTCCCAGGTCTCCTGGCTGTGGGGACGCGTCCCTCCCTGAGTGTGTGGGCCTTGAGGCAGAACGCAGGCAGGATAAGTGAGCCCTTCCTAATGGGCCTAGCTTTCAAAGGAGATGACAGGCAGTGGAGCGAGAGCAGGGTTTGTTTTCAGCTGAAACCACCCCCTCAAAAAACTGTGTTTGGCAAACTAGAGCCTTCCTCTGGCTGTGGATCTGAGAGCCAGGGTCACACACAGATTGTTTTCCCATCTGAAGATAATGTGATGGGGTCATGATGCCAAAAATGAGTTTTTGATTTTCAGCAACAATCTAATTAGTCTTGCTAGGGCCTGTCCTTTCTTTCTTCTGCCTATTTGCATTTGCCTTTGGGGTCAGTAGCTGGCAACTAATGCCCACTAGTACTAAAGCACCCAGATTACCATAGGGCTGAGCCAATGTCCTCTCCGGGTGCTATCACAGAAAGAAAATGGAAAGGGATGTGCTGCTGTGGCCAGGCAGTGAGCAGCCAGCATTAGGTCTAATCTCTGTCCCAGTTAGCCTCAGACATCCTGAAAGGGTGCTAACGTGGAGCATGCTCTTAGTGTTCACCCTTGGGCCCTTGGTTCAGTCTTAGTGTGCATGGGAGATTTTGACTTGGGGTAAAATAAAGACCCCCAAAGATGTCCCAGCTATTTTTGGTCTCCCTATTTGTTGCAGGCAGTGTAGGACATGCGGCAAAATCACTGTCATCCTGGCATTTATTGGAGCGTCGTCATCGGCTGTGTGCTTTGTTTTCTCACTGATTCTTCGGCACCAGCATGTGTATTTAAAACATGGGTTACAGAGTCAGAACTAAGCCCAAGGTCCCTTGGAGAGTAAACAGTTGAAGAAAAGTTCAAACATGGTTAGACTCCAGAGTCTGCACACTGCACACCGTGATATAAGCCATCTGCATAATTTACGGCCTTAACCATTTGTTAAGCACATAGTCTAAACAATGTAGGAACAGTCTGTCAAACAACTACAGCATAGGACAGACTGCAGCAGAGGCGTCACAGACAAAATTGTACTTTTTCACTACCCTGACTTGATAGGCCAGTTTCAGCCAGGCGTGGTGGCACACACCTTTAGTCCCAGCACTTGGGAGGAAGGCAGGCAGGCAGATCTCTGTGAGTCTGAGGCCAGCCTTGTGTACAAAGACTCAGATTGTGTCACTATAATGTCCTTGCCTGGTGTGTGACCTGTGTGATAAGGGAAAGCAAATGAAGGCCCATGAGCCATGCCAATAATTAGAAAAAGAAATCAAAAGGATTGTATTTGACAAATAAAATTCCTATGGGATTTCAATGTCCAGAAGTTAAGATTTATTGGAATCGCCGGGCATGGTGGCGCAGGCCTTTAATCTCAGCACTTGGGAGGCAGAGGCAGGCGGATTTCTGAGTTCGAGGCCACCCTGGTCTACAGAGTGAGTTCCAGGACAGCTGAGGGCTATACAGAGAAACCCTGTCTAGAGAAAAAAAAAAAAAAAAAACAACAACAACAACAAAGATTTATTGGAAGCAAATCAAAATTTGAATGTCTGCGTTTTCAGTATGTGTTACCTGCTAGGCCACACTCAGGAAAAGAAGCAGTCACAGGAAGACTATGTGGCCTGTAGTCTAGTCTAAGGCACTTACTGTGCAGACCTTGACATAAAAAGCCTGCCAGCTGACTCCTATCAGTAGGAAAGAAACTGGCAGTGTGGTCAAGAGATTTGAACCGCTGCCACCCCTTTTGAATTGTTCCCTGAAAGTCTTAGTGCCAGGCAGCTCAGGTAAGGCTTACCGTGAGACCCTCCCATCCACAGCCTGCCTGGCTCTGGCACACCCTAAAGCTTTAGGAGCGCTGTCCCTTACTTTAGCACAGTCTTCATTGTAGACTATAAGAAGTAGTATTTAAGAAAGCATGCACTGCATGCTCTGTTTGTCTGAAGTATCTGAACATCAAACTGGCTAGAAATGGAGAAGCTGAAGTCTAGAGTTGTGGTGCACTCTGAAACCTCATGCGTGCATAGTTCTTCACACGTGTTCTTCCTTAACCCCAGACCCTTGACTGCAGTTCAGTGGTGGACAGCACTACTCCCACCCCTCTCTGAGCATGGAGCCTGTGTGCCCCTGCCTTGGTCTCTGCACGACACTTGTACTTTTTTACATTTTCTTAAGATGTTAGATGTTGCAGCTATCAAATCTCCTTGTCCCTCTTCCCCGGCCCCCAAAGAATTGATGTCTTAATAAGGAAAAGAAAATCACCAACACTCGACCACTTGTACCTCCTTTTTAAAGCAGCTCAGTCCTGAAGAGCAGGGACCACAACCCACAGCTTCTCCATACCTGTGCGGTCCTGCCAAGAAAAAGGGTTTTCAGGGGCTGGAGGGGACACGTGGTTAAGAGCACTGACTGTTCTTCCAGAGAATCCAAGTTTGATTCCCAGCACCTACATGCTCTCACAACTAACCATATGGAACTCCTGTTCCAGAGAACCCAATGCCCTCTTCTGGCCTCCACAGGCACCAGTTACAGACACACATGCAGACAAAACCACCACACATATTAGAGAAACTTTTTTTTTTAATAAGAAGTCCCACCCAGGCAAGCAAGCCCCCAGACATAGAACATTAGAAAAGAGATGGAAGATGGCAGCCTGGGCAGAGCTCGCTGGCCGAGTTTCTGAGCACCCCATTCCGATAGGCATGAAGGAGGCTGCCAGAGCTACTGAGTCAGGGAGGACAGGGCCAAAGACAAGCTTTCCATTGTATTCTTCACACTGCAGTCTTACTCCTGAAGTGTGTAGATGACTTGCATGCTCTCCCAGATTCATGGGGAAACTTGAGTGGTAGCAGGGGTCCCCACTATTGCAAGGACAGCGCTTCCATGTCTGTTACTCCTGTCAGCCTCTTCAAGGCCCATCTGAGGGAGCAGGGTACTTACTATTCCTTGATAGCTGCAAACATACAGAGAAGTGGTTTGTCTAACGCAGTGCTTCTCAGCCTTTCTAATGCTGTGACCCTTTAATACCCTCATGTTACGGTGGCACCCTCCCCCAGCCATAAAATTTTCATTGCTACTTCATAACTATAATTTTATACTGTTATGAATAATAATATAAATATCTGTGTTTTCCAGTGGTATTAGGTCACCCCTATGAGAAGGTTGTTCAACTCCCAAATGGGTCTCAACCCATAGGTTGAGAACTGCTGGTCTAAAGCACTGTGGACCACTCACTGACAGTGACCGCTCCCGAATTTGTTTCTGGGCTACAAATGCTTTGGTGTTTGTTTTCTATTCCCACCTATAATGAAAAGATGGTCTTTGGACTTGGCACATATGGGTATAAATTCATCGGTGATGCATAACTAGCTAACTGCCACAGACTAGAGGCGGACCTCTGTTTCCTCGTTTACAGAGATAAGAACAGCCACTGCACTGGTTCCTGAGGAGCCAGTGAGACTTTCAAACTCCCCACTTGGAGATGTTTTCTCGTTGTTCCCTGACATGGGGTGTGGGGATGTGAGCATACACTCACACAATTGTATGATGTAACCTGCATTGTCCTTGTGAGGTTGGGGCGACAAAGATTATATTCCTTTAGGTTCATTTAGATTCCCTAGTTTAATAGCAGTGCCAGAAGCTGGAACTCTGTGGGCCTTTTGATTCCTGAGCCCAGGCCACCCTTTTCTGGAGGCCTTGCTTACTGTGTGGGTCCTAAAGGTTGGAATAGCTGATCAGTAAAAGGAAGGGTGCCTGCCTAACAGGGGAGACACAGATTTGTGGAGCCTTTGTTGTGAAAATGTACTTACCTTCTAATCCCAATTTGCTACCAGGAAGGCCCACACATGAACTGTACTTCATTAAGATTTTTCAGATAGACAAAATATCTGTCACAGTGCCTGATCACGCAATAAAGACTTGGGTGTCCAAGCTGGAACTCAGTTTCCCTGTGTTCTTTGAGTTGAGCAACAGTGTGTGTCATGTTCCAAGATGGAAGAACTGACAGATGGAATCTCCACTCCATTCCTCTGCCAGAAACCTCTACTTGCTGGAATGACACCACCATCCATTGCCGTGCTGGTGAAGGCCCCTGGGTCTCCTCCACAGCTGTAAATTCTCTGGGCGTTATTGTTGAGAATAGCTGTGTGTAGTATGACCAGTGAGAATCTGGATGGATTCTAGTTACCAAAGACAGCAAGATGACCTTGGTCATCTTTACACGGGGCAGAAAGGCCAAGTTCTATTTCCTGGCTTGCATGTTGTTCTTGGGGTGGGAAGCAGTGCCATTTAACTCCTAAGGTCACCATCGCTCCAACTCCTGCTGACGTCCTTCCCTGTGTGCTCAGCAGCTGCCCTGGCAGTCCCCCCAGGTTCCCTAGGTCACAGGTGAGTGCAAGAACAAGAACAGTTGCAAATAGCTACTGGCTCAGTAGAACAGAACTGTAGGCTCTGTGAGTGTGGAGCTGGCTCAAAAGACGAGCAGCTGGGTTTTCCCTAAATGCTTGCATTTCTGACCCAGGAAATAGGAAGACTGGAGGGGTGTTACTCCTGAGCAGAAGGGTAGTGACAACTTATCACACTGCTGCTGTCAGGAGGCCCTGGGAGGGCAGAGGCGGCCATTGTGCTGGGCTCTGACACACCTTTCCCTCTGTCTCCACAGGTGTTAACAGAACTGAAATCTGACAATCAGAGGCTGAAAGATGAAAATGGCGCCCTCATCCGAGTCATCAGCAAACTGTCCAAATAGCTGAAGTCAGGTCTGGGAGGAGGGCACAGCATTCGCTGCCCACCCTGTGTTTCCAGCTATGGCCTTCTGGCCAAAAGACATGAATGTTTTGGGAGGAGGGCCCCTCCCTGTGGCCCTCGTCAGTCACCTCCTCTGCACTGTCCATGCCCCATTGCCCCCGCACCTCTATCCCAAGTTTTACGGCAGTTTTAACTGAAGCATGATTGTGACCATTTCAAGCAATCTGGAGAAAGCTTTGTGGGGCACACCAAGCTCAGCCTGTGACCTCCCAACTTTCTGCTGCTTTGTCCACATTGGTTTTGGTCCAGATATGTAAGGCTTTGACCCATAACCTTTATACTGACCCACTGTTCTTTATATAGGTGAGCCTTGTGGTGGCCATTCTGGAATCCTATCTAGGGTGCCAAGAGAAAGGGTGGAGTGCGGAGTTGCTCTCTGGACTGCCTCTGGAGCTGTCTGCTTAGAGTCCAAGGTGACCATGGCTCTGTGCTGAGGCGGTTACTCACCTCTCAGGAACTGACTTGTTTTTACTTTTCTATCAGTAACCTAGGAACATCACTGAGTAGTCCTAACCTCACTTCTCCCTCTCCGCAAGGCCAAGGCAGCCTTGGACTCTCTCGCTCCTTTTCTTTCTGTGCTTTGGTGATTTCTCCTTCCACCCTGATGGTGTAAAAGCCGAAGCCGAAGCCGAGCTCCCAGTCTCAGCTGTCTGGAAACTCGTCCCTCTGCTGCCTCGGTGCCGTGACCCTGTCCCTGTGAAGCTAGAGGATGGCTTAAGGGTCAGCCTGTTGTTCTTATCTCCTATGTGTCTGCTTACAAAGTGGTTTTCTGTACTCTCCAAGTTGTACAAGTAATATGCATCTATAATCCCAGCACTTGGGAAGCTGAGGCAGGGGGATCAGGAATTTGAGGCCAGCTACATAGCAAGACCCTCTCTCCAGAAAGAGAAGGCCTGGGTGTTGAGTGCTCCAGTTTGCCTTGCTCCCGTTCTCCACTCAGGCCCCTGCTCCTCATGAGAAGTGGAGTTGCTGCAAGGAGGCCTGGGGAGAGCCGGGGCGGAAGCTAGACTAGGGGATGGAAGCAGGCCAGAGACGTGAGAGCATCCGAGGACACTTGGAGCACTGCGGTGACACTGCCTGGGTGGTGGGGACTGCTTTCTGGTGGCCACATCCAGGGGAGAGGTCCCTTCCTAGAAGCCAACAGGATCAGTGACTGCTGGGTAGAGACTGGAGATGAAGAAGAGTACTTGTGGACTCTCAGGAGTGGCAAGCCCCATAGACCCTCTGGCCCAGTGTCCCTGTGCCTCCCTGCTGCCATAACTCTGACCTGTGGTCAGCCGCTGAGAGCTATGTCTGTCTGTCTTACTTGAACTTCAGGCACCTCTATTACATTTTATACTAATAGAAGCTGGGTCTGCTGCTTCCTGCCAGGATAGCACACTAGGTGTGGGTGTAGTGGTCTCTACTTACCTAGTCCCTGAGTCCCTCCTCAGATGTTGTGATTTTGATGCCTGTCACATCTTGACTACCATCCTCTAGAGTCTAGGCAAGCAGCCCTCTAGCTTATCATGCCTCAGCATATATAAAATATGCCATAGTTCTAGCACACAGTTAAACTGCTAGCTCTTGTCGATGATCCAGTGCTGATGGGTATAATGTGGCATTTTGTCCTTTGGTTCACATTAAAGGACACATCCTTTAATGCCTCATTGTTTGAGGGTTGCTAGTGATGTGGACCATTCTAACACTACCTCTGTTAGTTTTTCATGAGGACACCACTGTCCTTTTTGGTGGCCCTTACAAACTTTGTGTGCTCTTAAACAGAACTTGTAATTCAGGGTCCCTAGTACAGGATGGGAACAGTGTCTCCTCTGGCACTTTCAGCACATGTAAGAGTCTCTCTTTTCCACTTCACCCGTTCCTCTGAGGAGCCTTGTGTTGGACTGCTCTCCTCTTGTGACGCACTGAGCCACGGGGAGAAAGACCTGTCTTCTGCTATAGGAAGCACTCCCTTCTTGCTAGGAGATGTCGACAAGATGCCAACCAGTTCTCATAGTGTGGATTGAATTTTGGGAAAGAGGGGATTGCTGCCTCATTCTTGGGGAAAGAAAATGGGCTTGTAGGAAAACAGGGCCTCCTCCTTCACAGGCCTGGGGAGGTATTCAGAGTCGCAGGCCTTTAGGCCTTCTGAAGCGTAGGAAAGGTTCTAAAAACCTCACAACGGGCATTATACCCGCCGTTGTATGTGGCCTTCATGTTTAAGATGCCACCTCTTACCAGGAAGGTTTCCTTTTGATAAGCTATTGGCAAGCTTTTTAGCCTCGGCAGTACTAGCCTCTGTGGCCAAGAGCCCATCAGAGCACACACAGTCCCAAGCCATTCCTGGCACTTCTTTCAGGCCACTAATCTTATTAGAAGCATTGTGAATTTGGTCTCTTCCAGAGAAGAGAACTCCATTTCTTCAAAATCATACTGACTGAAAGCCCCCATGAAAGACACGGCCTCCTGAGGCCAGCTGTTGTATGTGTTCAGTCTCCCTTTCCCGTGTTGCTTGGTCGGCCTCCCCAGCGGCCACAAGCCTCACCTGCTGGCTTCTCGGGAGTTTACTGTCCCACTGCAGGCAGGCAGGCAGGAAGGAAGGACTCAGCCTTGTCACACCAGTCTTCATGGGAAATTAAGACAGGGACAAGAAGGTTTTCATTCATTTGACAGCTTCCAATACCCACGCCCTCTTTGAGGGTAACACTGGTCAGTCCAGAGAGCCCCTGGCTGGAGTTGGCCTGTTTGACTTTCAGGTTTTTAGAACCTTTCCTGACAGTTCTTGGAAGTGCCAATCCCCAGCTCCATCCCAGGCTAGGGGAAGAGCTGTGCACATTCAAGGGCGTTGCCTCTGAAGACTCTGAAGAATAGCTCTGTCTTGGAGCCGCACCTCCTTGCGTCTGCCTAGCAGTGGGATGTGTCCTCACCCTGCTTGCCAAGCCTCAGCCCCTGAGATGCAAGGATTGCTCAGTGGGATTGCTGGCAGCTTCCACTCAGGAAGTCCAGGAGCAGTCTGTGGGCCTCAGGAGAGTACAAGAACCAGAGTGAAGGGCCTCTCCAAGCCATGCCCCTGTGGGGCTCTGCTCTCTGGCCCCTCTGCAGCCTTTGCTAGCAGAGACAGCTCTGACCATTGCTTGCACACCTTTTCAGCGGAGGGCCCTGTCCACATCCATGCCCAGGGATAGCTGCAGCTCATCTGCCATTCTATTCTGAAGAGAAGTGCAAAGCCTCAAACAATATAGACTCCCTCAACCCCGGAAGTGAGGCAGCTTTGAGGGCAGGGTACTTTAAAGTCCTCTTGGCTTAAAATTCTGTGACTTTATTCAAAGATGAGGACTTTTTTACACTTAGATTTCTGCTTCAAAAATTGCTTAACTTTGAATTTTCAGGATCAGTCTTGCTTTTTTCCCAAATTCAGGCTAATGCTGGCCTGTCAGGGTCGACCTCCCCTCCGTGTTAGAAAGTGAATTTAACATTGAAAGCGACTGAGTAGTGGTGTGATTGCTTTCCCTCCTGGTGGTTATGTAAAAATATTACCAAGCTGCAGAGGTAGAGATCGGAGCTGCTGTGAGGCCTAGGCCCGCCCTAGCGTACAGTGGGCATCCTAGGAAACCGGCTGCTGCTGCTGCTGCTGCTGCTGCTGCTGCTGCTGCTAGGTTTGCTCAGCCTCAGACTCTCTGCTTGGCACCAACTCATTTCTAGTCTGGAGCTCTGCCCTGGGCAGCAGGAGAGCCTTCCTCAGGCTGCTGTGGGAGGTACTCTTCCCAGGAGACACCATGACCACAGCACAGATGCACAGTTGGGGCTTGGATGTGAGGAAAGGGACGAACCCTGGGGCTGGGTGCCTGCATGCTGTAGTGGGTAAAAGGCAGAGGAAGGTGTGTGCATGTGGAACAGGGTGGAGGTCGGAGCCTGGGAGAAAGGAAGCCAGGCTTCTGCACCTGCAAGTGTGTTCTGTCTCATTGAGTTCGTCCCTCAGCTCCAGCTGAGCGAGATTTTAATCAGCTCCTCTAATGGGTATTGACACTGCTCGGAGCAGTCGACTCTGTCAGGGACAACTATTGATTGCTTGTGTTCTGATTAGATTGGAAAAATAGATCAACTTCATTATAGCCCAGAAGCTGTCACTGTCACAGCTACAAAGGGATGAAGTGGTCTCTGAGGGCTGAGGAGAATCAGTTGGCCTCCTGACAAGCCAGAGAGTAGGTGAAAGTTGTGGCCACGTCTCCGTGAGAGCTGTGGTTAAGGGTCACAGATCTCCTGTGGTGCCTGGTGACCCAGCGCCTGGCTGCCCAGGTCTGGCATTTCCTGACTGGAATGGGGATGTACAGTTTGTCCCAGTGTGCTCTGTCTCTTGCTCCTCATCGCTCTCCCCGTTTCCCAAAGCACTTCTCCCATCCAAATTGGGAATCTGCCAGAATGACATTTTGTTATTTTGCCTCTAAAATTTCCCCTAATGTTTCCAATAAAATTTTGCTTGGGTGGCCCCTTAAGGTGTCACCAAGATGCTAACCGAGGCCCCTCCAAAATAAGCACACCTCCCCCTTCCTTCCCTCTCAGCCCCCTCCACACGCCTTAGGCCTTGCTTCTACACTTGGACTTGATGGTGCTCGAGGGAAGAGGTTTTCCATTAATCAGCCAAGAGTCCTTGAGGATTTTCAAATGCCAACAGCATGTCATTCTGCCCACCACCCACGGCTACCCCCGTCTACTTTCGAAACTCCCTGGCTGTGCTAGCAGCCCTCAAAGACAAGGTTTGGCTTATAGGTCAGCACGACCCCTCTGTTTCAGGGTCGTGTCTGCTCATTCTATCTTTTCTGAAAGATGTGACTGGTACCGGCTGAAGGCAGAAGTGTTTCCTCAGCACAGGCTGGACGAGTTTATTTGCATCGTGACAGCCACTCAGCCAAGCAGGAGAGAAGATCCACAAAAGGTCCAACCATGAGGAGTGAGAAGAGCCTCTGACAGGCATCAGAGCTGGGATCCTGACCAAGGGACACTCAGGCTGCCACCAGCTTGACTCTCTCCAGAGTGCGTGTGTCTGTGCTGTTCTCCACCCTGTTCTCCTGAGAACTTGAGCAGAAGGTACCCAGCCTATCCTAGGATAGGGGAGACTATGTGAAAGCAGTTGTAGTAAAGGTACCAGAAGGCACAGGGTACAGGGAGAAGATTCGGAGAGGATGCACCCGTCCAACATGGCCACCTTTCTAGTCAGCATCCCTTGAGCCCCTGGCAGCTCAGCCCTCCTATGGCTGGCACCTCTCCTCTGCAGGGTCAGTGGTTCAGACCCAGCTTTGGTTTTACGTTTTCTTCCAGGCACGTGTGCTCCGCTCCAATCCTGGTCACCACTTCAGCACTAGCATTTTGTATTTCCTCTCTCTACCCTTCACCCATGCTTGATGCACCGAGTGGAGCTGTTCGCCAGCCGAGTTGTGTGGATTAACCTCAGTCAACTGTAAATACACCTGGAGGAGGCTCCCGAGGGCAGGGAGCCAGGCTGGCTTCCCGAACTGAATGTATTTTTATGCAATTTTGAGTGGCCTTTTCAACCCTGAGATGGATGGATTTATTTGTTTTACTGATTGTTGTTATATAGTATTAAGTATTCTGTGTTTGAAAGTTTGGGAATAATATTCACATCTATAAGATGCCTGTAAACACAGCAGTATTTATAAATGAGTAAATAAAACTGTGTTTTACCTTTGTGCCATGAGATTGATAGAACCTCCCATTCACCAGGCAGCCAACTGCGAAGTCTCTGCCATAGGCAACCACGAGTCTGTGGTCACCACCTCCCCTCCCCGGGGAAGGGCTCTTAGAGCAGCAGAACAACCCTGAGAAGAAACGCAAGTTCCCAGCACCTAAGAAGGTGGCTGTTTCTTTAAAGGTAAAAAGCAGGGATGTATGGCCCACCTGGATACACCCTAACAGCCATGCTGCACAGGGAAGCTAGGGTAAGAGCTGGCGGTGGTGCTGGCCTCTTGCAGGCTTCCAATTACCTCAGCCCTCCACTGTGTAAGGAAGGGCTCCTTAGGTCACTGGTTCCAAACTCTGCAAATAAAACTAACTCTGGGATCATTAGAGGTTGGATCTAAATCCTGACAGAAGGAAGGGCACCTAGCTCAGGGAGGCGCTGCAGGGACTGCTGGCAGGGCTGGGGAGTGGGCAGCCAGGCTTTGGATCTGCTTCCTGCCAAGTGGAAATCCTTGGTCACTGACTTGGGAGGGAGGGAAGATTCTTTCCCCCTGCTGTCACCCAGCTGTTTGTAGCTCAAGCAGCAAGAAGAAACAGGGATGATGTCACGGTTGAAGAGTTCAGCCCTGGCCTTGGGGCTTGAAGCAGAGGAAAGCACGTCTGATACAGGGGGCCCCTAGACCACAAGCATCGCTTCTCTGGGACGCCGCTGGCTAGGTGAGGTCTGTAGAGCCTGTTTCATCTACTGCTCATAGGTACCAGGAGGGATCCTGGCTCCTCCCTGCAGCAGACCCAGGTGCCCACATTCTCAGCCCTGTGCAGCCAGGCCACCTAGCCCATGGCCTCCAGCCGGACTGAGACAGCCCAACAGCCAGATCTGGGCCCTGCCAGCTCACACGGGCACTCAGCCCACCTGCCTCTACTGCTCCTTGGCCATCTGGATTTGATGCAAAACACAAGAAAGTCGAGTACATTATGGTCCTAGACAAGTGTCACACAATATGAAGTCTTTAGGTCTAAGAACTAAAACAGAGTTTAATCCTTTCCTGGTCTTGGCCACACTGCCCCTGACTCTGTCCCTAAGCATTCTGAAGCCTTACTGGTCTTTGTCATCTCTGTCTCAGCACAGACAGATAACAGTCTTTACCGTGTAAGATTGGAGACTGTGTACTTTCCACTTTTAAACATCTATACCCCAGGCGGGACCAGCAGCCTCCCTGTTGCCGAGGTCAGACTGCTGCTGTCCCCTAAGCCCAGGTCCTCTAGAGGGAACTTAAGGATGTAAGACAGTCCTTATCATCCCAGGAGGGTAGACCCCCATCCGTCCATGTGACTCAGAAACTCCATGTCCTTCTCCCAAACCCAAAAGAGAATAGGCTGCAACCCCTTCATTTCGAGCTGGAGGCCAGAGCTCCAAAACCAACTCACCTCCCTCCCCAACATTGCTGACCCTTGGGGGCTCCCTGCCCCGCCCCGCCCAAGTCCACTAAAAATAAAAAACAAATAGAAATGCTCCCCGCCCCCAGGTTGCTTTCAGCTCTTTTCTTTAATAAGGAGACGCAGCTCATTACAAAATAACAATTTGACAAGAGATCAGACAAGAACAACAGAGTCCACATAAGGGAATGGAGAGAGCATTGCCAAGCAGAGTGGGAACGGGGAGGGCTACACACGTCCTTCTTAGGAAGACAGGGAGGGCTCCTGGCGGGGCCAGTGTATTCCAGGGGGGACACAGCTTGCTCAGCTTCTGCCCCAGTTTTGAAAGTTTCTGGGCCCAAGGTTTTCAGAAAGCAAATCAAATCCTTAGGTGAGCAGGAGTTAGGGCAGAATGGTCAGGCTTGCAGGTCCTTTCCCTGAACTCCTGGCTGCTGAGGAAAGCTGGGGGTGAAACTGAGGCCCACGCACTGCTCCCGCCACCTTGCCAGACTCCGTTCTGCTGCTACAGTTCCCAATTTCAGTTTCTGTGGAGACTGGAGATCTCCAGCCAGCCCCACCTTGTTGCCCTGGCCTTGCCCAATACACTTGCCCAATTCTTTCTGAGGTCCCCTGTATTAGTAACATACGACTGGCTTCTTGGGGGGGGAGGGGGCGTTCTGTGGGTGCCCAAGCTGCCCCAGCCCTGTCTACCCATATACTCATTACTTGCCATACTGCTCAGGCTGCCCTGGGAGCTGAGGTGAGGGGCAGAGCCTAGTGTTCCTCAGTTGTGAGTGGCCCCTTTTCACCACCACACCTCCCACCTTGCTCTCAGGGCACCCTGTTCTGTGGCACTGCCAGACAAAGGAGAGAATGGGTGGAGAGTTTCACCACTGCAGTTCCAAGTTTTCCCCATGGGCCACCCCTCCACTGTTTCTGTGGGCTCAGGGAAACATAGGCAGGGCTGGCTGTGCTCATCCAAGACTGCCACTGAGAACCTGGCTATAGACTGGGCTGCTGACTGCTTCTGAAAACCCTGGTTGCCTCTGGGCCTCTTAAGAGGTTATCCAAGCCACAGAGTCACAACTACTGCCCTGCCTGGAAGACCCACCATCAGACTCAGGCCACAAAAGCCAGCCTGAGACCCCACCAGAAGCCCTGAATCACCAAGTGTCCTCATGACACAGGGCTAAGGGAGCGTGAGAGGGTGGCGGACAGGTGAGCCCTTCACAAGTGTTCTGTGGGGAGCCAGTTAGAGGGACAGAGGGGCTCCTGGAAGGAGTCGAGGGCACCCTCCTGTAGGAGGCCCCTTTATGGCTTTTTCAGTTTATTCAAGACAGAGGGAAGAAAGGAATCACGTCACACACATGGAACACAGAAGCAACAGGACACCAGACGCCAGGCTAGACAGTGCACTGTGCCCCAAGGGTTAGCCCTGTAGACATGCAGCAGGCCTGCCTTCGGGGCCAGGGTCCTTCAGCATCTTCCCTGGGCAGGGCTGGCACTGGGGCCAGAACATTATCTCCCACTGTGGACATTCCCTGTAGGGGAGGTGAGGACAAAGACTTCACACAACATAAAATCCAGGAGCAGGCAGTTCTGTAAAACAGGTTGGGAGATCAAGGGGGCTCTCAGCTTTGCCATGCGGCTATATACAGAATTGTAGACATGCATCTTGATTAAACAAGATTCTGCTTGTATGTTTATAGAATAGCATCTTCTTTTATAATATATAACTAAATGAGGCGGGGGTCCGATGAGGCTCAATGGCTTCAGAAGGTTCCTGTTTTGTTGTTACTTCAAAAATAAAGTATATTCATATATCTTCAAGTCACAGTGTCCCCTTCTCAATATTGCAGTTCAGAAAACAGGCTAAATCAAAACTGTGGTAACCAGCCTCTGGCCCCTGGGACTGAAGAAAAGAGAGACGAAGGAGCCAGAGGGTACGTTGCCAGACATGATACAGGATTGGCCAATTAAACTTAAATTTCACATTGAACAATGAATCACTGTTTACAGTACAGTATGTCCCAAATACTGCATAGGACGTCCTTAAACTTCAAAATTATTTGCTTATCTGAAATTCAAGTTTAACCAAGTATTTTGAATTTATAGTTGCCAAATCTGGCAGCCATTATGGGGCTATGGGCCACCTGTTGCTACCCACTGGCTCTGGGAAAAGACCCCAAGCAGCCTGCAGTGAGAGGGAGACAGAGAGACAGAGCAGGCACCAGTGAGCAGGGGATGGGGACGTTCCATCTCTTCCCACCTTCAGGAAGACTGCTGCTATGTTTGCCCTCAAACACAGACTCTCCCTACAGGATCGAGAACCTGGGATTCTCATGAACTGACATGACATTAAATGAACGAGGAATTTTTTTTTTCTAGCATCGCTCACCCTTGAGTCCAGCATGGAGACATGTTTATAAAAGCTACCTTTACGAAGAGGCCTGTGGTAAAAAGCCCCCCTCTTCCCCCACTGAATTGTGGGCCAGCAAGATCACCACAAACCACTTCTACAAAAACAAAATGATGTGTTGGCTTCCTGGGAAGAAAGACGGAGGTCTCTGGCTAGGCCTCCCCTTGCTTGTTCCAAGCACCTGCTGGGCTGGGAGATCCCTCGTCCCCAGGCCTTAGCCTTTGTTTCTAAGTCCCCACAAGGGCCCCAGCACTGCAGAGGTTGCTCCACTCTGGGAGGATCATTCAGAGAGGACATGAGCCCCCAGATCCTGAGTGGAGTGTGGGTACTCATGGTCTTAAGCTCTCTTTAAAAACAAAAAAACAAAAAAACAAAACAAATAAACCCTCTAATAAATACTTTCCTCTCTTTGGGATTAAAAACTTGCATCCACAGAAGTATCCAGAATCCATTACCAGCCAGAAACATTGACTGTCTCTGCATAGTCTTGATACCCCAGGATCCTGACATCCCCAGAAATTATACCCCGCCCCCCAGGTGGCAGTGAAGGTTTGGAATGCAGTGCTGGGGTTTGGATCATATCAGCCCTCCCCCCTCCCCCAGTATAGAAACAATTAAGCCTCAACATGTTCCTGCCTGGCCCCTGGACCTGGACAGGTGCCATCTGCTTGGGTGGCTCGTCCAGGACCAGCCTTAAGCCTGAGGAGAACCTCTCCCAGCATCCATGCTGGCTCCAAACTAGTGATCAGTCAAAAGCCCTGGCAGACTGCCCACAAGGAATGAGCTCTGGCCTGTGTCTAAGCCCAGGGACAGTCAAACCACAGAGGCATCCACCGTTCCTCCCTTCCCTCTATCCGCAGCGCAGTAGGACTATGGACTACGGAAGGGCTGAGTGCGGTTTGTAGGGAAGAACCCAGGAGTTTAAAGGTGATTGAGAAAGGTCGGGAGAACACAGGAAGAAGGGTGAGGTTGTTGGGGAGAGGGTCTGTGAACAGGCTTCATGGAATGTGGGTGAGAAGAGCCAGAGTGGGGAGGGACCGGGAAAGCACCAAGATTGCACAGAAAAGAATCCGGTGACCTCAGATGTCCATACCAGGACCCTGACACTCTCTAACCACCTGAACTCTGAGTGTACCCGATGCCCAACAATGTTCTACCATGACCAGAACTCTGGTCCCAAGGACTACAGCCCATAATCCTACCAGAGTCCTCCTTCCTCAGTGTTTAGCATAAACACACATACAGATAGTGTATGAAATACACAATTTCCCAGGTACCAAGGGCCAATAGCAAAAAGGGTCTCTAAAAGAGAGGCAGGTCAAACCTACTTCACAGTTCTGTTTCTGGTAGAAGTGATACCTCACTCCCTACTTAAACCAAAACAAAAAAACAAAAACAAAAAAGCAAAGCAAACCCACATATGCATTTTCACTAAAATTAAAATGAAGCCACTGCAGCTTCTCCATGCTGGGTTCTCAAACTCTACAACACCATCCATCTCTGAGTCCTACAAGAAACGGAAGGGCCCAGGTGGGGCAGAGCAGATGTCCTGACACATTTGCTGTTGAAGAGCGTGTCCACCACCCCTGCCGGCTTCAGAAAAGCTGTATCTTTTCTGTGATAAGAAAACAAGGGCCTGAGAGATTCAAGAACAAATCCAAGACCAAGGGAAAGGAGCAGCCTCTGGCTACAGGGAGCCTAAGCCCCCTGCCCAGGCTGCAGGTTGGGAAGGGTACTTAGTGCAAGCCTGACTAACATATATATGGCTTTTTAATCAATGCTAGGGACAAGTAGGGGACAGGGAAGGAAACACAAACTAAACACAGGATGCAAACCTTAGCACATTTTCTCCACCGCCCATTTGAAATGAATGCCCCGTGTTTCCTGGCATTCCAAGAAAACTGTCTCTAAGGAACGGAAGCGTGGGGCCTCTCCACAGTTTGGCCGGGGCCACTCCAGCTACCATCACTGAGGGTCAAAGGGTCCAGAGGGTCAGGAATGGGAGTTGCGAGGAGCTCTGCACTCTCCAGTTTGTCACTGTCCACCCAAGCTCCCCTTCTTGACACCTCCTCCTTACCTGGACCTCAAGGGAACTAAAACCCAAGCATCCCCTTAACAGGTCTCTGGCTCTGTGCAAAGCACTTGTCTTCAGATGGTATTTTTCCACTTACACAAAAAGGGAAACAGAGGCAAAAGCAAGATGGTGCGTGAATGCAAATGACCGCGCTGCTTGTACTCTGCAGGGACGAGGGACGAGGCAAAGATCCAGGAGCTTAATTCTAGGCTTTCTGAGTAATGGGACTTCTGTTTCTTCAAAGTTTGATGTTGTCAACAGGAGTGACATCCCAGGGCTGGCAGTCCCTGGTAGAGTCTGGCAAATCTGGTGAATAGTTGATTTCCACGAATGTCCCCAAAACCCCACTCCAGGGGGGAAAGCCATGACTGACAAGAGGGTGTCTATGATGGCATCAAGGGCTTTGGTCCCAGTTCTGAACCCATCCAGTATCACATCTCGCCGCCTTCCAAATGGCCATCCGCAAGCTCTCTTCTGGCATCTGACCGCTTAGGCAGTGGGCTTGCTTTCCCTTGGAGTCTCTGAAGACATTCTCCTCTCACATGGCTTCACTGTCCATGACTCATTCCAGAAAATGAAGAGAGATGTTCAAAACAGGCAGATGGGGATGGATGGGCACATACAGGTGTACACACACACACACACACACACACACACACACACACACACACACAATGCTGGCCACTATGTTGCCTTCACAGTCAAGAAACAGAATGTGCTTGCCATGTTGTTGGTCCAAAACCCAGGAAAAGCAGTTAGTGCTTCAACTGTCTGACAGTAGAGGGCCCCACTTGGGGTAAGGGGGAAACCGTGAAAGGGCATGCAACAAGGGCCGCTCCGGGGTCAATAACAGAGCCAGGCTTTTCTTTCACCTCTTAGGGGACTCTCTTCACACAGCCACCAAAAGGAAGTTGGTCTTTAAAAAGAGAAAAAGGAAGGAAAAACAGGACACACCGCAAACAAATGAAGAAACCTCTAAGGTCGCGTAACTGAGGTATTGATAGCTCTGGATCTCGTCAGTGTCCTCAGGGGGCGTGGCGCCTCGGGGGCGTGGCTCCTTAGGGGCGTGGCCCCGGCCGCTGGAGCCTACTTGTTCTTGCCCAGAAGAGCATCCACTTCTTCCTCAGGCTTAAGAGAGTGCCACTGGGCAATGGGCCTCCGAGGGTTGGCCAGCATGTCGGACCAGTGCCGCAACTCGGTGCCTGTGGCGTTGCTGCCTACAAAGATCTTTCCGATGGCTTCATTCTTGCCCAGTTTGTCGTAGTCTAGCACGGTGACGACCACCTGGACTTTCTGCAAGGCAAGCAAAGGAAGGAAGGACTTCAAAGGAGAAGTGGGAGCCAGTGACATGCCCTCTCCTCTGCCACTGTGCACTACAAATGATAAGGAAGTGCCTCCTGGTTTCTGGCTTCCAGTCCAACTCCAATTAAATTTCAGTGTAGAGGCCACCACTTTTTTTTTTTCTTTTTTTGGTAAGCAACCTATATATTCCTGCCAGTGGGTGTACTTGAACATACACAGTGCTCTAGGCACTGTAAGACCTTATGGAAGGGGAGTGGCCTCTAATGAGGTCAGTGGACACATAATAAAAAAACACGCAAGTGTTCCTCAAATACAAATGACTTTTTAAATACATATTCTCTCCTGTCAGTCTATACTGTAAATGGTATGGATATACAAAAATATGTAACTTTTTAAAATCAGTTCATGTTCAGGTAATGGAGGCCCTTCAAAAGGGTCCTCTACAGGGTCCCATCCCAGCACTGTCAGATCCAGATCCTTCCCACTGGAACGTACCCGGCCCATGGCTGACCTCTAACGCCCCATGCTTGTCTGGTTAGCTCAGAGCCCAAGAACCCAAGGCCCTCAAGGCTTAGCACCTGGATCTGCTCAAAGGGGATCTCGAAGCTGAAGGACTCGTTGAAGTAGGGGTTCAGGGTCTTCTTCTTCACTGTCGTCTTCTTCTTCTTGAGTCTCTTACCGTTCTGCATCAGGTGGATCTTCACATAGGGGTCTGCAGAGAGAGTCCCCACCCAAGCGATACCTCAGCTCCAACGGCCCTCCTAGTGTCCCCAGGTCTCCACCCTGCTGGAGCCAGGCCCCTAGGAAGCCCAGAGGAGGGACAGGAAGTCCCAGAAGCAGAGGGGTCATCTGGGTCGCGGGTAGGAAAGGTATTGGGCTATCTCTAACTGTTCACTTTTAGGCTCCTAGTGCACAAAGTTAGGGGAACTTCTGAGTTTAAGAAAGGCCTTGTAAGGAAGGGTGGGGACTACCTGGAAAGGTGCCTGGGCTGGGAGGTGACTGAAAGGCAAAGCACACTTCTGCCAAGTCCTGACCCTGCATATCCAGTCTTCCTAAACTGACCAGGGAGAGTCTGAGGACGCACAAGGGAAATGATCCAGCCAAGGGCATAGGTTTGGTCAGTGACAGAGCCAAACCCCAGCTATAAGGCTGAGGAGGCTCAGCAGAGGTAGGAGGCTTTACCATTGCATCCTGTGGCACAGGCTAGCCCTATGCCACGTTAGCCCTATGTCAGGTAACTCTGAAACCAACAGCATCTTTCGGAACAGAGATGGCAGAGCCTGTAGCCCCTTCTGGAAAAATATCCCCTACTCTTGTGGCATGGCAGAAAGACTGACTTTGGGTTAAGCCCTGCCCTGCCACTTCTGACTCTTCCTAAGAAAAGTTCTGTGTCGTTAGCTCATTTGGAGAACGAAATTCTTCTTCTGCCTTTTCCTCCATAGCCCATGGAGTGTGGCCAGAGGGTTATTTGTGAGAAGACACTCAGATATGGACAGGCAGGTGGGGGTGGACTGGGTAAGACTTTCTCTTCTTCCCCGGGCGGAGGGGGGGGGGGGGGGGTTAAAGTAGTGACTGGCTCACTGCTGCCACACACTGGCTCCCAGTGGTTCTGCATCACCTGAAAGGCCCCCTACATCCATCTTCTTCAGGTTCTTGGCCTCCAGGATACAGACGGTGAGCTTCCCAGCTGTGGGCACGTAGCGCAAGGAGGTACAGATGTCACCCAACTTCTCTGGCTGTCCAGGGAAAGAAGCAGGATTTAGGTCACTTCAGCTATCCAATGGCCTCTAGTGTGGCTGACCCCATGTCGGCAAGACTGGCAAAGCAGTGACTTCTGCCTAGTTGTCAGCTCCCATGTCTGTAGCAGAGGTGGTCTCCAGCTTCCAACATCACTACCTCACACTGCAGTTCACAGCCATGGCCTGGGGAAGCTGGCGTTCAAGAAGGCAGAGGACAGGCTATAGCGGAGGGACCTGACAGGCCTGGTGGATGTAGGGTATGCTCCGATCCCCACCAGGCTCTGTGAAAGGGGCACAAGAAGCAAGTCTGGGTGGCCTAGTGGTTAGTGAGCTTCTTCCCTGATCACCCCTACCCCCGCCATCCTTCGATATCAGCTACGAGGCTTGCAGGGCGATGTGGTTCTCAGAGCACTTCCCTCTCCATATATTATGTCACTTAAACCTTTGTGTGACAAGGCAAGGACACTTTGTAACCAACAAGAAATCCAGGTTACCAGGGAGACCTGTTCCTCAGAGTCAGACAGCAGCATAGCTTTGGGCAGGAAAGGTCTCTGGACTCCTGACCTAAGGCTCCGCTGACACCCAGTTTCTCAGAGATGGGGCCGCCAAGGTAAGGATAAGACCAACCATTCATGCCCTCCTTCAGGTATGCAGACCCTCACCTCTAACAACAGGCAAAGCCCCATCTATCCTGCACCTTTACTGAGCACCGTGCAGGCTGAAACGGGTCACCCGTGCTGGCAAAGTAGCTGGAATGGGAGTTCTGGCACACAGCAGATGAGGGGTTGGTTGCTGTAGCTAGAAGATAAGCCAAACACTGAGAATCCTATCGAATCAAGGCTGGCTTTTCTGGTGGGTAAACTGAGGCACAGAGTCTGATGGGCAGTGGGACCTTAAAAGGAAAAATGATAATGTCGTCCTTATATTTCATGGCTTGCTTGACAGACACCAGGAGCTGTACAAGGTACTTGAGATGGGCAGTTAATTCCCAGCTGGAACCATCTGAAGGAAGGTGCCAAAGCCTCGGGTTAATTAGCTTCTCCTGGATCATCAGCCAGGCTGTGGGGAGCTGGAGTCTTCACCAGCAGACCTGACTCAAACCGCCACTCCCCCTGTCACACATGTGGTGGGCAAGCCTCAGCCAACAGTGAGAAGCCTGGTCTCGCCACCCTTACCTCTTCCTTCTCTCCGCCTTGTAGGTCTCTCCATTCCTCGATGGGCTGGCCAAGGTCCACTGTGTTCATGGGTACCTTCACCTCCCCGATGATGTCATGCTTAGAGAAGCGGTCAAAGTCATAGATTGCCATCACCAGGGTCTTGCCTCCTAACTCCTGGTATGGCACCTGTAAAGGACAGACTGGGTCAAAGTGGCTTCGTCACTTCCAGAGGACGCTATGGGAAGACACCAGGAGCGTAGGCCTGTGTTGCTCACAGGTACCAGGCAGACTGTAAAAACCAGCGGGTAAGATGGAAGGGAGGATACTACATACAGTCTGTGCCATACTGAGCATATCCCAGGGCTCCAGCCACGGCTGGGGACCAGGGCAAGGTGTGCAGAAACCAGGGGCAGAGTGAGATAGAGTCGTCGGGTTCCATCACCTTGAAAGTGAATGTCTCATTGAAGGCTGGGTTCAGCGTCTTCCGATGCACCTTAGTCTCATATTTCTTCTTCTTGTCTGGGAGGAGGAAGACTTTGACATAAGGGTCTGATGTGCCACCCATGTCCAGGGCTGGGAGTTCCGCAGCCTGCAGGACACCCACGGTGAGCTGTGGAGAAAGAGGATGTGTCTGAGCCTCTGGGCTGCTCCAGCACCTGATCTAGTCCCAGACCGGGCTCCTGCCAACGCCCCAGCCTCACCCCAAGTGGGAATCTTGGGAGTGGGGCTGGGCCGAGTTCAGCCAGTAAGTTAATAGCAGAGTTCATCTAAAAGACTTTCCCCAGTAGAGGATTATGGCGGAAGCCAAGGTCAAGGTTAAAGATATATATGTCCTGTGGCTTCCAACTGTCCCACTCCACAGAAAGACACACACGGCCTACCTGTCTCTAGGGTAACCGCTTCGACCCACACCCCATCCCCATTCCCCAGGCCCACACACCTGGTTGGCCTGGAAATCATAGTCCAGAGAAAACTGCAATTTGCCCAGGTTCTCTGGCTCTTTCTCCTCCTCGCCTTCACCTTCTCCTTCAGTCAGGCCTGTCTCTGCATCATCGTCATCCTAGGAAGGCTGCAGGTAGGAAGAAAGTTTAAAGGAGAAGGCAGAACAGCCCTTCACAAAGACAGCAGAAGCCACCCCAAAGCCCCCAAAGTGTGACTCGGAGCACTTCCAGGGATGCTGTGGGAAGATCCACAGGCTTAGGGTACAAGGCAGGCAATAGAAACCAACATTCGAGGGGAGGAGAGAGGCCTAAGCTGGGCTCAGCTCCTCTACAGCCCCATACTAGGAAGACATGACTCTGGCTTGGGCAAGAATCTCTCCTCCCTGTGGGGCCAGGCACCACACCACAGGCTAAACAGCTTCTAGAGACAGGGGGCTCACTTCCCTTGTAAAACCCTCTCAGTCCTTTGCCCAGATCAGATTTACCCAACCTGGATGAGACATACCAGGATTGCAGTCCAGTCAGGAACAGGACGAGTCCAAGAGGCAGAAAGAGAAGGAAGTGGTATAAGAGAAAATCCTTCCACTCACACGAGCCCTGAAGTCATGGCTGCTTGGTGAGTTCAGGCTGGGCTGCATGCACACATGCTTGCACACACACACATGTATATACACAGGAACAAACATGCATGCACATACCCATGCATACATGCATATACACACTAACACACGCACATGCATGCACACACATATGTATATACACAGAAACACACATGGGTAAACGTACTCAGACATATAAGCATATGCATACTAATACATGGGCAAACATATACATCATCCATGTGCACGTGCACACATGCGTGCACACACACACACACTGCAGGCTTTGAGGTCCAATAGGCACACGGACAACACACTGCAGGCTTTGAGGTCCAATAGGCACACGGACACACAAGCATTCAGAGGCCATCCTGTCCCTTGGCTTCTTTTGGCTGCTTAGTCCCTCCTCCCAGCTTTCAATATGATGCCTTGATTTTGATCAAAGACTTCTCCCAGTCATTCCCCAAACAGACAACAGAGGACAGTGGTGCCCCAGACTAAACTTAGAGGAGATTTGCTAAGGGACCTGCTGAAACCAACACCAGCAGGCTGGGGTTGATACATCATTATCTGAGAGTGATGGATGCCACATGGTCCTGTCCTAGTGCCTTCGAACCTGCCCCTCCAACCACCACTCATCTGAGGCCCGCCCCCGCCCAGCTAGATGTATCTGTCCTTCAGTCTCTCCTGGCAGGAAAACTCAATGTTCCCCAATAGTGTCTTCCTGGTGATCGTCATGGGTGTCTAGCACTCTGTCCCAGTGGCCTCCTTGGGAGTCATACATTGTTCCCTTATTTTGCCTTTTCAAGGCTGAGCGCATGCTGACATGTGGGTAAGTCCCCTCCCCTTCAGCAGGGGGTGGATGACCTGATAACATAGGTGTGGCACTGGGGCCCATGTAGAGGGTGTGGCCCCTGCTTAGAGGGTGGGGGAACAGCTCACACAAAGGAGGGACGGGTTTAACTGTGGAAGCCCAGAGCCTTTGCCTCACCTTTCAGCACCAGGAAAGCTGGGCAGGGCCCCTCCCAGCCCAGCCCCTCCCCAGCGTCCTACCTGGCCCCCTTTCATGTCCTTCATGTTCATGGCGTTCTTCATGCCTTTGCCCTTCTCCTTCTTGTTCTTCTTCTTCTTGCAGCAGCACTTCTTACAGATGCAGAAGCAACAGGTGAGCAGCAGGAGGCCAGCAACCACAGCCATGGCGATCAGAGCCCAGGGGGGCACTGCCGACACAGAGAGCCCCAGGGTAGACACTCTAAGCCTCACGGCCCTCATCCCAAAGATGGGCATGTGTGGGCTGGGACTGGGACTCCCCCATTCTCCTGGCGTGTGTGTGTGTGTGTGTGTGTGTGTGTGTGTGTGTGTGTGTGTGTGTACTTCACTCTTGACTGCCCCCTTGTGGACACGGCCTGCTGAGTTAGCAGACAGCAGTATATGTGGAAGAAGAGGGAAGAAAAGTTCAGGCTGTTGCTGGGGTTTTCTGGCTCTACTTCTCCCAGAAGGCTGCCCTTGTTTAGCCAGAGGGGCCGGAGAATGCCTTCCCCACTCCCTATGATGCCTGAAGCCCTGGCTCCCACCAGTGTAGCTGACCCTGCACAGCAGACTCTGGTTCCACACAGAGAGCCTTTTCCAGGTGTTCTCAAAGCCTCATTTTCCACACTCCAAAGTAAAGCAGTTTCTAAATGCTGCTGAAACCCTGAATAAAATTGTATATTACACCTTTTATCTTCATTTTTTTTTTTTTGAGGAGGGATTTCAGGTTGTACTTGAAATTGAACTTGGCTCCTATAGCTTGGGATGTGTAACATAAACTCCCTTGGTGGCTTCCTCAATTCCAGATCACACTCCCAAGCCATGCCTCTGGGGTGGAAATCCAAACTGAGACCCAAAGAAAGAAGCCAGCAGATCCCAGCCCAGTGGCTTCCCGCCTCCTCTGGCCTGACATAGGCTTTCCAGGCTAGCCCAGTAACCCTCCTGGCCACAGGGCCACTCACAGGGGATCTTGTTGATCTCATTGAAGAATTTCTCCTTCAGCTTGGCGAACATGTCTTCTTGGCTCTCCCCAGGACCCGTGCTCTCTGTAGAGTTGTCGGCAGGTGCGACGGGTGCAAGGGGCATTGTGGCAGTGGTGGTGGCCGGAGCCACATTTGGCTCCTGGTTCCTCTTGAAGATGTTTCTCATGGTGGCAGAGGGGATAGCTGGGGGTGAGAGGAAGAAAGCAGGGTAAATATCCCAGAAGCTCTGCACAAAGGACCAGGAAGCGTTTCGAAGCTAAAGGCTAAGAATGTATCTCCCGGGCTGTAGAGATGGCTCAGCGGTTAAGAGCACTGACTGCTCTTCCGAAGGTCCTGAGTTCAATTCCCGGCAACCACATGGTGGCTCACAACCATCCGTAACAAGATCCGGCGCCCTCTTCTGAAGCGTCTGAAGACAGCTACAGTGCACTTACATATAATAAATAAGTAAATCTTAACAAAAAATAATAATAATACATTAAAAAAAAAAAAAAGAATGCATCTGCCCTTCTGTAGCGCAAAGGTGCTAAGCAGAGTGATCACAATGTGCAGAGACGACAGCCACAGTAAGGTAGTATGGACATGCTGGACTATGACAGGTACCTGCTGGGTGTGAGCCACTAAACCCAAACAGTCGGAGGCTCTTTTGTTGGTCTTGTTTGTTTTGTTTGCATTCGTCTCACTTAACAGCTGGGGAAACAGGCTGAGGGATTAAACTGTCCTGAGGCCACCCAGCTGCCAGCAGGGACCCAGCCTGACCGTCTCTGCCTGGCTCCGAAGCCTAGGCTGCTCTCCTGGGTCCTTCACCTCTAGCCTCCCACGGCTCAGAGCAAGGCTCTCATGGAGGTCCACCTTGGTGCTCCCTGACTTCCATGGAATGGCTCAACCAGCACTCTGCCTGTCCCCATGACACAGGGACGTTCCCAGTCCCTTCCCTTTCTGTACTGGCCTCCAGCCTTGCTCTGGACCTTTTCAGATCCACGTCTCTAGCCCTGCTCCTCCTAACAGCCCTAGAGCAAAGAGGTGGTATTCACCAATGTTGGGAAACCAGAGGAGAGGGGAAGAAAGACAGAGGCAGAGACGTGGGGGACCCAACAATCCCGCCAACCAGAGAACTAAGACCCTTGGCACACTTTGTGCCCATATCCATTCTGTCTTATGTGTCTAGCCCATATCATACATAAGTTGGCATCCTGCTTTATCTTTTCCTTTATGAGTCCATTTTGTCTTCGTCACTAAGTGGCTAAATATGTGTGTACATGGTGGTACCATGAGGTTTTCACTCCATTAGTAATAGAGTTTCCAGTGCTGTGTGGCTGGAGGAAGAGTTAATGGTAGCACCCACTTAGCATGTGCTTGCCCAAGTTCTGTACTCAGCACCACTATACAGGCACACACGTATGTGTATAATATATGTATATATACATATAACATATATATTATATAACTATGCATATGAATATGATATATATACACATATATGTGTGTATATATATATATATAAAATGCATCTATGTGTAGCTATAACCACATATCTATACACACTCGTCTATAGCAAGACGAGCACAAACCCCAGCCTTCATTTAAAGCCTTGTTCTTACGAACTCCCAAACTCTCCCCTGCTCTCAGTGTGCTGACACTATTCTCCTTCTCACGGGGTTGAGCCTCTTCAACGCACGTCCAGACAGGACAGGGCTGTGCTGTGTTCACACTAGCTGCTTCTGTGTCACGTACGCACCTTCCTAAGATACACAGTCTTCATGTCTGGCTCATTTGCTTTTCCTGTTTGTCGTTAGGACCTGCATTTCCTTACTGTCTGGTGGGCAGCGGGACACCACTCATCAGCCATTAGATATGCATGCATGTATGTATGTATGTATGTATGTATGTATGTATGTATGTATGTATGTATGTATGTATATGAGTATACTGTCACTGTCTTCAGACACACCAGAAGAGGGCATCTGATCCCATTACAGATGGCTGTGAGCCACCATGTAGTTGTTGGGAATTGAACTCAGGACCTCTGGAAGAGCAGCCTCTTAACCTCTGAGCCATCTATCCAGCCCTGATTATTTTCTTTAGGAAAATGTACATTCAAATTCTTTACCAATTAAAAAAAATCATTCTATTTTTATTGGGCAGGGCATGCGTGTGCCACCATGTAACTGCAGAGATCAGAGGACAACCTGAGGACTCTAATCTCCCCTTTTAAATATTTGTCTTTTTATTGTTAAATCATGTCCTTTACATATTCTGGATTTCAGTTTCCTGACAGATAGGGAGTTATGGTTTGACAGGTTGCATTCCCTATCCGTACTGCTGCAGGAGACAGCGGTAGTGTCTCCACCCCACCGAGAACAGGGGAGTGTCAGACACATAACTTACAAAATGATTCTTTAACCTGAGGGTTGTCTTTCTTATTTTTTTTTTTGTGATGAACTTTAAAATACAAAAGTCTTTAATTTTGATGAAGTCTATTTCTTTGATTGATTGCTGTCAGATGCATGGCTAAGAAACAGTCACATGGCTAATGTCACCAAGATTTATCTTAGCTTTCCAATTATAAGTTTAGCTCTTGCATTAAGGTCTACAGCCACGTTGGGTGGTGGGTATTTGTGATGTGGAAGGAAGGGGTCATGTGACTGTTCATTTAACACAGCAAACAGCATCGTTCTGGCCACGTGTAAGAAACAGAGCAGAGCATGCTTGAGAAATGCCCATAATATACAAATATTGAAAGGGCAGGTGCTATGCAAATGCCCTAAATACACGACACTGGACAATCTGTCATCCCAAATCACTAGCCTGCTTCCACCTTTAGCCGGCCTTTTTCCTCTCGTAGTAAACTGGCTCTGTTTCTATTTCTACGTGTCCCTTGTCTAATTTATTGTTCTGGGTCACAAGATCCTAAAGTCTCAGCAGCTAAGCCCTGGACTCAGATCTGTATCTTAATCAGCTGGCGAGCTGGCCAGGAGGTAAGATAGGTGGTGTTTCTCTCTCCTTCCTTCCTTCCTTCCTTCCTTCCTTCCTTCCTTCCTTCCTTCCTTCCTTCCTTCCTTCCTTCCTTCCTTCCTTTCTTCCTTCCTTTTTTGCCCAGAGCACTCAGGAGTGGGCAAGCTCCCACAGGGGGTAGTGTGGGGACACCTGTCCCTTCCTATCTTTTTTCCCATAGCCCATGTGGCCAGGGGCCAATGATGTGCCTGGCCCTCCTCACTCACCTTCCTGGGATGTAAGTCGAGACAATGATGCACACACTGGGTGTCGACTGTATAGCAGAGCGGCGTTTCAAACTGACTGAATCTGGGAAATTCCTGGAGTTGGCCGCTGACCACATGGTCACTGATCACATGGGTGAGCAAACAGGGAACAGCCATGCTGGTGCTAATGAGACTACACGGCACTCACGCGCTCCTGTGCTGTTGACAGTCACTCGGTCTCCTCTATCCTTCCTTCCTTCCACCCTCCCCAGCACCCACCAAGATGACAGGAATGGCAGGCAGGGCTCTGGACCAGGTGCTGCAGTGGCTCTTGCTCAGCCTCCTAGGCCACAGACATAGTCCCCCAGAGACCTGCATGGACTCTGTCTCCCTTAGGGTCCTAAAGCCAGCCGGCTTCATGTGCTGACTCCCAGGGATCTCTTCATTAACTCTGCCTGCCCACATCACTATATCAATGCCTTGTTTATTCCTTCATTATACCCTAACAGCAGTCAATTCCTCCGTGTTCCCTTACTGCAGATTATCCCCAAAAATACTGAGATAATGCCCCAGGTGACAAGACAGGCTTCGGAATATGAGGTCTAAAGGAGGTGGGGAGAGCTATCCATTTGCATTTTTTACCTCAGTGACAATTTATAAATGTATAAAAAAGCCAAGGCCATTCATAAAACTCAATGTCTTCTCTGAGAGAGCAGCCCAACAGCTTGAGAATATTCTCGGTTGCTCCCCACTTCTTGAGAGAATTGTCTTAATTCACCCAGAGAAAAGAAGTCACCCAGAGGCATCCCAGCAGGGGCTGGACCACCACGGGACTCAGTTCTGAGAGAGACAACGTAAGCAGAGGTTCATACCCTGGCTGGGGAGCAGGTTAAGTGTGGACGCGTTGATAGATCCAAGCCAGAGCTTTTGGTCCTTCTGTGGCTACTCTCAGATCTGCCTTGGATACCTGGGCAACTCGCGATGGAAGAGAGCTCCAACAGATGTCCTTAAGGCCTCGGAGTGGACATGAGGAATACCTCTCTCCAGAGGCCCCAACGCTTGTCTCTTCACCTAACCCTGTCCCTTGGACCCCATGTGACTGCTCAGCCTCATGTATTGGGATAAGGTTTATCGTGAAAACACAAAGGGAAAGGAACTGGTTTTTTTCCTGTAATCCTCTCTGGCCTCAGTATAAGCTGGGTGATGGGAAATTCAGATAAAGACGGGAAATTAAAGACAGCATCATCCTGCAGTCAGACAGGTTTCGTAAGAACAGACAGAAAGGATAGGAAGCCTTCCACATCTCTCTATGAGCACAGGGGGAGATGCAAAGAGAAAGGGCAACATCTGATGCCTGCGTACGTCCCGCTAGTGTTCAAAGCCCACTCTTTAAACAGAAATGGTAGGCAACAGGACTCAGGTAACATGCTCTGTTCCACTACTCTGCAGAGCTCCAGGCCACCTCCATATCCTCTTATTCAGTCCATCTTACTGAAAAGGAGGGAGGAGCGCTGTGGGTCACAGCAGGGGGGGGAGCACTGTGGGTCACAGCAGGGGGGACACAGCAGAGGGAGGAGGACCGTGGGACACAGCAGAGGGAGGAGGACCGTGGGACAGAGCAGAGGGAGGAGGACTGTGGGACAGAGCAGAGGGAGGAGGACTGTGGGACACAGCAGAGGGAGGAGCACTGTGGGTCACAGCAGGGGGAGGAGGACCGTGGGACACAGAAGAGGGAGGAGGACTGTGGGACACAGCAGAGGGAGGAGGACTGTGGGACACAGAAGAGGGAGGAGGACTGTGGGACACAGAAGAGGGAGGAGGACTGTGGGACACAGCAGAGGGAGGAGGACTGTGGGACACAGCAGAGGGAGGAGGACTGTGGGACACAGCAGAGGGAGGAGGACTGTGGGACACAGCAGAGGGGGGAGGAGTCTTGCCTTCCTCCTCCTGCTCTCCCAGGGGTACAACAGAGTTTCTCATGCCAGGCAGGCCTATTGCTCCTTCCATTTTTACTGCCCAAAGGCGATTCCAGAACTCTCTAACCCAAATGAATAGTTTAGCCCAGGAACGTTCTCTTCACACCCATAAATTCAGCATTTGGGCACTGCCTTCTTGGTACTCACACTGCATGCAGCCTGGAGGAAGGGATCCTGATGTGACAACTTCACGGAACAGAACTGAAGGTACCAGACAAAACACAGACAGACAAACAAAAGACAGAATTCTCGATGCCTGAAGAGTCAGCCTCTTTCCCTCCAAAGACAGAGGCGGAAAAAAAAAACAAAAAAAAACCTTTTTACTTCACTAACATAGTTGTGTCAAGTGTGCTCACGGTTACCCCCATGTGACTCTTATATGTCATTGTCTCTAGAACCCCTCTCCCAACTCAGCTGGGGAACAAAACCTGTAGCTACATCAGGTTTTTTCTATTCTTTAATGCACACTAAACTTCCTTTCTATTTTCTCTTTGGCATGCCTATTTTAAAACTGTATGTGCCTGTGTATAAATATAAGTATTTGTGGACTATGTTAAAAGGCCTAATAGAGGCACCCTGCCTTAAAAATGTAGGCATTCTTAACTTCTTAAAACGTCTTAGTGGTGCTAGAGAGATGGCTCAGAGGTTAAGAGCACTGACTGCTCTTCCAGAGGCCCTGAGTTCAATTCCTAGCAACCACATGGTGGCTCACAACCATCTGTAATGGGACCTAATACCCTTTTCTGGTGTGTCTGAAGACAGCAACAGTGTACTCACATACATAAAATAAATAAATAAGTCTAAAAAACCCAAAACATATTAGCATGGTATCTTTGGGTCTACTGAACATCTCATAAAGCTTTTTAAAATGTAGCATCTGTCTGTCTGTCTGGTGGGGTTCTCACGTGTCACAGCACACATGTGGAGGTCAGAGGACAAGTTGAAACACTCAGATCTCTCTTTCTACTGTGTGTGTCCCAGGATGAACCCAGGTCACCAGACTTGACCGCAAGCCCCGCTATCCCCAACACATCTAACCAGCCTCTCAGAAGACTTTAGAACGCTATTTGCTTACATAAAATAATATTCACCGGTGACGTAAGATAAAAAGCTCCATCAAATTTTACATTGGATACATAGATTTCCTTCAAAAATGGGTAAAATGTTTACCAAAGATCTTTACATTAAATTCCCCTTTCACAATGAAAATTATAGGCAGGGCAATCCAAATCAGCAGTAAATTAAAGTCTGGGTATGTTCACTCCAAATGCAATAAAAATGGCTGTTATTAAATCTTAAAGTAATACTAGTGTCTACAATTTAAGGTACATTTTAACTTACTTTTCTGACATTAATATATAAAAGATATTGCCTGTTCACCTGTGCTTCCCCCTTCTGAAATCAGCCCCTTTCAAGGCTCTTGTCTTATTCAATTAAAATAATAATAATAATAATAATAATAGTAGTAGTAGTAGTAGTAATTTCAGAACCTAGCCTTGGTACCGGCTCGCCTTGCTTAAGCCCCATGACCAATCATGTTAGGTCTGTATCTTTTAAAGCTACAAGCCTTTTATTTTATTTATACTGGAAGTCATTTCTCTGAAAGTCTAGATCTGGGGTTAAGAATTGCTTATGCTATGAAAAGTGACCTGATTTATTTGACCCTAAAGCTGACAAAAGTTAAAGTGGTTGGCATTTTAAGAGTCTGTCTTGTCTTTTCATGTGTATCTGCATGCTGGGGCATGTGCTAGCGTTTTTATATTGTTCTGTGGTCCATAAACCAAAACCATTGTTGGCCCAAGTTCCTTTTAGTCTATAATGTAACTAAGATTGTAAAATAAAAAGCAAAGGGCATATTTAACTAAGCAGTCTCAGTCAGGTGTAATTCAGTTGATATTAGTCGCTGTTCTGGTCTCTGTTGTCAGAGTGAATAGCCTGGCTTTCAGAATACAAGGACACCCAATCCAGGGCACAGCCCTCTTCAAGGGTGGGGCTCTGTAGGCTCTGCTGGTCCTGCAAGCCCAAACTGGATCGATGAATTATGTCCGTGCTTTCAGCTCTCCCTGAGTAATGAAGAAGTGCACACCTGCAGACGTACACATGTAGACCGCAGGAAAGGGGCAGGCACTAAACAAAAGCAAAAAGCCAGAACTATATCCTGATTTGTAGCTTTGTGAGCTCAAGTAAGAAATGAATTTTTTTAAAAAACAAATGTGGTTTCTAAATACTTAAATCTTTAACAAATTGGTTCATTTAAATTTGTTGGTTAAAAAAAATACATATATTATCTCCATGGCTGCTATAAATGTTTTGCCTTTATTTTAGATATAGCTTTCTGGGTTTCATTAAAATACAAAGTAGTTTCATTAAAAATGTTTTCTAAATTTCATAAAGAAAAATAAAACCAAAAAAAAAAAAAAAGGAGATACATAGGGGAAAGAAGTGATGGAGACTGAATCGCCTAAAACCTAGGCTATATGTCCAATCCTTTAGAAATCCACTACTTGGTGCGCTTATTTAAAAAAAAAAATTTAAAGGCATTTGAGAACAGACACCCTCCCTATATAGGTGGACAGCACTTCCCCCAAAAGACATGGTTGTTTAATGAAAATCTTGGTGCCAAGAGTGGGATGTCTCCCTAGGTACTGTTAATCAGGAAGGTCTCAGAGGACCTCAAAACACCACACTGTGACCCCTGTTCTTGGTTGTCCACCAGACCTTGATAGTAGGGACCTAACACGCGTTGGTTTCAGGGCAGAGAAATCAAGCTGGAGGGTCACCTCAAAACTTCCTCCCTAATAGCTAGTATGGTGGCTTGAATGAGCATGGCCCCTATAGGCCATATGTTTGAATACTTGGTCCCCTGTGGTAGAACTGTTTGGGAAGGATTAGGAGGTGTGGCCTTGTTGGAGGAGGTATGTCTCTAGGGGTGGGTTTTGAGGTCTCAAAAGCTCATGCCATTCCCAGGTAGCTCTCTCTGACTCCTAGCTGGGTCTCAAATGTGAACTTCTCAGCCACTGCTCCAGCACCATGCCTGCCTGCCTACTGTCATGCTTCTCACTATGATGGCCATGGACTCTAACCCTCCAAAGCTGTAAGCCCCAATAAACTTTTTCTACTATATGTTTCTTGCTCATGGTGTCTTACCACCACAATAGAAAAGTAAGTAAGACACTAGCTTTCAGAATGCCACAATGTGTTCTACCCTGGGGGGAAGAAAGCCAGAAACGAGCACTGCATGCTTCAATTCTGACTTGCCAGGCACAATGTACCCACTGCTATAACAGAGGTATGATGGCTTGTTCACGTACGCAGATAACCAGCCCATTCCGGATTGGATTTGAGGTCTCCTTCACAGGAGGAAATTCATACCTGGTTCTGCAAAACAGGTCAAGAACCTATAAGTACAGGGGGTATAGGCCCTAGAGGGAACCCTGTTACTATTGCCTTGCTATATGGACATATTATAGACCATTTTCTAAGTATTTACATTTACTCACTAGATTAGTGCTGCCCGCAACCTTGGCCAGAGAAGCTGCTTTCTGTAGCAGTCAATGCAGAGACCACTGTCACAAGTATTGAAAATAACTTGACTAGTGAGTGGTCAGCTCTAAACGGGACATCTATATCAAACACACCCATTCCCACTCAAGGTGCAGGGAGAGTCTCATCTTGGAAGAGGAAGTCAGAAAGCAAGTAAGAGCAGGACAGAGAAAAGTGCTATGTAATTTTGTCTCTGTGACCAGGGGGTTCACGAAGGCTATCCTATGTGGGTGCTGCAAACTGAACTCAGGGCCTCTACAGGAGCAGTGTGCACTCTTAAGCACTGAGCCATCTCTCCAGCCCCTGGTGCACCACCTCTGCTGGCGTGATCTCCTGGGAACCCACTGTAGCTATGGTGACCTGCACAAGATCGAGCCAACAAAGTCAGCCAATGTTCCAATGGGCAACATTAACGGGCTCAGTGGATTACAACAAAAAAAGTGGGAAGGGTGTGAAGTGGGGAGGGGTTCCCGAGGGAGTGTGAAAGGGTAGCTGAGGGTTGATATGACCAAGATACACTGTTAACATGTATGAAGTTGTCAAAGAATTAATAAAAGACATTCTGTCAAAAGCAAAAAGAAGACTATATATATATGTACAAATATACACACATATACATATATATTTATATGTTATAAATATAGAACATGTTTAATAAAAGTTAAGGAGAAAATAAAATGTTTGAGATGAGAGAGGATTTTTGTACAGAGATTTTGTCCAAAAGCAAAGGACTATCAGAAATAAACACAAAGAGAGATTAGGATAAAAACCAAAGAGTTAATGTCACAGAGATAATGTCACAGAGACCTTTATGAAATTTAAAACTTAAAAACAGCATGGGTTTACAGAAACTTGCCTAAAGAACCAAGATTTTATTTTTATTGAGGTAACTGAGTTCAGTTTCAAATTAGGAAAACAAGCCTTTGCAGAGTCAGGATTTATTTTTAAAATGTCCCTGTCAAGCTTTGTCAAAGTGTCACACAAAGCTAAGTTTTAAACCCCATTCCTCCTGTCTCACTGCTGTCATGAGCTGGGTGTTCAAAACCACCCTCAATAGACAAAGCCAATGAGAACATAGGGACCAAGAGGGCGGCCAACATTTATTCCCCAGTCAACCAGGTCTCAGGGGATGAGGGGGCAAGCCAGACAGGACCCTGCAGCTCCAGCTAGTCACATGCCATGGTCTCTTGATCAGAGAGACCTGGAGACTCCAGAGGTTAAAGTCATCACGGTTTGTTCTACAAAGAGAAAGTTCAGCACAGAGGAAAACATCTTCGATGCTTCCAAGAAAAGCTACTTAGTCGGGAAGATTCTGACCCATTCCAGGAGCTCACACCAGTAGGGTGGGGCACCAGGGGCTGGAGAGATGGCTCAGTGCCTAAAAATGCATACTGCTCCTGCAGAGGCTCTGAGTTCAGTTCCCAGCTCCCACACAGGACAGCTTACAACTGCCTGTAACTCCAGCTCCGACATCCTCCTCTGGCCTTCATGGCACCAGCACACACTTGCACAAACCCACACACAGACTCATGCACATAATTAAAAATAAATCTTTTTTTTAAATTCCACCACCACCTAAAAGAGCCATGGGACCCCCACCAAGTCCCTAAGAGTAACTTCTAAGGAGTCTCAGCTGACCTTACCAGTAACCAGAAAAGTTAATCTGGGGCCACCTTGCATGGACTTAAATACCCAGCAGGAAAACACAACCAAAGAATAAAACAATTGGTAATTATATACACTCCTAAAAGCACCAATAAACTTAAAGGGGGGATAAACAGATCCTTTGTATATGTTATGGATTTTAGTTTCATGTTTTTATGGATTCCTGAGTGTCCTCAGAAGGCTGCATTTAAAACAGCATCTCTGCCCAACTGTGGCAGGCAGCTCACGCTTCCTTCTCAGACTTCAGTTCACCACCTGCTCACCAAAGCCCCTTTATTTTATCAACCGCATCTGTCCATCTCCATTCCCCAGAGGTCAAGATTCACAAACTCTCTGGAGTTTGGACTAACACTTAGTAGGTGCTCAGTAAATAAGTGACAAGACTGGATGGTGGCTCTTCTATCCATTGGGTCCACAGTTGCTCTCCGCCGATATCTCGGTGTGAGCGGCTTACCAACCTCTTCTACAGCACTTCAAAAAACCACTGTCCTCTTGCCATTAGATAAGAGCAGAGATGGGTAGTCTCCATCCCCACAGATCTCCAGAAGCCAGGAGAGAAGAGGCTGAAGACATGAGAAAAGGAGTGCCAGAGAGGGAAGCGACTGGGTCAAGGTTACGTGGGTGATTGGCAGCAGAATCTGTCTCTGAACCCCTCCCTAGTCCTAGCTCCTAACTGCACCCTGTCTCACACCACCGCACCCTCCAGCTTGGGCACCCTCTGGAGATGCAGGGCTCCTGTGGCCCAGCAAGGATCACAAAGCAGCCAGCTGAGCATTTGAAGATGATAAATGAATCCGGCTCCAGGTGCTCCCAGACCAGAGGAGCTCCTTGCCGGTTGGAATCACCTAACCAGGGAAGCATGAAATGGCCCCATTAGGTGGAGGAGGCCGTAGCTGCTCCGGAGGAGCCCGGCTGAGATGCCCTGCCTACAGGGCCTGGGGTCAAGACCTGGAGAGGGAAGACCAAGGAAGGAGATGCCTAGGTAAAAGCAGGTTGGGGAAGGGTCTCCCAGGCATGGTTACCACTGTGGCCCTGGAGACTGGCTGGCATGCACATGCTTTTTGGTACCTGCAGCAGCAGGCCAGCAGGCTGCAATATCATCTGGCAATGTGCATTGCAGCCTCAGTCCAATGTCCTCTGTAACGGAGTTTAGGGAGTTTACCTGGACACTGATGTCAATGTAATTTTTAAAGACCTGCTAGAGAAGCCGAGGCCAAGAGACACGGGGAGTGAGGGAACCACCCAGGTAGCTGTGGCAGTGGCAGGACACCATGGCAACAGCAGGCTTAGTGACCACAGCTCACAGTGTGGGAGGAGTCCAGGACACGCGTGGTTCGCTAATGCTGCTGGCAGACAGGTGAGTGACAGCCTGCCCAAGGTCACACTTTGGGCTCAGCAGAACAGCAATTTGAGCCTAAATCTGCCTTTCCACTCTGTTAAGTCTAAGGCTAGAAGAAGAGCTGTGGGCCATGGGGCAACCATGCCAGAGAAACAAGTGTACTCACACGACGACTAAACAGAAGAGAAGGTACAAAAGGCCTCCTCCCTCCTCTGGCTACAATGCACAGGGTAGCCATGGCCCCACACTGGGATCTACTGAGCAGGTGGGCAGAGCCTGCATCCTAGTAGAGACTGGAACATCAGGGGTCCGGTAACTAGTGTGGCCTGAGGTGAATGGATTGGGGAGCAGGTGACCACCTGGTAGAAGAATTCTTTCATCTGTTTGTTCCTCAGTCTGTGGAACAAACCAACAGGAAGCTGCCTCTTAGGACAAGAAGCAGGACTGTGGGTGGGCAGAGAAGCAAGCCTAGGAAATTCCAAGATGGTGGACGGGACCCTCCTCTACCTTACAGCATCAGTGGGCCCTATCTGTCAACTCTGTACCCTTAGACTTGGAGAGAGCAGTTAGGTGGGCATGAAAAGACCTTGCTGCATTCACACTCAGCTCTGAGCACGTCTAGGAAGGTCCAAGAGCAGAGGTGAAGCCTCCTGAGAGAGTCATTCACTTGTGTGGGACCATCACAGCAGGCTCTCTTCCATACAAGGACATGGAGTAATCTTCACAGAGATCACGCACGCCACGGTGCAAAGGGGAGGGGCATCTCAGGAAGGCAGGATGGCACTGGCTGCCCCTGCCCCTGAGGAGAGCATAGGAAGGGAGCCGTGGAAATGTTTCCTTTTGTGTCTCTACCTTTTGAGTTTTGAATCCAATAACAGCTCATCTGCGCAGAATCACTCCTTACAGACCCAGGAGCTGGGACCCACCCTTCAGAGAGAACAATAAATAGGCCTCACACAGGGAGGTTTTACAGCTGGAAGTGTCACCAGGGTCACTCTCACCCACAAGGGTCCCATTTCCCCTCTGCCCTGCAATAGGCTTGAGCCCTAGAGTCCCACCCTATCCTGCAGCTTGGGTGGAGGGGGTAGCTCCTTCCACATTTGACTATTGAATGGCAGGAGGCTCTGATGGTCCACACTAGTCAAAAGGGTCTATGTGTGCATGTGCACACACACACACACACAACTGCCACCTCTACCAATTAAATACGATGTGGGGACTGTGGACTTGTGCGGATTATCCGCTCAGCTCTGGCCTTGATGAAGGTGGATGAGGGAGAGGGAGTAGATTCCGCTTGTTTAATCTTTTCCTAACGCTGTGTTTGCAGAAGGCCAAGTAATGACACGGAAATCGGCGAGCCAGAGGGGTGACTGCTGCTGATGCCAGGCTCAAGCGATCGATATTCAAGGATAAATTCACAAGTTTATGTGTGCACCGAAGCTCCAGTCCAACATTTGGTGCCGGGAGGCAGAGAATAAAGTTTTAATGAGTTCATTTTCCAGCTCGCATTGAAAATAAATCACCCATTTCTTTGAGCTGCTTGTGCACGCCGGCCTGGTGCACCTTCCCAGGTCAGTCCACATGTCCTTCTGCCTTAGAACAGGCTGTCACACTCCACACGGAGAAATAGGGTCTGTTTTTTTATCAGACTTGGGGAAGCTGCCCACCCCAGGGTCCTCAGAACAGGACAGACCCTCAGAGAGTCTAACTCCCATCTCTCCTGCTGCAGCAATAACTCACTTTCCTTCCTTTATATCTAGGCCAAGATCGGGAAGTCACAAGGCCACCCGAGAGATGGCCCGAAGCCAAAGGCTGCGGGCTGAGGCTGAGGATCTGACGGCTGGGACTGAGCCCGGCTATATGTTCAATTGCAGTGTGTGACCTTGGGCAGGGTTGTCAGTCTCCCTGGGCCTTAGCCCTTGCACAGCCCTGAGCGAAGGTTACCCACCTTGCTCTGCTCCTGAAGGGCAGCTGTGCTCACCAAGGCTCAGAGTTCTCAACCCACACCCAGCGCCTGAGCACTGAGGAGCCTCTCATGGCCAAGCCTGCCTTTTGAAGACATCTAAACTGAAGCCAGAACATCCCCCCAGCCGGATGCATCACATGGCTGACAACAGCAGTCACCCCTGGACTCTCTATCCCTTCCATGTTTCACCAAGCCCTACCAGTGGGGGCTAACTACTGTACCCCTCGCTAGCTAACCATCGGGTTGAAGGCTGGGTGCCCCCATCAGCCTCCATTACATCACTCCTCTCTACCCCTCAAGCGAGGGCCTCAGCTTGACTAGACAGAGTGGAAAAGCCACCACTTTAAGGATAGGAACGAGGCTTCCTTGACCTTGTCAGGCAAGGCACTAAAGTTGCTGGACCAGTCGCCAACCCGGTCACCTATCCCCAGCTGCCTCTGGCCCCAGAAGCTGCTCCCTCAGGGCTCCAGAGCTCTCCTGGAAGGAAAGGAGGCCACACTGTCTACTACGTGGGCATCTACTGCCCAGGCATCATTGCACTTGAAAGGACAGAAGGGTGGGATGCCCGCATAGGTGCTAAGCAGGACAGTGGAAGCAAGCGGTAGGGCACTGGCTATGGGGCCTTGGGGAGCCTTGGTGTGCACGTGGTCTGCGAGGAAGAGAGACAAGCAGGGTAGTGGCGCTCTGCACCTGGTCATGATCTAGAGAAGTGTGGCTGTGGACAAGCTTGCCCAGAGGATGGACAGACACACAGACACAGACAGACAGACATCCTGCCATGCATGAAGCACACTGCGCCTTCCACCTGCCCTGCTGTCCTTCACACTAGAGGCTTCTCCTCAGTTCAGAAGGGACACTCCTCCTCTCTGACCGCACAAGCGCCTTGCTCAGCATCTCAGGCTTTCAGAAGGGTGTGTGGTGTGTAAACCCGGAATGTGTGAGGTGTCACGTGCCGCCGTATGGACATGGAATGTAAGAGTGCGGTGTGAGGAATGGGTTATATGTGAATCCGTAGCATCAGTGGGGGATAGGAATGTGTGCTATATATGTAGCAGGTAATAGGGCATGGGGACATAGAACTGTGGTGTGTGGTGTGTGCAGTAAGTAGTGATATGGGTGGCAAGAGTCTGAGTTATATGGTGGGTGGAATATCCTGGACATAGTGGGCATGTGGGTAGTATGTATGTATGTATGTATGTATGTATGTATGTATGTATGTATGTGTTGCAGGTTATAGGTGTATGAAGTTTAACGTATGGTGGAAAGCCAGGTGCATGTAGTTAGTGGGAGTGGGGCACAGAGGTAGGGGTGTGTGTGGCAGGTAGAGGTGTGGTAGGTAGGGTGTATGGGGTGGGGTGGGGCTATGTGTGACAGGCGGTGGTGTGTATATGGTAAGATGTATGTTGTGTCATCAGGTTATATGCTGCTGTGTGGTAAGTGGGGTGTATGTGGCATGGTATATATGGAGGTGTTCTGGAGGCTATATAGTGTCTGTGATGAGTAGGGGTTTGTGGGGGTGAGCTGGGAATGGCACATGAGACAGGGAAGCTCATAAAAGCACATGGTACGAAGGGTGTGTTGTGTATAATGGATGTGGGATAGGGGTACATTTATGGCGTGGTGGGTATATCTATACATGGTGGGCAGGGAGTACCAACATGTAAACAGAGAATAGCCTCAAAAGCAGGGACTATGGCCGGGTGACAGGGACTGTGGCCAGGTGACAAGGACAGTGGCCGGGTGATAGGGACTGTGGCCAGGTGACAGGGACAGTGGTGGGTGACAGGGGCTGTGCCTGGGTGACAGGGACGGTGGCTAAGGCTCCTCTTCCTGCTTACTGCTTGATATGAGTGTTTAAGCCCGTAGTGCCCCCTGCTGTCTGACCAGGAGCCAGGCTGACTACAGGCCTGGGCAAGGTTCCTGCCCAGGGAACTAAAAACGGAAGCAGGAGGGAAGCTGCAGAAGGTGGCTTTGCCAGCCAAATAATGGAACCTGACTTTGGTGCCAGGTTATCTTCAACCTCAGCTAGAAGAGAGGCTGGCTCCAACTCTCAGGCCCATGAAGGGTACACATGTTATCAGGAAGCTGTCTGTGCCCACATACAAGTGGACACTATGTGTTTGAGCATAAATATAGGTGTGAATGTGTTCACAGGCACCGTGAGTGCAGAACAGAGCCTTGCATGGGAAGTACAAAGCCCAGGGGAAGGGACAGCTGGGTTTTCAACTCAGCATTTTCCCAGGAAGCTGTGGTTACAGCTGAAGACCCTACACTTGGGTAATGAAGATATAATCTGATTGCCTTTGGAAAGTGCTCTGCATCTTCCAAGATGGCCCGCAGCCTTGAAGACCTCACCTGAATGTAAGACAGCTCTATCCTCAGACACAGATAGCATGTGGGCTGCAGAATAGCCAGGGCTAAGATCCCTATCCACAGGAAAGCCCAGGGCTATGCTCTGACCACAAGTCCAGGCTCTGTCCAAGAAAGCCAGGGCTACCACATAGGTAGGTAGGTGGGTGGGTGTGTAGGTGGATGGGTAGGTGTGGGGGGGGGGGGGGTAGGTGGGAGGGTGTGTGGGTGGGTGGGTGGGTAGGTGTGTGTGTATATGTGGGGGGGGTGGGTAGGTGTGTGTTTATGTGTGGGTGGGTGTGTGGGTGGGTGTGTGGGAGAGTGGATAGGTGGGTAGGTAGGTGGGAGAGTGGGTAGATAGGTGGGTGGATGGGTAGGGGGGGTGGGCGTGGGGGGGTAGGTGTGTGGGTGTGGGTGGGTGGGTGGGTAGGTAAGTATGTAGGTGAGTGGATGGGTAGGTAGATGGGTAGGTAGGTGGAGGGGTGGGGGTGGGTAGGTGTGTGGGTGTGTGGGTGTGTGGGTAGGTGTGTGGGGAGTGGGTAGGTGGGTAGATGTGGGGGGTAGGTGGGTGGATGGGTGGGTAGGTAGATGTTGAGCTACTACACAGCTGGGTGGCTGGGTGCCTGAGGTCCAGAGCCTTCTTCCCCAGCTCTGTATATTCCTTCCTCTGAGACTGTCCACTGCTAGCTGGTATCAACTACCTGTGCACACTGCCTAGCTCCACACAGCCCACAAAGATGATGAGAAAGAAATGGCTTGTTTCTTCTTCTTGTGTTTTCTTACTCTACCCCAACCCTGCCCAGAGAAACAACCTGGTAACAGCCTAGAGGGCAACTGAGAAGGTGGGGTCTCGCCAGGTAGGGCTTCTCCTGGAAACCTGTTTTCCTTTTAGGCCAGACTTCAAGGCTACAAGCCAGACTGACTAACCAGTGGCAGGGTGGCAAAGCCTGCCACCCTGGAATGATCCACCTGAGGGGAGAGTGGGTATCATCCTGACCAGCACACCCTCCAAGTCTGGCAGCAAATCCTATGGGATGACTTTGCTCACTAATGTCTGCCTTCCCCAGCCTTGAGACTGACCCTTCCTAGCACAGTTAAGTCATGTCTGTTCTTCTGATAGTCACTTTCTTTCACCCCAAATCCTATACGAGGTCCTGTGCTGAAAGCTAATTATTCACGCTGAGTAAGACTCAACACTGTCCCAAAGCAGCTCACTAAGGAGATGCCAGGCTCAGGCCTCTGGAATGGTGGAGCAGGCATGACTCCCGTGGCTTGATGGGATACACCCAAGACCCCACTGTGAACCCCTGACACAACTGACTAAGGGTTCCGCTTTCCATCAGCAGCTCTAAGTTTCTCTGAAAAGGCTGGCCTCACAGGGGAGACATGAAGGGGAGCCAGCCCCGAGGTGCAGATGAAGGAGCCATGACTGCAGCTCTCCAAACTTCAATGCTGCACCTCGTTTGTGCTCCTTCCCACTGAGGGAACGATGATGACTCCCAGTTTACAGAGGAGGAAACTGAGGCTGAGCAGGACACAAAAGAGAGTGCCTGGTATACACCCTAAAAAAAAAAAAAAAAAAAAAAAAAAAAAACCCTTTCCCAAATGATGAAGAGAGCTGTATCTCCAAGTAATGGGTGGCCAGGTGGCAGGTGAAAAGTCCTAAAAAGTCTAGCAATCCTGGTCTGTCCTGGTGCATGATGGGGGTTCTGATATCCGGCAAAGGGTCATCAAGGGAGGACAGTCTGGTCCCTTTGTTTCAAGAGTATACTCTCCTCCCAGACACTGGCCAGGAACAAGGACCAAGAAGTTTTGGCCCAGACGCAGATGCCCATTACTGCCAGCGCCCCTGACAGCTCACAGTATCCGGGAACGAAAGTGGGTCATGCCAAGTCCTGGGGGCATAATTACAGTCCCGGAAGCCAACTTTCTCCTGCATGACCTGGGGCTGGAACAGATATGGAAACAGGGCTGGAGAAAGCGCAGAGCACCACCAGGCTGGCAGAGGGAGCACTGTGGGAGAAAAATGTATGCTGCAAAGCCCCACCTTGGACTCCTGTGCCATCCAACCTGATGGTAAGGGGCCAGGTAAAGAGCAGATGCCACCAAGTGGGCTGAGCCACCGAGTGGGCTGAGCCAGCACTGGGCTGGGGCAGGTAGGCCACTTTCAGCCAGATGAGCTTAGGTGGGTCTCTTAGCCTCTCTGGGCCTTTTCTTTCTACCTGCATAGTGGCATCAAAACAGAACCTGGCTCTGAGAGAGTGAACAGACTTGGAAACGATAAGGAAAACAGGGTGTCGCGTGCAGAACAGGTTCTGGGGACTTCAGGGACAGGCCTTCAAGGAACAACTGCACCTGACCAACAGGGGAGGGAAGGTGGGCTGTCTGCTGGCTGGCTGTCATTTCCCAGGGCGGGCTCAGAGCCTTCTAGAGCAGCAGTTTTCACCCTTATGCTGTGACCCCTTAATACAGTTCCTCATGCTGTGGTGACTCCCAACCATAAAATTACTTTCCTTGCTACCTCATAACTACAATTTTGCTACTACCATGAATTATAATGTAAATATCTGTGTTTTCCAATGGTCTTAGGGGACCCCTGTGACAGGGTCATTAACCCCCCCCCAAGGTGTTGTGACCCACAGGTTGAGAACCATGGATTCAGGCTTCTGGTCAACCTTGCCAAACTTCCACTAAGAAACCCTCCTTCAGCTGCGCATTGATGGCACACGCCTTTGATCTCAGCACCCAGGAGGCAGAGAGAGGCAGAACTCCGAATTCAGGGCCAATCTGGTTTACAGAGAGAGTGTCAGGAAAGCCAGAGCTACACAGATAAACCCTGTCTCAAACCCCGCCCCACCCCAACCCTTCTTTTCCCATCATGCTTCAGCCTACCCAGCCTACCTGGTCAGGGATGGCTTATGGCAATGCCTCCAATCCCTCTGCCTGATTTGGCCCTACCCCCAGTACACCCTCCTGACATCCTATCCTTTGTTACCCTCATCCACCATGGCCACTACATCTGTGTTTGGTTGTTGAAGATGTAAGCTCTGTGTGGGTTCCTGCTGCATCTAAGTTAAAGTACGATAAAGAGGAAGAAGGAAAACAGAGCATGCAACTCAGGATGCTGTGTCCAGTGTCACACAGCATCTCAGCTCTCTCCATCACTCCAGGACACCCCCGACAGGGGAATATGGATGCCACCGAGGTACAAGGGAAGGGTGCAGAGGCTGGGGCCCACTCGGGGAGTTTCCTCTGTTAGCAGCCCTGAGGCAAGGGGTTCAAGGAGACAAGTGGGCTCAGAGGTGATGTCCAGGTGCCAGCAAGAGTCTGGCAGAGTACCAGGTGCAAATCAGTAGCTCATGCGAAGGAATCAAGAGTCTACTACTCACAATTGCAACCTTGGATGGCTGCATGGTGAGAAAGGTGATCATGTCACCGAGTATAGCCCCTGGCTCTGGATACTGCCACCTCTATAGAGCCTAGCTTGGGGACAGGTCATCACCCGGCCCCCACAAAAGCCTCTTTCAAGAGGTGAAGCTTCTGTCTACATCTGAGTTGGGGGGTGGTATGAATATGTGGGAATAGTCCCTCTCTAACAAGAAGAGAAATGACCAGGGCTCCAGCCTCCCTGATCTGCACCAGAGGCATGGGTGTCAGGAGGCTACCCACAGAAAATGTGCAGGGGTCTATTCCTGTCACATGCCCACTGAGGGCACTGCCCTACAGAGCACACCCCAGGGTGCACACCTCCACCCACACCACCCGGGGAGGTCCTTGCAGCACACTTTACAGCCACCAAACCAGAGGGTGTGACAAGCCAAGGCTACAGAGTGACAGAGTAGTCTGGTTCCCAAGCCACTGCTCTGCCCCCAACACACACACATGTACACGTACATGCGCACGCGCACTTGGAGAAGTGTTCTGGAACCCTCAGGGTTTGTGTGTGTGTGTGAGTATGTGTGATGCAGTCACCTGACCCCTGGCTGATACCAAGTCCCTGGAGAGCCAGCTCTCGCCTGCATCCATAGAGGTCACTCGTGTAACTCAACATTTCTAACTTTTCTGTCACAGACCTGAGGACCTCCTCATGTGAGGCAGGAAGGCAGCTTCATCCAGCGTCATCTTGGCTCTTCCCAGGGGCCCACTGCCCAAGCTGAATCCCCCCAGGTAAAGCACCTACTACATTGGTCCATGGCTCTGAGGTTCTCTGGCCCTGCCCAAGCCACCGTGCTGTGGCTCCTTGTGAAGATGACTGGCATTTCCTCTGACCCCCTCTCCTTCTCTAATGCAGTGGGGACTGGAGGAAGGGGGGTCCTTCTCTCTTGTTGGTATGGAACCTTTGATTTAGAATTAATGTGAAAGCCGGGTGTGGTGGCGTACTCCTTTAATCCCAGCACTTGGGAGGCAGAGGCAGGCGGATTTCTGAGTTCGAAGTCAGCCTGGTCTACAAAGTGAGTTCCAGGACAGCCAGGGCTACAGAGAAACCCTATCTCAAAAAACAAAAACAAAACCAAAACAAACAAACAAACAAAACATTTAGAATTAATGTGAAGAACCTTTGCAAAGTCAACACTGTCCAATGATGGCTCCAAGGACCATCTCTGGAGGCCTCAGTGCCCTGTCATTGAGGATGTGCCCAGACAGGAGACACAGGACTGGCCTGGATGGCATCAGGGTTCCCTTTCTATCTGACTGTCTTTCAATGTCTGACATTACTGTCCCAACCCTTGCTTCAACTTAGTCCCACTTACCCAGACCCTTAAGTCCCGAGTTTGTCCTCAAAGAGAAGTGTCTGCCAGTATGTGGCATGCCCCACTGTCCTCTTGCAGGATGGACTGACACCGAGGAGGAAGGGACAGAGACAGACCACAGCATATGGAAAAAAAGCTTTCTCAAGGGTCTGAGATCTGCAGGCCACTCCCAAGTGAGCCGAGGGCCCACTGCAGGGCCCATTGGGTAGTCCAGATGGGAACCTGGCCAGCTCTGGCCTCGGATAAGGCAGGGCTGTCAGGTACGAAGCGCCCAGCCAGTTTCTGAGGTTGCTAGAGAGCAAGGTGACTGCTGAGCTGTGTAGCAGTACGCAGCTCATTAAGCCCACAGAGCTTAAAAATAGGGAAGTGCGCAGGCAGAGGGGGAAGGGAGCTGGGCTCCGCTGGGGCTCAGCACACCGGAGGCAGGAACAGCACCGCAGAGGCCTCCAGGATCACGCAGAAAGCCACTGGGTTAGCACCAAGCCCTCTGTGTTAGTCTGCCATGCAAGATGCCAGGGTGCCACCCTCCTCCCAAAAGAGGCCTGCAGCCCTGAGGCCTAGTATGGCGATGCATGGTGGGGGAGGCGGGGGCAGAGGACAGTGAGTTCAAGGCCAGTCTGGGCTAGACAGTAAGATAACTGTCTCTAAAAACCAAGCCTGGTGTGACAGACAGACAGAGCCAAGTGGGACCACCACTTTGTTCGAGGTTAAAGAGACAAGAGGTCTAGTTGAAGGCAGAGTGAGCCTGCCAAGAGTTGGCAGCCTTGGGTCTTCCAGGCGTCCCCCTTAGAAGCCCTCGCCACTCCTCTCAGCCTGTGGCACCGCGACTAAATGGCTTTCACTCAAATCCTCCCCTTGCCTCATTCCAGCAGGGTGACCTACGAGAGGTCCCTTCTCTGCCCTCAGCTTGCTTCCTCGGCTGTAGAGATGCTGTATCCTCTGGCACACAAGGCTAACTGCAGCACCTGCAGGTCCCACTGAAACCCTGGAGGGGAGCTGACTGGCAGGCAGGAGGAAAGGGAGCTCTTGGAGGACATGCTTGCCCGGGTTGGGAAATGCAACGTGGCTGTGGCTGCCTCGCTTGATAGAGAAGAGTGCAAGTCATGCTTACTGAAAAGGGTTCCAGTGCAGACGAGAGGCATGCTTTCACAGAAGAGGGGTCCGGAAAAGTGCCCCGGGCATCAGCTGCTGCAGCGACCACTGGCTCAATATGGAGCCACGCCCCAGTCAGCCAACATATGCTGGGCATCCGGTGACACTCAGCACGGTCCCTCTGGTGGATACACACCAGGAGCTGGACCTGCCTCAGGAGGTGGCTGCAGCAGCTACAGAGGGAACAGAACCTGAGGGCAGGGGGAGTCAGAAAACACTCACAGGAGAATAGCAGACCACAGAAGGTTCTATCAGCAAGGCTGTGGCGGAAGGGAGGCTTACAGTAGGTTCTGACCTCTCCCACCTAGCTCCAGGCCTGTCACACTGCCGAGGACTTGGGGCAGAATGCTGCTGTGGGACACCAGGGCCTGGGTGGCTGGGAGCATGGAGCTTACACAGGGCATGAGATGGAGAAGAAACTCTAGTGTCGATTATTCGGTTACTGAAGAATGGGGAAACCAAGGCCCAAGCATGGGACTCCCTTCCAGGCCAGGCCGCTTTCTGGGTGAGTAAGGAAGGCAGAGCTGGACTCCATACTACTGGGCTCTCCAGCATCCCTTCCTCCATCCCTCCTTCCCTCTTACTGGATGCGATGCTGCATGCTTTCTACTTCGAAGAGAACTAAACTGAGGGTCAAATAAATTCCCCCAAACCTCTCCATAGTGAGAAAGAGAAACACACAGTGACTGGTCAGGGTTCCAGGACTTAGCAACAGGGCACGGAGCCCATACGGTAGGTAGGCCTGGAAGGAGCTGGCAGTGCTTTCCCCCTCTGCCCACACAGAGAGGCAAGAGTAGTGACCTAACAGTCCAGCATTCTTGCAAACTATGCCTCGGTTTCCTCCCTTGGAGAAATGTAGATAGTAACAGTACCTGCCGTGTGTTGACTGAGGAGCTAATCCACACGAACACGCAGATCGGGGCCTTAGGATTTGAATACGCCACTGAAGAGCAAATCCTTCGAACTGGAAGGATAGCTCGGTGGTTAGGAGTGCTTGCTAATCTTATAGAGGATGCACATTTGCTTTCAGTATCCACATCAATCAACTTACAACTGCCTATAATTTCAGCTGCAGGAGATCTGTGCCCTTTTCTGACCTCCCCAGGTATCACACACATATACAAGTGTATAAACATACACATATATACAAATATAATAAAATAAATCTGACCAGGTATGGTGACACAAGCCTTTAACTCCAGCACTTGGGAGGCAGAGGTGAGCAGATCTCTGTGAGTTCAAGGCCAGCCTGGTCTACATAGCTCAAAACCAATCATTCAAACCTTTGGGCCAATCAGATGCCTCAGCAGGTAAAGTTCCTGCTGCCAAGTCTAATGACCCAATTTTGATTCCCAGACACCCAAAGTGGAAGAACCTGAGTCTTGTGAGTTATCCTTTGTCCTTTACATGAGGACTGTGACATGTGCCACCCCCATAAGGAAATAAACAAGTATAATTAAAGATTTATTTTTAAAAATAAATAATTGAATACAGGGATTCCAACACCAGGTACATAGCCACAAGGAATAGAAATATGGCGCTGACAGCCGTGTCCCTGGTGCCTGCAGCAAAGCAGTGTCCAGGCGCTGAGAAGAGTCACCCAAATGCCCATCAGCTGATAAATGCACAAACACAGTGCATGTCCATATCCAGGGGCCATCCACAAGAGACAAAGGGAGGGCTGGCCCAGTGCAGTGTAGGGGCACCTCAGAGCTCTGTCATACAGTGTGGGACCTGGCTTAGGGAAAGACCCAGAAAAGGCAAAGTTATAGAGACAGAAAGCCAGTTATTAGCTGGTTAGGAGTAGAGGAATAGAAAGTAGGAGAATTGCAATATACCTGGGGTTTCTGGGAGGGGACAGTGAAAATGTTCTAAAATTGAGTATGGTGACAGTGACATCATTGAGGTGTGCAGCGGCTTAGAATGTATAAGTTCTCCTTAGTCATATAAGTTGTTTGGCATGTGAGCAGCGGCTCAATCAAGCTGTGTGTTTAAAGGAGGTGGGTACTTAGAAACTCCTGTAAGTAGTGCTGATACCATTATAGAAACGAGGCTCCGAAGGCTGGGCTGGGGCTCGGATAGACTGTTAGCCTAGCACGCATGGGGCATGGTGGGCACTATCCCAGCACCATGTAAAGCTATATACAATAGAACATACCCTAATCTCAGCACTCCAGAGATGGAGACAGGAGGACAGATTCAAGGATATCCTTAGCTACCTAATGAGTTCAAAGCCAGAGGAACTTTTGAAAGAGAGGGAGGGAAGGAGAGAGAAAGGGAAGGAAGGAGGAAGGAAGGAAGGAAGAGAGAAAGAAAAAAGATAGAAAGAAAAACAGAACAGAAATGAGACTCAAAGCAACTTGCCCAAAGCCACATGTCCAAAGCTAGGAGGTTCAGGACCTGACTTTGAACTTTTTTTTAAGTTTATAATATTATTTATTTGTGTGGGCATGTTCATATATGGGGAATGTACAAGCCACAGTGCATGTGTAGAGGTCAGAAGACAACATGCAGGAGTTGATTCTCTCCGTCCACCACATGTTCCAGGGATTGAACTCAGGTCATCAGGCATGGTAGCAGGCACCCTTACCATTTCAGCTAAAACTTCAAGTCCAGGGCTCTTCTCTGACGTTTCCCTATGGCCTACATCAGCCTAGATCCATGGGAGACCACATCTGCCCTTGAATGTCCTAGAAGAGTCAGGCATGGTGGCTCATGCCCCTAATTGTGACACTGGGAAATACTGAAAGAGCAAGACTGAAGCCAGCCTGGGCTCCAGAGTGAGTCTTGTACCAGTCTGGGGCACATGGTGAACTTGAAACCATCTGGACTATATGGAGAGACACTGTCTCAAATACATACATACATATACATATATGCATATATGTACATATATAGTGGAGAAAGCCTCTATCACCCATACCAAGAATGCCACAAGGAATGTTCTACCTGTTATCTAATCTAAACAAATCTAATTTACACATGGGTGAGATATATATAATGGTCGGGACCAAGATCACAGGGGACAGCCCAAAAGAGAACCCCAGTCCCCATCAATGTTGAAGCCTTACCTAGTGAAGCTTGGGGAATGGGGCAGATGACTCCAAGCCATGAGCTCATAGTTGACTTTAGAAGTGACCTTGGCCAAACAACCTCATATGTTGGGCTCTTGGTAAGATGATATTTGGGGAGACACTTGGGGGACAATCCCTAGGCAGTCCTTTACAAGATCCTGAACAGCATTAAAACAATATGTTCCCCTCTTCTAGTCTTCCAGTCACCCCACATGACCAGGTAGAGAGTAAAGGGGCAGTGGGCTTTGAGTGTGCACAGCCACAGTCTCTGGCAGATGTAGGAGAGGTCTGTGGCCTGTCAATTACACGCTGTCCGTAGAGCCTGTTGGCTACTTGCTCCACCTCAGGAAGAAGGAAGGACAGGGCGTTCACTCTGCAAGCAGGAAAGATGCTGGGAAGTGGAACCAAGATTCTGATTCTGGGCCGCCTACTTTGAGCTGGTTGGCAGGAGGGCAAGGCCTGCCTTTGCCATCCCAGGAAGGTTCTACCTCAGGCTGTCTAGAGTTCTCAGCCAGGGACTGACTTGAAGGAAGACCCCTTTGCTCTGCCCTCTGCTTGTCCATGATGCTACAGCAAGATAGCAGTCCCCTGCCTTGGCACTTCAGAGCACAAAGCCACCAGGCCATTTCCCTAGATAAACGAAGACCAGAAAAGAAACAACCAGATTCAGCCAAAGCCACCCAGAAGCCAAGCGGTCTCACTGGGAGAGCAGCCCACTGGGTCTGGTGCCAGGGACTCAGCCAGGATACCTGCATGAGTCCCGAGAGGAGGCAGGAAGAAGCCACCATGTGGGTCTGCCAGGCCTGCTGGCTCTGCCAGGCCGTCATGCACTGCAGGACACTGGGGGCAGGGGTGGGGGTGGGGAGACAGGCCTTCTTCATTGCACTTTACAAGAAGGCACGACTGAGATGCTAAGGCATGATAAAGGCAAGGCTATAAAGCAGCTTGTCCACAGTCACGCGTGGGGGCCACCATAGCCCGGATCCTTCCCATCACTTCTTTCTCTTCAACATACTCCCTTCTGTTTTACGGAACAACCTATAGCAACCACAGAAGCATTTTACCATGTCGTCTTCACGGTCTCTAATATCCTTCGGGATCTAGGTAAATAGTAATCCATTAAATCCTCATGTCAAACCTACGGGCTTCAAACTGCTTTAGTTCCATTTCTATACATAAGGAAAGGTGGTCAAAGTGCCTCTCCACTCCCCTACCCCGTGACACACAGAACCTCTCACGTACCTGGGGCCTTAGCTTAACCTGGAGAGCACTTGGGCCACTGGGTCCAGCCACAGTCAAGATGGCAAGAAATTCTGTGGGTTCCTGGAATCAGAGGGGCCAGAAAGGAAGTGTGCTAAGAGCCCCGTGCTATCGGGAAGTCTTTGGCAGCTGAGCACTCTCAAGTCCAAGCTGGAGACAGAGTTGGAACTGGCAGCCTCAACCACACAGCAATTCCTGTTGGTGTTCTCGACCTTTCCTGCCTGGAGCAGGTGGCCGTGGCCAGCTATACTCTTGGGTGCTGTCCCCTTCAGGGTCAAGTAGCAATGCTGGCAGGTCCTAAGACAGTAAGCAAGCTCCATCCATCACCTCCCATGGGTGCCCGCCCATCTGGCCAATTCACTCCTCACTGTTGACTGCCACCACAGTCGGAGCCCTTCCTTCTACCTCACACAAGCCCATCCTGCTGAAGTCTAACCCCATCACCACGCAGGACAGGCATCTGCTGCCAGATGCACCCTTTGTTAAGTTGCTAGGTCAAGATCGGTGAGCCACACAAATCAAAAGAAGCCATTCAAACAGTTGGCAGGTGTCACTTTGTTAGAGGGCGGCGGCATGGCCCTGTCCTCCTGCATTCCCTCTGTGACTTCAGGACAGAGAAAACAGGAGTGGGATTTCGAGTTGAAAAAATTGCAGGTGGCATGACACAGGCAAAAAAGAAGCCATTCTCTTTCTGACCAGCCAAGGACTCTGCACATCTGTCCCTAGGCTCGGGATTCAGGTACAGAAGTCTGCCTTTCTACGCCTCTGCAGTATCTTCTGCAGGCAGCTCAATGGGCCATCTGCCGCCAGACCTTTCTACAAAAAGCCTCAAATCCCATCTCCCTAGGGGGCTGGAAGCTGAGGGAGGCAGCAGCTTGTAATAAAGGGGATGTATTAGGCAACAGCGGTGCAGAGAGGACACGTGGGCATGCAGGCCAGACCAGACCAGCTCAGGGTGCACTCAGACACATAAAGGGTTACTCGTGATGGGGAGTCTGAAGGATGTGAGCACTCAGTCCCCAACTCCACCCTCCCTGGCCCAGCCCAGGTCCTGCTGTCCTTTGCCGCTGGGCAAATATTGACTTTCTTTCATTCAGCTGGCCAGTGGAACTGAGAGCAAAGCACAGGCTGTTGTCTCCTTTCTCTGGGAGGCAGGGCAGGCTGTCAACCCATTGTCGGGGCAGCAGGCATCCCACATGGGTCAAGAAAGCAGAGCGGGGCTTAGAGTCAGACTGCTGTCCTTTAGCCTTTGTTTTCTCCCCCACCCCACCCCGACCCCTGCCCGTTTCCAAGCCCACGTGGGTTTATTCTCACGTTCAGGCTGCCCTGTGGGTGCCATTCAGCATGTCTGGCTTGAAAGGAGTGGGATGGAGTAGCTGGTGTGTGCCTATAGAGCTCCGGCCTCACACTGAGGAACTTTTGTGCTAGCTCTGTATTTTTTCTAAGGACTCAACATTCTCATCAGCAAAATGGGACTGCAAGACTCAGAGAATTCAGCTTCTACATGAGGAGGTCCCTTCTCAGGACCCATGTCCTTCCAGCCATCAAAGCACTGTACCTCGTGCTCTGATCCTAGAAGAGATGGAAAATAACTGTCTTGTGCTTAAAAAAGAAGATGGAAAGAGCTTTAGATTGAGGGCCCCAAAGTGCTGAGTCAGCTCCGTCATCCCCCTAACGCTCTGTGTGAGGCTCAGCTTTCCCTGAGTTTGTCACCCTACAATCAGAATTAAAGGAATGAAAGGAGATGGCCCTGAGGCCCATCTGGATGCCTTGTTCTGAGGTCCCCCAGCAGGCAGCAGTGTCCTAGCTCCATCAGCCTTTCCTCACAGGGAGCCTTGAACGGGAGGATGCTGCGCCTCTGCCTCCAGTGCCCTCACTGACGTCCTCATTCAGATGGCCACCCCATGGCTGAGCTCCCCGACATATGCCCCGTGACCAGGGCAAGCGCACACACATTCCAGGATGCAGAGCAGGAAGACACAGGAGACATACACAGCTCTCTCTTGGATGCCTGAGCATGTGGCAGCTGCAAGACTCTGATCTTCCTCTGTATGACAGAGAAGCCCAGACAGCATCCATGATCAATCACACTAGGAACATCTCAGACTCCAAGAGGTTTACAGAAATTATCCCTGTGGTCTTCCTAAGAAACCCAAAAGGTAAGAAACATGATGCCATGGGCTGGTGAGATGGCTCAGTGGGTAAGAGCACCTGACTGCTCTTCCAAAGGTCCGGAGTTCAAATCCCAGCAACCACATGGTGGCTCACAACCATCCATAACAAGATCTGATGCCGTCTTCTGGAGTGTCTGAAGACAGCTACAGTGTACTTACATATAATAAATAAATAAATCTTTAAAAAAAAAAAAAGAAACATGATGCCCATTGCACAGATGAGAACAATGAGGCTCAGAGACATAAAAGAATGGGTCTAAATTCAGAGTTACTAAGGAATGCACCAAGATGGAAACCTCTGCTCTTAATCCTCAGGGCTCTCTGGGCATCGTCATCACCTCTCCAAGTCAGGCTCAGTCACAAGATGGATACCAAGGGACAGTGAACCTTAGATGCCTGAATGATCCTAGCAAATTTCCCAGCAGTCAACAGGCCAATACCAACTCTTCTAGGCTGGCCTTCCACTTCACATAAGGAAAACTGAGAGTAGTCAGAGAGGATGTTATCTAAGCTCACACAGCAAGTCTGGGTAAACCCTGGCCCTGTGTCCTCCTCCCCATCACAACGCACACATGGTCTGGCCCAGACCCGGATGCTGGGAGCCTCTGAAGCTCAGATGGTCTCTCTGCTCTGCTCCTGGGCATAGAGACTCCAGAGATAGCCAGCCTCATCCCTCCTTAATCAGTTGGCTCCGTGATTCGGGGAGTGAGGTAAAAGGCCATTTGTCATAACCACAGAACGGACCAGAAGTGACAACAGATGAGGAAGGCAGAACTGAGGAAAAGTGGGTATATGACAGTCTGAGAAAGCCATCATTGTCTCCTCCTCATGAAGTTCCTAATGCACAGTGCCTGGTGGCCAGAGGGACAGGGACAGAGACAGTGGCTACTCCCACACCTGGCTGAAGCTTTGAGCTCCTTGGAGTTAATCATACTGTGAGCAGCCCCCTCCCCATCCCCACCCCTCTGGCCACTGCTTCCAGTCACCCCACTGCCAATTTGCCAAGGGCTTCGAGTGATACTATGAATAATGGCCAAGGTTCTTCTGGCTCTTGTGGAATCCACGCTGTATTAAACACTTCACACATTTCTTCTTTAATCTCCATAGGAACACTAGAAGGCTGCCGCCTTTATCACTGTGTTTTGACAATGAAGTCACTGAAGCTCAAAGATATAAAAGCACTCACTCAAGGTCACTGAATGGCAGAATGGGGGCTCCCAGGTCTCATTCCAGGGCTGTGTAGAGCCTGGGAAAGGGCCCTGTTTCTCACACCATGTCTCAAGGCATCTCTGGGGATAGACGCAAGGAGGGGCCGTGCACTGGGAGTTCCAGAGGCCACCTGCTCCCATAGAGCGCCCTCTTGGTACTCAGCAAGCACCAATCCTGACCTCTGGCCATACGACTTCAGAGATGAATGGGTTCCGGGGCATCCTCCAGCTGGACTTTCCTCATATACAGATGAGGAAGGCAAGGAAGGGTATTTCCCAAGGTCACATAAGATCGTGCAAATGGGAATTGAAGCCTGGGACTCAGCCTAACTTTCTCCTCTTTTCCCAGGAGTCTTCCTAAAGTACCCGAGACCCAGCGCCAGGCTAGGGACTTATCTCAGCTGAAGTCCCAACAGGTTCTCCCCAAGAACACCTCGGTCTTCCATGCAGGCAGTCCAGGCTGTGCAATGGGCTGGTATAGCTCCCACTAGAGAGCTTTCTACCAAGGAAGGATTCTTGAGGTAGCGGACAGCAGAGAAGACAGCATGACCTTGGGAGGCCTCTGAGTCTCCTGTCTATCCCAGGGACCCTCTTCCCCAGTGAAAATTATGTCCTGTGCAGAGGGTGGGCAGTTCTGGGCTAACAGTGGCCTGTCAGGCCTGGAGACTCTGTAAGGAACAGTGATGGAGGTAATAGACTGTAGGCCTCAGTCCACTTGGAAGGCTAAATAAGGAACTACATACTCAGGGGCTAGCCTTCTGTACCGTTTCCCCTTCAGTTGGGACAGGAGGTATCAGGATGGGAAAGACTCAGATCCTCGATGTGCCAAACCCCCATTTCCACGTCTGGAGACTAAGGCCTAGGAGAGTAAATGAGTTACTCAAGGTCAGCCAAAGGGGCAGAATGCCTTCTGATGCCCCCTGAGGTTCCAGGTTCTGAGTCTCACACTGTTGCCCTTCCAAGTGTGCACAGGGCTCTCTGCAGAGGCCAAGAATCAAAGGCAGTGAATTCCCAGGCACGGAACGCTTGGCAGACTTAGTCACGGACTCGGTTCACCGGACTGGACGGCCTTCCTCCTCCTCTTCCCCATCTCCCCACCATCACTCCTGTGTGGTGCACCACTCCCCTACATCAGACTGAGACTCCCAGAGGTACACCATTGGTCCAAGGTCACACAGCAAACCAGCAGAGCGCCACTGCCCACTCTCCCATCCGTGGCCGCTTGCCAGGATCCTTGAAAACCCCCATCCCTCCAATGCACAAAGCCACGGCACTGGTTGGAGAATGAAAAAGTTCTCGGGAGAGAACGGGGCACAAAACATGTCCGCAGATTCTGGTCTGGATAGACCAGGCCGAGGAGTGCCAGCACCCCCACTGCGCGCCACTCTGCGCCAGGGGGCTCCAAAGCTCCGAGCACATGGGATCCACCAACTCATTCTCACTGCAGCGGGGGCACGCAGGGTCCCCCACTCTCTCTCTCTCTCTCTCTCTCTCTCTCTCTCTCTCTCTCTCTCTCTCTCTCTGCACATGCTTCTCACCACACACCCACTGCATCCACCCTCCAGGGCACCTCTTCCTGGGATGAGCTGTGAGTGCCCTCGCTCCCTAGCTAGCTCCCTGTCCCAGTACAGAGCGCTATCCTGTGCTCAGCACTAGAACAGGTCTAGGTGGAGGGGTTCCTGGGATATTCAGGACATCTCCCCCGGGACAAAGAAGTGGATTTCGGGAGCCCGATCTCACCAAGGGCTGATCCTGCACTTAGTTTATGCCTCAGCAAGTGCTGAACCCTGAAAGTCATGGTCTCATTTGGTGATCCAGCCTCCCAGGGGTCCAACACCAGGCCCTGGAAAGCTGCTGGTGTCCTGGGTGTGGCCTCACTTGGGACTGCGGGACATGGGATGCCCTCGCAGGGCTCCCTGCCTGGGCTCCCTCTTACCCGGGGACGGTCCGGGAGCCGATTCGGCGTGGGCTGGTGCAGAAGGCAGCGGGAGTCTGCCGCCCCGAAGTCCAGGTCCCCTCTTCCCACTCCCGCGCCGGCCAGCGCTGCGGCTCTCCTCCCGCTCCCTCGCTCGCGCGCTCTGCAGTAGTAACAACCTGATCCGCTTCCCCCGCCCGCCAATTGAGATGCGCCTCACATCCGCCTGCACACGCGCGTGCGGCCCCTCGGAGGCGATCCCCGATCCAGATCCTGGATCTCGGGGAGCAGGGACCTGTCCTGGTAGCCCACACCCTGTTCTTGAGTCAGGACAGTCCGCGGAGGGTGGCTGAGAAGGGGCCGCCCCGGGAAGATGCTGCTTGGAGTCACCGGGCAGAGGGGTTTAGCCGCATGCGGTCATTTCAGAAGTTGCAGGCTGGGCGGCTCAGACCCCGGAACCGCATGGGGCTCCCCCCTGCCTCTGCGGAGAATCCCCACCACGCGCGCAGTGCCCTCCTACAACACTCCCCACCTGCCCCGCTTCTGCAAGCTTTTCCGGGAGCTTCTCGGCGCTCAAGAGTGGCTGGGGGAGGGGAATGAGAGAGGGGGACCTCCGCCTGACTGAACCGCAGGGGAGAGGAGAGAGGGGTGACGCGCTTCAGGGATACAGATTAAAGGCTTTCCTGAGTCAAGAGAAAAAAAGGGAGGGGGAACAAAAGGGGGACACCGAAGGGAGGAAAGGAGGGGAAGTGGTCCGGGGGCCACTGCACCAGGTCTCTGGAGGGTGGAGTCAGGACAGGGTGTGGGGTCTTTCCATAGGTAGCTATGGGAGGGGCGACGACACACGGAAGCTACCCGTAAAAGGGTTGTATCTTGGAGCCCTTCCTGCTTGCCCCAAATCTTGCTTTCTTCTTCTTGGGCAAGGGTTTCCACAAACCCTGAGTGGGGACACTGAGTAAGAGTGGCAGGGAGGCTTGAAACTATGGTGCCCCCTCATCCCCAGTGCCTTGGTCTGACCCTTGCGCCTCACCCTCGGTCCCCAACTCCCCTGCTGCTAAGACCTCAGCATCCCAGTCCCCAAGTGGAGTGTCCAGCTTACCCAGCCCAGCCCAGCCCACCTTTGCTCGTCTGGACTGGCTTGCTTGCTCCACCCTCTGCGGCAACACCTCTTTCTCTTTCCCTCCTGTTCTGTACACTCAAACAGGAATCAAGTTCAAGACCTGATGCAGGAAGTGATGAGGTGTGTGTGTGTGTGTGTGTGTGTGTGTGTGTGTGTGTGTGTTGTTGTTGTTGTTGTTGTTGTTGTTGTTGTTGTTGTTGTTGTTTTGTGTTTCCCATGGGCATACCTGGAAGAGACAGGAAATTACTAAACTACCATCAACCCCTTCTTCCTTCCCTCCCAGTCCTCACAGGCTGTAATGCTCCGGCAGGCAGCATGGCTGCTTTTTGTAGGGCTAGCGACTCAGTTTAGAATGGTGACTGCTTGCTGTAGGCCCGAGGCTACAGAAGAGCTGGTCTGGGGATTCCATGCAGCAGGGCTGGGCAGGAGCATGTCCCTGGACATCTGACAGGGGCTGCCCACAGTGCTGGGAAGGCTGTTCCCAGGTGTTCATTCTCCAGAGAGAAAGGGTGGCCTGGGGTCAAGAGCTCAAGGTCAGACTATAAGTAGTACTAGGAGTCTTCCCGTACCCATGCCTGCCCATGCCACCCCCAGATCTGAGAACTGCTCCCTGTGAGTGGGCAGGCTGAAGAAGTGTAAGGGGCCTGCTCCTCCACGGGGGTAACAGCACCCCTCTTTGATTTCCACCAATGAGGGAGGCTCAGTAGGTTGCATTCAGGTTAGACTGCAGGATTTCCTTTAGCTAAGCGTACCTAACAGCATCCTGCCTTAGGAGAACCCACACCTTCAGGATGGGAATGGGTAAATGTGATGATTCTCGGATGGATAAATGGGCACTACCACATGAATTGGAAGATGCCCTGGGCCTTCCTCAAAACTGCTGCCAGGCAGGAGGGTCTGAGGCAGAGATGGAGTCCGTCTATAAAGCTATGTCCACACTTTCTAGAAATACCTGTTATGTTCACAGACTGCCACCATGGGCCTGTCCCTTCCTGGGGTGGAGGGACAGTGGACTTCTATTGGTGGCATCTATGCAGATGGGGCAGGTCCTCTGAGAAAGGCATCTATAGTTGGCTCCCTTCCCTGGCAGGGGTGGTAACAATGAACCTTACAACTTTGATCTCTTAATCCATGTAGACCATCTCTGGAGGCTTCGGAGCAAGACAAGGCTATTTCAGGAGTCATGGTGGCTCAGAGGTGGGCCTTGTGATTCCGGATGCTGATCTTCCCTAATCCACATGGCCTGGGTACATATCTATACCTTCTCCCTCCTCCCTGTGCTCCTCCCATCCTTTTCCCACTCTCCAGTTTCAGCTGGTTCTGCCCTGGCCCACATCCCTGCTCAGATGTCTTCACTGCCCTGCAGGACCTGAAAGGACCATGCTCTGCCCTGTTCAGTACCTTTACACATGTTGCTCTCTCAGAGCAGGGCACGCTCTTTCCCCTCACAGTCTCACCATGTAGGCCACACCTCCAGCAGCTAGCCTCAGTGCCCTGCCCCTCCCCTTGTCCTTACCTGTTTCCATCCCCTTTATTCTGTCTTCTCCACAGGAGGCCTTCCTGTTGAGTCTGGCCTCCAGGCACAGAAAATCCTCAGCAAGTGTAGCCTTGAGGCTGAGTATCCAATGCCAAGACTGCCACACACCCATGACTGGACTTGACAGTGAAACCACTCCTAGCATCTTTCTCACCAGCAACATAGGAGTTTCACTATCAAACAGGGTTATTCGCCTAAGGATTGAGGGATGGGAGGTGTGAGGGAATTTAGGCAAGCTGTATAGGTGCTCACTCCCGCTGGTGAAGGAATCAAGCCATCCTCTGCCTTCAGCTTCTCCCTGGGCCACAAACTCCTCAGCTGCCATCACAGGCCACTTAGTGGCTCTTGAGTCCCTGACTTCTGCTCTAGACTTCCTGGGGAAAGTAGACTGCAACTAGGACCAGCTCTCCCACTCTGCACCTGGCTTCACCCCTGCGAGGCTATGACCTGTGTTCGCCCCGAGTTGGCCTCAGGTGCCAGCTCAAACCAGCCCAGCTCCAAACCACAGCCGCATGCCTTGGCCAACCCAGGAGTGGCCAGGGAAGGGGTAGGAGATTCTTGCTTCCTTCATGACCAAGGTCACTCCCAACTGAGTCCACATACCACAAGCAAAGTGGCTTTCCCCCTTCCAGTCCGATGGGATGGCAGCTCTAAGCCCCTCTCACATACACGGCGCTGCTGCTCGTTGCTTGCATCTAAGCAGCACACCCCTGCTTTTGTTTTCAGAGCTCCTGGATGGAATGAGGGATGGGGGATGAGGGATGGGGATCATTCACAGAAGGGGTACCCTGAAACCCACTCTGCATTCTCCCTGTTGCTACCCAGGTGTCCTCCTTCCTGTCGGAGGCACCTGAGGCTCCTCAGGAACACACCACAGCTGGGTCCCTGCAAAGTAGCTTGGGATTGCTGCACGCAGAGCAGAGGAAACCTTGCTGGAAATTAGCATCCCTAGGCTTCCCCTGAGCAAGGGGAGAGGGATAAGGGGAGCGGTGACGACACACTGGCCGGGTCCACTCCTCACTTCCCGACTGTCCAGACAAAGCAATAGTTCCCGTGCTTCCCTCCCAAAGAAAGACACAGAAATTAAGATTTCTGCAAAGAGTGTTAACTCCTGCAGTTGCCACTGTGACCATCTCCAGTGCTATCATGTTGTCCCTCCTTCCACCGATCCTAGTCACTGAGCCACTAGGGCAGCAGTCCCCAGGTCCATAAGCACCAGGCTTCACAGCTGAGAAAACAGAGGCTCAGAGAAGGCCAAGGACTTGCCTTGCTCCTGGCTCCAGAGTCAGGGCCCAAGGAATTCAAGGCCTGATCCGTGGGTTCCAACAGCCACCCACCTCCCGGGGAGGGAAGGGACTGTCCAAGACCATACTGCCAATTTTAGAGTCTTCCCATCATAGCTCCAGTACCAGCTGTACTCAAAAGACAGCATCGCCATGTCTCCCCAAGGAGAGCTTTTCCTAGACATGAGTAGCAATTCCCAGGCCACCTATGAAGATTCCGTGTTTGGCAGAGGGGCCTTGAAGAGGGAGAGCAAACTGGATCTGTACAGTGAGCCTCTCTCCAGAGAATGTAAGAAGCCAGGATGCCAGCCTCCCGCAGTTGTGGGAGAGACGACCCCTTCAGGTAAGCCTGCCCACCTGAAAGGGGTTGGGAGTGGGGGCTGCTCACGCACGGCGACCTCTATCGCCATCTGCTGGTCAGAACACGTGGCTTGCATGACCCCTTCCAGTACAGCTGGGTTTTTCCTACAGAGAATGCAGCCTGGAACGTTCTGTCCCACACTCTTTGGATAAGCATTCCTGAGGATGCTCTATGTACCACATACTCACTCTCCTAGGCCTGGGAACGGCATGCCGGAAGTCACAATTCCTACTAGCAGAGAACGGTCCATGAGCCGCAGGAAAGGGCAAGCCCATGGCTGAGGGTGCTTCCTTAGAAGCAGAAAGGCTGGCCCTCTGCGAACACGCCCAAGGCAGACAGCCTCTCACTGGGACTCAGAGATCCCCAGCCTCATGCACACGGTAGGAAGGAACAGGATGGGAAGGAACAGAATGGGACTCAAGCAGTGCCAGGGGCCTGAACTCAAAGGGCCTTGGAGGTCAGGTGGTGAGCAACAAGGCGCAGTCGAAGGCTTACGTCAGGGCTGGACTGGAAGGTGGGACAGCCAGAGAGCCCCAGACAGAGGAGAGCCAGTACTGCATTCGGATGGGAAAGGTGAAGCAGATGGCCTGTGGCAGGGCCATGCCAGTAAAAAGGCCGGGAGTGGGGTGGTGTGGCAAGAAGGCTCCCTGCTGACTGAGAAACTGCATCAGAAAGCAAGGGAGAGCCAGGCATCCAGGGCAACTTCTGGGACTCTGGAGTGTATCCCTGCAGCAGTGGTGGAGTCCGTCGCCCGAGTACAGGGAGACTGGAGTATGAAATTGGTTTGGGACATGCCCAGTTTAGAGGTCTAGACTGCATTCGGGGACCAGCCATCCTGCAGGAACTTGCACATGTGGATGTGGGGGTTCAGAAGCAGCTCTGAACGGGACACGTAGCCTTTGAAGGTCACCAACTCTTGAATCCTAGAGGGAAACCCATGCCCTAACTGGACTCTCTCCTGCATCTTGGAGCTCAGGTGCTGACTAACTCTCTTTCCCGTCACTCCTTTGAGTTTTGATTCCTAAGCCAGCAATGCAAGCTCTTAACTAACAATCCATGGAAATATGTCCCTTCCCAGTGCAGAATGTCCTTATCTTTTGCATATAATATATGGTTTATTATCTCAATGGCATCATTCGAACTGGGGAACAAACAAACAAAACCCCCTAATATCACCCTTTCCCAGAAGCCTCCAGCCAATGTGCTCTGATGAAGGCCCCTCCCCATGGCCCCTCCCCTTGGCCTTTCCCCCATGGCCCCTCCCCATGCCCCTTCCCCATGGCCCTTCCTCATGGCCCCTCCTGGTCAGGCCTCTGGCCCCAGTACTGCCCCAGTCTCTGCCCTGCCCACTCCCCTGCACTACTTCCTGATTCAATCAGTCAGCGCTCCTCACTCCCGTCCTCAACACCCAGACCTCATGAACTTCCTTCTGTTCTGTCCTTCACCAGTGTCCAGGGCTCTGTTGTGTATTGTGAGTTCTTTGCAGTTCCCCTCCTCACCCACACAGCATAGGCACACAGTAAACACTTCATCATCTTTGACTGCTGACCTTGTAGCGGAGAACAACAGGAACTATGAACTACTCTCCTCATAGTCTAGAAACAGAATCACTATATGTCCAACCCCTCTTCGGATAAGCACTGGACAAAACAGGGACCCAGTATCCAGAATAGAGGTGTGTGCTCATTTCTGGACATTGCCCTAGGTGAGCCTTGTCACTCTGTCACCATGGTGATACCCAACAGTGAAGTGGAGGTCCTGGGCTGGGAGGCAGGGACCTGGGATCTGGCATGCCACTGGCTCTGACTTGCTGGGTGACCTTGACTAAATCAGTCTCTCTTTGGGTCACATCTCAGCCTGTGTCTTTATCAGAAGGGTCAGTGCTCAGTAGTAAGATGGCCACTGGGACTTTCCCGGCATGAACTGCCTGCTTCTTGCCAGCCTCCTTCCACTCCAGCCTCCAAACGGGGAAATTAATTGAGTGTTCAGGTCTCTTCCCTTGCCCAGTCTCAGCCGAGCTTACTGGGAAATTAGGGTGACATTGGTGCAAATAATTGACTGTCTTTCCCAAAATGGTCTTCAGGCCCCGTTGCTTTAGCTGCTGCTTAAATAGATGAGCTAATTAAGTTAACTAATTGCTCCCAGGGTCTAATATTTCCAGTCACATGACCCAAGGAGACAACACTCCATGGCCTCTCTGCTGTCTGCATCCCCCCCCACCCCCACTGATGGGCCAGCTTCCTGCTGTGCTGGGGACCCAGCCACCGCACCCTGCACTCAGGCCAGCTCTTAGAAAAACCTTCCACCTGCCTCTGTCCACAGAGCCTGACTCAACTTACCTGCCAATTCCTCCATCTACCCAGCAACTTACGGTTAACGCTTAGCTGAGAAGTCACTGATAAGCAAAAGCGAACAAGACATTGTCCTCACAGAGTGCTTGGCTTGCATGCAGAGGTGACACCAGCCACTGACCGCACACACAGATACACGAATGCCATTATATCTGTCGTGCAACCAGTGATATAAAAAAAATATGGGACAGTGCTATGCAAAAAAGGGAAATCAAGAGGGGCTTCCTGGAGGAAGAACGGCTTGCTCTGATTTGGAGGCTGGACGGATATTAACAGTACAGTGAGGAAGAAAGTGTATTGTAGGCAGATTACTTAGATTGTGCATAACACATGAGATGCTAATACGGTGACTCTCAACCTGTGGACCTTGACCCCCGTGGGGTTGGCCGACCCTTTCATAAGAGTCGCCTAAGACCATTCGCATACCAGATGTTTAGATTACGATTCACAGCCGTAGCAAAATTACAGTTATGAAGTAGCAATGAAAATAATTTTATGGTTGTGGATCACCACTACATGAGGAACTGTATTAAGGGGTGCAGTCTTAGGAAGGTTGAGAAGCACTGTGCTAATAGCGGGATCAGGCTTTGGGGTTGGATTGGCTGTGAGGAGAGAGGAGAAGTGTCAAGAGGTGCTGGAGAGATGGTTCCGAGCAGACACAGCTCTTTCAGAGGACTGGAGTTAGATTCCCAGCACCCATAATCAAACAGCTGACAACTACCCTAACTCTAGACCTAGAGGGATCTGACACATCTGACCCCCTGTGGGCACCCTTACACAGAGACAAAACACATACTCATGACTTAAATAATAATAAAAACAGTTTTTTTCAGAAGTAACTCCTAAGGTACTAGCTTGTGGTTGGAAGACAGGCAGCAAGAGAAGAAGCAAGCATCTGGCCGCCTTGTGCTATTGTGCAAACTTAAGGGCAAAGGGGCTCTGAGTATGTCCTGCCCACACCTGCCCCTCCCACTCTATACCCAGTGCTCCCCTAGGATCCCAACTCATGGAAGCTGAAGGTCCAAGCCTGGGGCAGGGCCTGGACTAAAGTCCAGGAGGGGCTGCAGAAGCCCTTGGATGACTGAGCCAGGCCCTGGCCTGTGTCATCTGCGGTGCTAGAACTCAGTGTGGCAGAGGGGGGAGGGGGAGAGTGAGCTTTGGAACACTTACCCATGTGTACACCTCTGCATGTGTGTGCACATGCACGTGCACACACACACATTCATATTCACATGTACACATCCCTATGCCCATACATACATATATTTACACACATATGTATGCACATGCAAGAGGAAGGGGACACACCACACAAAGCCTGTTATCACCTCCTTGGCTGCCTTGAACAGCAGCTACTGGATGACTTCATTAGTGAGTCAGGAGGAAGCCGCTGACCCCCGCTGAGAGCCCTCAGGTTGGGTTTCCCTCCACAGGCTTCCATCCCTTTTTGCCTTCCCTCTGGGCTCTACAACCTGCTCTGCCCCAGCTGAGTGACCTTGGCTAAGCTGCCTTCTTCTCCTGTGGATAAAGGGCCTGGGGAAGACGATCTCTTAGCTCCCTTTCAGCCCGATGGTCCCCGGTTTGAATCTCTAAGCTGGGATGCTCTAAGTGGGTGGATGGAAAAGACACCCCCCCCCCACACACACACACACTTTTTATTTTGAGAGACCGCGGAGAGAATTAAGAGGGCCTCTAACTCTCAACGGTGTCCACAGTGGGCATACATGGGTCTTAACTGGAGGTTCTCTGAGTACAGGACACAAGGTAGGTAGCAGAGCTGCCCCCCAGCTTGGACCCCTGTCTGTTCCCCCTCCCCCTTCCCCTCCTCCTTCCCCTCCCCCTCCCCCAGACATTACCTCCCTACCTAAGTCTCTACTGTTACCTCCTGAGTACTGCCTGGGCAGTCCAGAGCTCAGTGGCCTGAGAGCCGGAGCCCTCTCCCCCACTCTAGGCTTCAGGGCTGTCACAGTGGCTGCCTGAGGGGGCGAGGAGGCAGCAGCCAAGCACTGGGAGAGTCCCTATGCTCTGCCGGGCAGCCTGCATTTCAGCCGCACTGCAATGCAGTAGTCCAATTTTTTTTTTTTTTTTTTGGTTGTTGATGTTAGTTTTTTATCCTAAAAGTCCTCGTTTTCTAGGGAAATGTGAAGCCAAATGCTTTCAAAAGGGGGTGGCCAGATTGCCTGGGAATATGTCAACTCCTTCCCATTAGGGACAGCAGCCTGTCCATGAAGAGCCCCTGGACCCTGCTCCTGGTCAGAGGAACAAGTAGCTGGTTTTTCCGTCCTAAAAGCCAGGCACAGACTGAACATAAATGTTTGTTGAATTAGAGCACTTTTGAGCTTCCAGGTCCCTGGGGCTGGGTCTTGAGGCTCCTCCACAGAGCCTGGGATGTGGCTGGCTGGGCTCACCAAAGCTCAATCACTCTCTCTTTCTCTTAATGAACCTTTGCAGCAGGAACAATGCCTCCTTTGGCAGTACCAAATGCACTGTAAGCTGTATGGTTTGGGGAAGGGCGTGCATATACAAGGACCCTCCTCCCTCCTGCATGCTTAGCCTGGGTTCATTTTCTTCTGGCCTTTTAAGTTTTACAGTCAGGAAATGCAGGGCTCTGTATTTCCTATTAGAAAGGCTATGACAGCCAGGCAACGGACAGAACACGGGCCTGTAATCCCAGGTCCTGGTCAGTTGAGGCATAAGGATCATGAGTTCAAAGCCAGCCTGGGCTATATAGTAAGATTCTATCTCATTAATACAAACAAGCAAACAAATAAAGGCGCTAAGCTGAGTCAGTTATGAAAACAGAGCTGGAAGAACGGCTGGATTAAACCAGGAGCAGACTTAGCATTGCTCTTGGCTCTTCTCGTTCATCTCTCTCAGAGAAGGGTTTCTGGGGATTCTGACTACAGTGGAGAGACACCCAGGGTCACTTAGCGGACAGACAGAAAGACACAGAAAGAGATGGCTTAGATGCAAGTAGTTTCCACCTCAGAAAGGCTTAACAGACCCAGCTTTGTGCTGGTCCTCGGGTGCCTGAGCCGAGTACAGGAGCTCTAAGTATTGAGAGGTCCCAAACTCTCTCCTCACAACCTGGAAGGGCTGCGAGGGCCCTGTCCGCCCTTCTGTGATGTTTAGTCTCTCTCAGGCACAGATGGCTGTAGCTCTGGGGCAGCCAGGGCACAACGGAGCCAATCTGGGAAGAGCCCAGGGAGGAGTACTGCCAGTCGGCCCATCTGCCGAGCAGGTGACAGCTGCTGACATGTAAGGTGGGCTGAGGGACAGACATTCTGGTCCATAGGGTCAGGGCTGCTTCCTATAGGACCTTACCCCCAGCCCACAGACTCCCTCGGCACTGGGCCTAGCATGTAGGTCTTCGGCAAAAAACAGACTGATGCCTGTCTGCAGAGAGAGGCTGCCCTCCGCCTCCCATGTGTCCATCAAAACAGGCCAGAGCACAAGGTCACTGCAATGGGAATGACAGCTCTTCTCCGCCGAGGTCCAGACAAGAGGCTGAAGCAGGCTGAGGGTTAGCCGTGAAAGGAATCGCCGTCTAGGAATGCAGAAGTCAGATCAGGAAAAGCCCAACCGGGCACCCTGACCCTGCTACCAGCTCACTGCTGTGACCTGAGGCAATGCCACTAGCTTGTCAGAGCCTTGGCTTCCTCAAATGTGAAGGAACAGCAATACCCATACATATCTCACCAGGCAGGACGACATGGCAAGGCATGCCCTCAGTAAGCAGAGGCTACAACTAGCCCAGAATATCAGAGAATGGAAAGAAATCCCTTTCCAGATACCCCACTGGCTCCTAGATTTTAAAAGGCATCAAAAACAACAAACAAACAAACAAACACAAACAACAACAACAACAAAACAACTTCTGTAGTGTTCTATAAAATGCATATTCCCAGGCTCAGTCCCAGATTCAGTTGAAATCAGGGTTAAGTTCAATCTTCCCCGAAGAGTCTGGGCTGGGAGTCTATGGGCTGCAGTTTGAAAACTATCACCCCAAGACAGGAGAGATGGTCCTGAGGCTACTGCCAAGGACCACATGGGCATAGAGCCATGCTCACAAGGAGTAGAACTCTGTCCCAGCTTCCCTTCCCCCACCCAGCCTGTCACCCCTGCCATTGAGCTTTCTGGTTTCCCCTGCCAGTCTCACACTTCCGCATTCATTCTCTTCGCACTCATTTAGTCAATCAGCAAATGCTCACTGAGCATGTACTATGTCTGACACTGTTTAGCACGCTGAGGACCGACAGAGCAATTAGAAAGGACACAAAACTCCTCACCAGGCTTGGTGGTGCATGCCTGTAATCCCAGTATTTGAACGGCTGCGACAGGACGATCCCAGATTCAAAGCCAGCCTGTCCTACATAGCAAGACTCAAAACCTAACAACGCACCCTTGTTCTCATGGACCCTATAATTCATATATTTGTTGGCATTCATTCAATAAATGCCCACTTGTCAAACACTGTGCCAGACACTAAAAGCTGACTGCAAAGATGCTTGTCAGAAGAAATCTAGGGAGGACCCTTAGGGACCACCCACTCCCTGTGGGCTTTCAGGTCCAAACCCTGAGGCTTAGGGTGGTGTCCACACCATAGGCAGACACAACACAGGTACCAACAGGACAAATGTCAATCATCAGTAGGGGGTGGAGCTGAGTGGCTGAGGAGATCCCGGGGTCCCACCTTCTCTGAGCTAAGGATGCAGGCTCCTAACTTCTTCGGGTACTGCCTCCCCCATCCTCCAAAGCCACCTGCCAGCCTCGCCAACTGCAGATCAGGAAGCACCTGGAAGAGATGGATGGCTTGGCCTTTCTCCCTGGCTCACTTACCACCACTGCTGGGTACAAACCATTTCTTCTCTCCTGCATCCAGCTCTGTCCCTTTGTATAATTCTATGCTTTATAATTACATGTGAGGGTAAGCTAATTCCCCCAAATGTCGCGTTAGGCCATCGATAACATTCCCTCATGGCCACCCTGCACCATTCTGCAGCCCTCGAGCAGCCTGGCAGGGAGAGCCGGCCCACGGCCTCGATTTTTCATGCCAAGCCCACATCCATCACCAGCCTGCCTTGTGCTCCAAGGGGGCAGGTGTTCAAAGAGGACGCTCGGCAGGTGCCGGCCTGCTCCCTCCGCCAGCCCTGCCCGGAGTGCTTACTGGAAATTTTTAAATGTATTTCTCGGTGCTGGGAACTGAATCCAGGGCCTCATGCTTGCTGAGCCGGTACTCTACCACTGAGATACACTGTAAGTGCAGCCTCTGGAGGGTTTGCAGACACAAAGGGAGGGGCATGGTTTGTAAATAGGGTGGTGTGCCAAAGAGGTCCCAATTTGCTCAAAGTTGGCTGCAAAACTAGTCATTTCTTTCAATCATTAATTCACCTGGCAAACACCTTGAGAGTGCCACGCACTAAAACTGCATTTATCGCTGGACATATAATAATGACAAGATGGTGTCTGACCTCAGGCAGGTCCCACTCCAGGGAGGAGACACACATGGCCACACCACAGGCAGACACAACACAGGTACCAACAGGACAAATGTCATTCGTCAGTAGGGGGTGGAGCTGAGTGGCTGAGGAGATCCTGGGGTTCCACCTTCTCTGAGCTGAGTATGCAGGCTCCTAACTTCTTCAGTCACATGCCGAGTTCACCATGGGATGTGGCCTGTGGTTCCAAATCTAGGCTTTTGGCACAACACAAGGCTTTGTTTGATGGTTAGCTTGGACCTAAGTATCTAAGTAAAGTCAAGCCAATCAGAGATTCAAGATTGGGACTATGGAGGTAGCTTAGCAGGTAAAGGTGCTTACCATCAAGCCTAACCCCAGAACCCCCAGAATAGAATCCTGAAAACTGTCCTCTGACACTGTGGCACATAGTAACATCTAAAAAGAATGTTAAAGCACTGTACTACAAATGTATAGTGTGGTGGTACAAGCCTTTAATCCCAGCACCCAGGAGACAGAGGCAAAGAGATCTTTGTGAGTTCAAGGCTAACCTGGTCTACATGGTGAGTTTCAGGACAGCCAGTGAAAGTTTCAGCTACACAGTGAAAGGTTTGTCTTGAGAAAAACCAAAATAAATAAATAAAAAGAAGGTCAAATGAGTTCAAAGTCGGCTTGGGCTACAAATGACCCTGTCTCAGATAAAATAATAATAGCAAAGTGTCTGACACACACAGTGAATAGTTGTCTACTCCCAGAGGCAGTAGTGCCAGGATGGAGAGAGAGTGCTTGCTCTTTGCCCATGGAAGGAGACAGCAGCAGGCCGTGGTAGAGGTCCAAGGATATGCTCTGTGTGCCAGCCAAGTCACTGAACTACTCTTGGCACCAGCTCTGGCACAGTTCCTCTTATATACTCCCTTTGAATACCAGGGTCATGGGTATGTAAAGAAAGAGTGGTGTCCAGGTTACCTCTGCCCACCAGCCCACCAATGAGTGGAAGGATTCTGTAGTGGTTCAAGTGAGAATAGGCTCATATATTTGAATGCTTGCCTGCCTGCCTACCACCTCATGCCCCACCACGACGGTCAGGGACTAACCCTCTGAAACTATAAGCAAACCTCCAACACTCCCAATTAAATGCTTTCTTTTGTAAGTTGCCTTAGTCATGGTATTTCAGCAAGAAAATAATACCACCACCACCACCACCATCATACACACACACACACACACACACACACACACACACACGTGCTCTGTAGACCAGGCTGGCCTTGAACTCACAGAGATCTGTCTGCTTCTGCCTCCCAAGTGCTGGGATTAAAAGAGTGTGCCACCACTGCCTAGCTAAGCAGAGTTTTTTTTTTTTAATTTATTTATTTTTTTATTATATGTAAGTACACTGTAGCTGTCTTCAGACACTCCAGAAGAGGGAGTCAGATCTCGTTACGGATGGTTGTGAGCCACCATGTGGTTGCTGGGATTTGAACTCCGGACCTTCGGAGGAGCAGTCGGGTGCTCTTAACCACTGAGCCATCTCACCAGCCCGCAGAGTTTTTTATAGATACCAAAACCACAAAGAGACCTTAAGCCACCCATTTGCCCCTGGAAGAGTGTGCCATTTGATCTTAGAGTGGGCTGTGGAAGCCATTCCCTTAGCAGGAAAGTGGCCCTGTGCTTGGGTTCACAGGCAGACCTGGCAATCCTCAGGCACAGTGAGGTCCCCTGCAGTTCATCTGCTCTCCAGTCCTTGCTGGTCCTTTCCACTGTTGGCTAGATGTCTCCACTGCATACATCTCGAACATGGCAGTCCTGGGCCATTCATTGGGTTTCTTCCCACAGTTTTTCCCACCATACCCTGTGTCTGTCATGGTCTGCTCTTGGGGGCATCTTTATGAGAAGAACTCTCATTACAAACATTCTTAAATTTTACATAGGATTGGGAAAGAGCCTGTGATTGCAACATTAATGAACATGTTCCAGTCTCATTTTGCCTCTTACCCTTCACACCTGGGACTATAGGGGTTCCGTGTCCTGTTCTTGGAGTTATTTTAAAATGAAACAGGATATCAGGCTATTTGCTGAGTATTTCAGTATAGCTCTCTACCTTAAAGGTCGCTGGAAGCACATTCCTCCTACACAGTACGGCACCATCTTGTCTTGAATACTCAGATTCCATACTAGGAAGAATTCACAGCCAAATACTCCTAAAGGGCTCAAAATGTTTTCTTAAAGCATCTTTTAACTGTGAGTGTGGTCACACACACCTGTAATCTCAACACTTGAGAAGCAGAAGGCCCAGGGCTAGCCTGGTCTACACTGTGAATTCTACACTAGTCAGGGCTGCTGAGTGAGACCCTGTCTCAAAACAAAAACCTCCTCCAGTCAACACATGTTACTTTTGGTTATTGGATCCATCACGTTCCTTTGATTCTGCAAGATTCTTTTCGCAGATTTGTCTTGCTTTCTTGAAGACAGTGCCTCATGTAACTAAAGCTGGCCTTGAATTCACTATGTAGCTGCTCTTCCTGCCTCCTCCCGCCAAGGGCTGAAATTACAGGTGTACACCCACACACCCAGCTTCCTTCTCCCTTTTCATATCACTGGTTAAGTGGATGAAACAGATCATTTGTCCTGCACACATGGCCCCACACCCTGTGTCCTGCATAGTGTCCCACACCCTATATCCTGCACACATGGCCCCACACCCTGTGTCCTGCACACACAATCCCACACTCTGACCCAGCTGGGTGCTTCTGCCCCCTTGCTCAGCTCCTCCTGTTTCCTGCAAACTCATGGTTAGTCCTAAAGACTCAAGTCCAACCTTATCCAACCCCTTATCTCTTCGTTCACCCTTAGTGTTCGTGCTGAACGCCCCAGTCAGTACCCCACAGACTTAGCTACTGCTGCGAAACCTTGAACACTCCTTCCTCTTTGCCTGTTTCCCTGTCTCACTCTTCATTTCTTTCTTTGTACCTAGAACATCACATTTTAAATTATATTTTATTAATTATTCGAGAGTTGTGTACAATACATTTTGATCATGTTTGCCCCATCTGCTTCCTGATCCAATTGCATGTTCTCTCTCTGTCTTTAAACCCACCTAGTACGGTCAGGGTTGTTCAAGTGTTCTCAGGTGTGGGGCCAATCCCTTCAGCATGCTCCGCCTACCAGCGGTCACACTCTAGAATTAAAAATGGCTCTCCATCTCCCAGCAGCTATCAGTGTTCCCCAGCTAGTGGTAGGACCTAATGACAACTTCCCTGCCCTTTATGCTGGGACGTTTGTCTGGCTGGAACTTGTACACACCTTGTGCACGCTGGCACAGCCTCTGTGAGTTGCATGTGCATTTGCCCTGTTGTGTTTGGAAAAGCCTTGTTTCCCTGTTGTCAGCCATCCATGTTGTCATCATCATCCATGATGATCCCCAAGACTGGAGTGTGATACAGATGCCCCATTTAGGGCTGAGCACAGAGCAGTCTCCTATTCTCCACACGCTGACCAGTTGTGGGACTCTGTGTTAACTGCCATCTACTGCAAGAAGCAGCTTTCTGTATAGAGTTGAGAGGCATACTGATGTAATATGGAACAAACGTTATAGAAACAACCAATCACTTTCTGCTTTGATTGAAGGCCCACTCCGTGAGAGAGATACCATAACTGACACCATTATCATTATCTGTGGCTCAACAGGTTATAGACCCTAGGGGAGAATCTATTATTATTATTCTGTTAAATGGCCATAGTATTCAAAGGACACCTGATGACTTCTTGTGACACCCACAGATTATTGCAGAGCCCCTTTGTTTCATTAGCTCCTTTATTTGTATAACCTGGGGCTGGGAAGAGAAGGCCAACCTTGGTATTCCGACTGCCTCAGTATCTAGCACAGTGCCTGGCACATGCTAGGGCATTTCACCCGTGTTTACAGAATGTCAGTGGTGATACTGGACAGACAGGATAGGGATATGGGAGTCTGACAAAAGTCTTAGAAACATATTCAGTTGGGATTCTGGGTATAGCATCAGCACACAAAAGCCAGAGCAGCAGGAACCCAGAAAGAAAAGAGCCTGCTTCTTGCAGGAGTATACATAGAGAGGTATAGGTCCCTTCTCAAAGGCTTTCCAGGATCCCAGCTGCCTGATCTCTTCCCTGCTGCCTTCCATACAGACAGGCTGCATTATCTATGCCCTAGCCTCAGAGATGTGGGACTCAAGGCAGGAGTCTCTTCTCTATCAGTTCTAGGGAGTGGCTGGGCAGTGTGTCGGCTACCTGGGCATATAGTCTTCCACTTCAAGTGTCTCCCTTTTACCCAACACAGGTGGGAATGGTGAACTCATCATCATGTGAACCCAGGCATTCCTAAACAGGGGGTGTGAGTAGAGGGGAGGGGTAGAGGAAGAGAAGACACCCAGTCCCTTTCTAATTCCCCAAGAGGTTACTGGGGGGTGGGGATTTAGCTCAGGAGTAGAGGGTTTGCCTAGGAAGATAACCCTGGAAAAACCTAGCCCCAGGCTCCTTATTCTGAGCTATCCTTAGCTGGAATGGAGGTGGCTCAGCCCAGCCCAGTACTACTCAGGTTTCCCGACAGCATATGACAGCAGTGGGTTCCAGTTGTCTTCACTGACCCAGTTTTTGCTTTCCAAACTGCATTGAGGTACAATCACTGGAGAGATAGCTCAGAGGATAAGCACACTTACCTCCAAAGGACTAGGATTTGGTTCTTAGTACCCACATCAGACAACTAAAACTACCTGTAACTCAAGTTCCAGGGGATCCAACACCCTCTGGCCTCCACAGGCACCTGCACACACAGCACACACATAAGCCATACCGTGTGCACACATACACAAATAAGTATATACGTGAGTGTATACGTATATACAGATATATATATATATATACACATACACACACATATATGTATGTATATATATATGTAGATATATATGTGTGTATGTGTGTCTATCCACTTAATGAGTTATTGGTAAGTGGCCACTTTACCCACCTCAGTCAAGAAGCACAGCGTCATTGTCACCCAGCTTTCTCATACCCTCTGCCCCACACACCTCATCCCCATCGGTCTCCGGTTACCATTGAACCGACTTGTTTTTCTAACACAGATTCCATTTGCCTGGATTTGTCTTGTTTTGTTTTGTTTTGTTTTGTTTTGTTTCTGGAGATAGTCTCATGCAGCCCAGGCTGGCCTTGAACTCATGGTTGAGTCTGTCCTTGATCCTCCTGCCTCTACCTCTGAAGTGCTGAGATTACAGGTGTATGCACCACCATGCTCACCTACCTCTGCTGTCTGGAACTGCCCTGTAAATGAAACCATACAATCTGCAGGCCCCTGGGCTGCTGCCTTGGGCTCAGCGTGATTTCTTTACAAATTTATGCACACAGTTCCAGGGACTAGTAGCCCCCTGCTTCTTATTGCTGAATATAGTATGCCTCCTATGGGTGTCAACTAAATTTGTTTAAAATACTTTGAAAGCTATTCATATATATCTGCTCTATTCTTAGACTTCTTAAAAAATATTTGTTTGTTTATTTCATGTATGTGAGTACTTCAGACACACCAGAAGAGGGCATCGGATCTCCATTACAGATGGTTGTGAGCCACCATGTGGTTGCTGGGAACTGGACTCAGGACCTCTGGAAGATCAGCCAGTGCTCTTAACCGCTGAGCCACCTCTCCAGCCCATCTGCTCTGTTCATATTCTTCCCACCCACGGTCTCCTAAGAAACTTTATTTGCATTCTTCCAAGTTCATTTGTCCCTAGAACAGACGTGCAAGAGAGGAAAAGGTAAATCAAGAGACTAGGAGATGAGGCTGTTGGTCATGTGGGAGAGCGCTTGCAGAGTGTGCAGGAGTCCCAGCTAGCATTCTCGGCACTCAGCACCACAGAAAACCAGGCATGGTGGTACCAGCCTGGACTCCCTGCACTCGGGAGGCAGAGGCAGGAGGATCCGAAGTTCAAGGTCATCCTCAACTACACCAAGGCCAGCCTGGATAACAGGAGACCCTGTCTTACAGACGACAGACAGACAGACAGACAGACAGACAGACACACGCACGCACGCACACACACACACACACACACACACACACACGCACAGTGGGGAGGGGGTGAGAGAGGAAAAGAAACAGAGAGAAGGAGGAAGAGAGAATGAATGAGAGACCCAGAGACCATTTGCTTTCATGTCTTATGTAAATAAGAGATCAAAGGTCCTGTCCAGTCTAGACACTGTACAGATGTCTTTTTGAGCATTCTGGTTTTCTTTCAGAATGCTATCTCCAGCAATTTTACTGATTTTCACCAAAAATAAAATAAAATAAAATAAAATAAAATAAAATAAAATAAAATAAAATAAAATAAAATAAAATAAAATAAAATAAAATAAAATAATAAAATAAATAAAATAAAAATAGCAACACTTCTTCCATACCAATTCTTGGGCTAAGTATACTGGACCCAGGTCCTTCCTGAAGGCACTTGTCAGGGAGCTGGCAGATGAGCTTGTGACCGTGTGTCTGTCCACACTGGACCAGAGCCACCCAGAGAAGAGTCAGCTTGGGATGTACAGCTCTGCTTCAGAAAGGACCCAGCCACCTGAAAAGGCTTTTGCGGTGCAATCCCAGAAGGCCAGAGAGAAGGACTATTACCTCAGGAGTGACCCCTGACCTCTTCATTCTCTCCTTTTGGGGTTCTTTAAGACCTGTGGTAGTGACAGGGGTAGGGTAGGGTCCTCAAAGTCCCTTCTCTCCCTAACTTGTTCCCTCTGTCTTTTCTTTCTTCCTAGTTTATCACCAGTACAAAGTATATATTTTATTATCTGTGGTATTTATTGAACAGAATTTTAGGTTCAAAATTGTTAATTTTGGAAGCAGAGAAAATGGGAACTAATTTATTTCATTAAAGAGCCAAGTAAATAAGTTTGTCAGCAGCTCTCAGGAAAAAAAAGCTACCTAGGTTGTCACAATGCCAAGCCACAGATTTAACTTAAATTTCCCTAGTGATCTAACACTTCTGTGTGCTTTGTCAGCAGAAGCTAGAGCCAGCCTGCTTGTCAAAATGCCACAAATCTAAGTACTAGGAAAAGTTTCCCATCCAGGAAACTGGGACAGTCTCTATTTCACAGCACAGTCCTGGCTGGCTCAGGACCCCTAGAGCTCTCTCTGTGTCCAGCACATGAATGAAGGGGAGGCCTTCAGGGCCAACAGTGGAGGAGGTACCTGGGCATGCCCAAGACACACTCTGACATACCTGCAGTCTCTTGGGCTCTCTGAGAACAGCGTGCTCCCATAGCCATGAGTTTAACATTGATTGAATCTCAGCCCATAGTCTTGACCATGGTGTGTGTGCATGTCTATGTATGTGTCTGGGCATGTGTGTCTATGTGTGTGTCTATGTGTCTATACGTGTTGGTGTGTGTGTACATATGTGTGTATGTTTGCTTGTCTGTGTCTGAGTCTGTGTGTCTATGTGTCTGTATGTATCTATATGTGTGTCTGTTCATGTGTGTGTATGTGCATGTATCTATGTGTGTCTGTGTATGTGTAAGTATGCACGCATGTGTGTGCGCATGTGTGTGTGTGTGTGTGTGTGTGTTTGGAAAGACAAAACCCACTCCAGGTAAAGGGAATGATTGGTTAATAGATTATTAGAAATGAAGAAACTGTCAGAGAAGAGCCAACCCAAAGAAATGCAGTAGCAGAAACGCATGCTCACCTTAGTCCTGGAGGGAGGCAGGAGGCAGTCAGGTCAGGACGGGCAGATGCAGGGAGCATCTAGGAGCTGGAGACACTGAGGTACAGCTACACCAAAGGGACAGCTGAAGAAGGCTAGGACAGGAAGGGACTCTGATCCCAGCCCCTACAGTGTGTATTTGTGGCCCCAAATACTCGGCACTCCATTAGCCTGAGAACTTGGGGAACAAGTTTCCTGTAATCAATCAAAGCTGGGTAGGGGAGGGGAGACAAAGAGCCAAGGGCCACAGTGCCAGTGTGTCTGTCTCTGAAAGTGCTTCCAGAAAGAGGTGGTAATGCTATATTGTGTCATGTCCACTGGAAATACATCCCATGCAAGCCCCTAGCTGAACCCTCAGCAGGCTTCCTGGTAGTTTGGCTGCTCTCCCGCCAGCACTGTCAAAGCCCATCGAGTAGCAGGACAGAAGTGACACAAGGATCCTTTTGTGGGAACAGAAGAGATGTGATTTGACATGTACTAATCCACAAAGGCACAACTGCTACTCACAATCACAGACATACAACTGTCTGCTCGCATCCGTCTCCATACTCAGATACACGTACAGAAAGCTGCACCAAAGACACACAGTATCTGCCTTAAATTTTTCCTCTCATGCAGTCTAAACCCCTCAGGTGTGCTGTGGGAGATAAACGGGCGATACACATGGAAGTGCTTTAGGAAGTTTATAACATATCGCTCAAGTGAACACTAAAACATCACGGAGATTGTGCTTCCACTCTGTATTTAGTTAGGAGTGGAAATTGAGAGTGATGTCCTTGGGTAAAATTGTAAAATTTACAAGGTCAGAGCCTGGGACAATGAGGACTCAGTCCTTGGAGAACTTCTGCAAGGCAGGTGCTTCTTTGCCCACTTTCGAAGGAAAACTGGTAAATAAGTTGGCACAAGATTGCATGGGTGCTGTGGCCCAGAGCTAGGTCTGAGGCTGGAGTCTGACTCCCCACTCCCCATTGGTCAGGGCAGCTCTCACAGACAGGGAAGACAAAGCCCTGATGGAAGGTGTCTTAGGGTTTCATTGCTGTGAAGAGACACCGTGACCAAGGCAAGTCTTATAAAGGAAAACATTTAATTGGGGCTGGCTTACAGATTCAGAGGTTCAGTCCGTTATCATCATGGTAGGAAGCATGGGGTTGGGCAGGCAGACTTGGTGCTGGAGGAGCCAAGAGACAGCCTGGAGGAGACTGAAATTCCACAGTGGGTGGAGCTTAGGCATAGGAGACCTCCTCAAGCTTAAGCATAGCTCAGCTCCACAGTGATACATTTCCTCCGAGGCCACACCTCCTAAAAGTGCCACTCCCCATGGGTCGAGCATTCAAACGTGTGCATCCATGGGGCCAAACCTATCCAAACCAGCACAGGAGGCATCAACCTGGGAAGTTGATAGCCTTTGTTTTGAAGCCAAGTGCATTTCTTGAAGTAGATACCAAGCAAAGGCTGTGTGGGTACCGGGAAGGGGAAGGGAGACCTGCGGCACGCGGATGTCTACAGCTCATTTTTATCTAAGATTTAGGGACATGTGGCTGATTGGGAGAATTTGGGGTTCACTTAACACATTCATTGTACATCAATTCCATACAAGCCATGGAAACACTACACCCAAGCAGCTCCCAACACAAAAGGAGACTCTGGCAGTCACGGTACTGGTCAGTCTCTGGGACTCTAAACAGGATACTTCTTAGGAATCCCAGCCAATGTGTAATTCTTGCCTTTACTAGAATGTGGAACCATAGCTGTGTAGAAGAAATGATACTTGACTCTGTCAACTCACAGAGATGCTGCCATCTCTCTGGTGCCATGCATCATGGCTGCTATGGGTCCAGGACCCCACCAGCAATGAGGTCACATGCTGCCCAAGCTTTCAGCAGCTCCCACTGACTCCCCAGCAAGTGATCTCTGGGGAAATGGCTCATCACAAGCCAAGAGAGAAGAGAAGAGAGACCAAAAGAACACCCCTCCTTAATAGGTTCCCACACTAGGGGGTTCCAGTGTCTAGGATGATGCTTGATGTTAGATTAGCCCTCAGCAACTTATGAAGTTCCTGAGGACCCCACCTAAGCTTAGGGAGCAGGCAGAAGGAACTAGAACACACTGCTGTCCTCAGGGCTTGGGAACCAAGACTAGAAGGGGCAGAGGCAGGATGAGAGACAAAAGGAAGGATGAGTAACTGCTCTGTAGTACAATTAGTCTGGCTGGCGGAGAGTGAGGCTCCAAGGTGCTAAACTGTGGCATCCCCGCCCCAGTCCCTAACCTGCTTTCCCTAGGAATCAATGCTTCCTTCAGTCATTTACTGTGTAGACAATGAAGGGGAAGGGGGAAAGAGGATACTACATTGGGCACTAAATCAAGATTAATGAAGTCCCTGCTAGGATTAATTACTGTACTCCCTGAGAGCTGGGAACAGAATGTGACCATGGTCATCCATAATGTCCAATGCTAGCTCTTCCCAGCATGGGTGGGATGTGATGTGTAACTCGCCCTCTGTCTACCTAAGATCTGCAAGCAGCTACAAAGGCTGCAGTGTGTCAGGGAGGCTCCTCCCACAGCCCTAGTCACCACTCTGCACTGAGCCCATCCTTCATGTGTCCTCGGCTCTATGATCAGCACAGGCTGACTAGGCAAGCACAGAGGCAGCTTACCCTTGATGAGACAAGAGAAACAACTTGCCAGTGACCTGTGATGGCAGCCAACTTCAAACATGGCTCTCCAGATGTGCCTTCCATTTCTGGATCCTAACTCCATCCTCACCAGGACTACTCAGGATCTGGGGGCTTGTGGGGCCACAGTCTGTCACCTGGTCCATGCTGAGGTACGTGAAGCTGGTCAGAGGACCAGTCCAGCTGAGTGTACCTGGTGGTCTGCCTGTAAGTCCAGCATTCGGGAGATGGAGGCAGGTGAGTCCCAGGCCAGCTCATGCTGTGTAATGAGTTCTAAACCAGCCTGGGCTATATAACAAGACAGAGACAAACAAAGAAACAACTGGAAGAGAGCCATGTGATAAACAGCCCACCATTTCTGTTGGCCATCAGCTGATCCAATGAGCAGTTAAAGCAGAGAAAGAAACAGGTGGTACCCATTCGACCCCAGTAACTTTTACACCATCCCTACAGATGCCCAACCAGTGTGGTAAGAGTCCTCTATTAGGAAGCAAAGTCAAAACTGCCTATAACTCTCACTCCAGGGGATCCACAGGCACCTGTATTCATGTGCACATACTCTCTGCATACATGTACATATAGTTTTAAAAAGTAAAATAAATCTTTAAAAAAGATTAATATAGTAATTTAAATGGAAAAAGCCAATATGTGTGGTTTAGTCATAGAGCATGTTCCTAGACCCTGGGTCAACACAGAGAGAGAGAGAGAGAGAGAGAGAGAGAGAGAGAGAGAGAGAGAGAGAGAGAGAGAGAGAGAGAGAGAGAGAGAGAGAGAGAGAGAGAGAGGAGAGGAGAGACAGACAGACACACACTCGGAATATCATTCTCTCTATGGGAAGACAACAAATGATTCATCAAAAATAGTGTCTAAGCCGGGTGTGGTGGCGCATGCCTTTAATACCAGCACTTGGGAGGCAGAGGCAGGCGGATTTCTGAGTTCTACAAAGTGAGTTCCAGGAACAGCCAGGGCTATACAGAGAAACCCTGTCTCAAAAAAACAAAACAAAACAAACAGTGTCTAGCAAAACCCTTGGTAGTACACACCTATGATCTCAGCCTGCTGATGGTCAAGAGTTCAAGGTGAGCCTGGGCTACATGGAAAGAAAAACCAAACAGGGCTTAGCACAAGGTTAAAGACAATCCAGAGCTGGGCACGTTGACTCGTTTCTGTAATCCCAGGACGTGGGAGGCTGAGATAGGAGGATTGCCATGAGCTCAAGGCCAACCTGGGTGAGTTTGAAGCAAGCGAGGGTCACATAAGCAGGACCCTACCTATCCCCTGCCACAAAAAGGGAAGGAAGAGAAGGAAAGAAAAAAGTTAAGGGTATGGGGACCCTCTAGGTGCCTTGTAAGAAGATAGGGCAGGAATGGAGATAACATGAACCTCACAGAGACGTGTGTACTTCGTTCGATTCACTCAGTAGATACTGACAAAAAAACAAAAAAAAAACAAAAAAAACAACTGTTGATGTAAAAAGCCAACATTGAAAAATTCAGTAGGAAAACAAAAGATATCAAAAGTGCCAGGTTCTCTTCAAACAATAAAGCTCCCACTAAATGTGATGCTGTGGACTAAATGTCTCCCTAAAATCTCTAGGTTGCACCCTTAGTGTTTGGGGCTGGGAGCTTTGAGAGGTAATTAGGTTTAGACAAGGTCATGAAGAGGTCCTCGTTCAGGACCAGTACCCTTACATGAAAAGACATGGAAGGGCTGGGGTGTAGCTCAGTGGCACGTCACTGGCTTGGCTTGCCTCGTGTTCATAGACCCTGGGTTCAAATCCAGGCACATTAAAAACAAAATTTCTAGGGCTGGAGAGGTGGCTCAGTTGTTAAGAGCCACTGGCTGTTCTTCTAGAGGATCTAGGTTGAATTCCCAGCACCCACTCATAACTGCGGCTCAAGTTCCAGGGGATCCGATGTCCTCTTCCAGGAGCCTCAAGCACAAGGCTGCACGTGGTAAGCAGCCATACACGCATAAACATGCATACACATAACACATATTTTTAAAAGTTTAATATGGTGCTTTCTGAACACAGTGACAAAAACATGGCAGGTATAGAATAAAGAGTAAAAGACACAAAGGATTCTGTGAAAAAGAAAATGCATATTTAATTAGAATTACAATACAGGGGGCAGGACGTAGGGATCCAAGGTAATTTGTGAGGAGAGAAAGGCTGAAAAGGTTTCCAGAGGTGATAAAATATATCGACATTTTAAAAAATGCCAACAAATCCTAAATAGAAATTCATCTCCAGACATATCATCTAGGAACTGCAAAAAAAAAAAAAACCTAAGAAAACCTTCTGTCCACCATAGAGCCACCTTCAGAGGACAGCCCAGGCTCCTCGAGTCTTGCCATCCAGCTGTGTGCCCACCAGTCTTGCCATCCAGCTGTGTGCCCATGTGTAAATGAATGAAAACTTCCTTCACTTCCTTGCCTGACATCTGGGCCCATGGTTGGGAAGCAGGGAGCTAAAAGACTATTTCTGTGATGAAGAACTGACAAACGAGCTGTCACACAGTGTAGACATGGGCCTAGATTTATTAGACACTAATACATCACTGGAGGCAGGGATTGAATGAGCCATACATGCTATTCATCCTTGCTTAGAAACTGAAATGAGATATCTTCTACACTAAACAGTGGGCTGGTCATGGAGGACTGGGTGTGGCGGGTCAGTTTCTGTGATGGGACTCATGAGTATAGAGGCAAGTGAAGGGGCTGGTGAGAGGGTGCAGTGAGGAAAAGTACTTGCCGCTAAGCTTGACGACCCAAGTTCGATCCCTGTGACCCACATGGCAGAAGGAGAGAACTGTCTCCCACAAGTTGTTTTCTGACCTCCACAGATGCACCGTAGCATAGGCACACGCATGTGCATACATGTGTACACACACACACACACACCCACACACACACACACACACACACACACACTTATTTAAATGTAAAAACACAATGTTTTTTTTTAATTAGGTATTTATTTCAGTTACATTTCCAATGCTATCCCAAAAGTCCCCCACATGCTCTCCCACTCACTCTCCCACCCTTCCACTCCCATTTCTTGGCTCTGGCATTCCCCTGTACTGAGGCATATAAAGTTTGCATGACCAATGGGCCTCTCTTTCCACTGATGGCCAATTAGGCCATCTTCTGATATATATGCAGCTAGAGACACGAGCTCCGGGGGGTACTGGTTAGTTCATATTGTTGTTCCACCTATAGGGTTGCAGATCCCTTTAGCTCCTTGGGTACTTTCTCTATCTCCTCCATTGGGGGCCCTGTGATCCATCCAATAGCTGACTGTGAGCATCCACTTCTGTGTTTGCTAGGCCCCGGCATAGTCTCACAAGAGACAGCTATATCAGGGTCCTTTCAGCCAAGTCTTGCTAGTATATGCAATGGTGTCAGCGTTTGGAAGCTGATTATGGGATGGATCCCCGGATATGGCAGTCTCTAGATGGTCCATCCTTTCGTCTCAGCTCCAAACTTTGTCTCTGTAACTCCATGGGTGTCAAAGTGTGGACACTTTGCCCCTTCTTAGAATTGGGAACAACACAATGTTTTTAAGTAAGTGAAAAGCTGGGGATGTGGCTCAGTGTCAGGGTCAATCCTCAGTGTCAAGGTTTTTAAAAAAGAGCTGGACATGGTGTTAAACGCCCATAATCCTGGCACTCAGGAAGCTGGGGCTAGCCTGATCTATACAGCAAGATTCTGTCTCAACAAAAAAATAGTAAGCAAAAATAAACAATGATATAATAAAACCACAGTCCTCAGACACACAAGAAAGGGTCATCAATTTATATCTAAATTCAGTGCAAACAAACAGAAAACGTATCAACTTTCATTTCTATCCTCTAGAAACTGTTTGAGAGAGTTCAATTCAAGGGTCACTTTCCTCTCAGAAAGAACCAAACAAGACAGATGCCTCTGCATTGCAAAGACCAATGCTCACCCCTATCCTGCGGAGGAGGGATAGCCGTCTCCAGTCTCCAGTGGACAGGACAAATCACTCAAGGAGAAGGCCATAGTTACCTTGGGATGCCCTCAAGGTGGGAGCCACACTCTATCCCTCACCCACCCCAAGCCTCGGCAGCTGGCCCTTCCCAGATTTACTACTCTGTCTCCACTGTTGCCAGCTGCTGCAAGTTTTCCAGCCTTTAATGCATTTTCTACATCTGTACAGGATTTATTTGAGGCCGAGAGATTTATTTAGCACATTCACGCTCAGCAGAGGGGACAATCCCTTGCGGAGCTCTGATCTCATTTGCAGTTAGGCAGCTGCCTGCGAGTGCTTGGCGGATGGGCGGCAGGCATTGGCTGCTGATTCCTAGCAGGAGTGCCTGGGCACATTTTACACAGATGTGAAGCCTGAGGGTGACACGGGCAGGCAGGTGGGCAGGTGAGTGTGTATTTCGGGCAGAGAGATGTGTGAATCTGAACACATGATAGCAGAAGTGTTGTTTTCCACATGCCCAGATGTCAGCTTGACGTACTGGATTGTGTGAGCATCTGTGTGAGAGTCTGTGCACACAAACGCAGGCGTGGATGCCGTGGTAGCCTGTGTGTGCGTGGGACCACGCAGGTTCACAGCCTCATCCATAGCCTCGCTGCTGACAGAGCACCAACCAAGGGACTCTTCAGAAACAGTAAACAAGGCTCCTCTCCACAGGGCTCAGTGGGGGATGCTAACACCTCGCTCTGACCTCTTGGTCCCACTTGCCTACTTTGTGGATCATAACTCCAAATCCTCAGCCTTCAGACACTACTCTGGTGACATGGACACTCCTTGTGTGTCACCTCTATCCACCATGCTGGTTTCTGCCAGGGCCAGCCTGATAAGTACCCCCACCCCCACCCCAGGTCTTTCCTACTTCATCTCCTCTGTATTGATCTCTCCACTCTCAAGTGTTTCCTCCAAGAAGCACAGCTACTCCTCCTCACAGCTGCCAGCTTCAGCTACTCTCATTACCCAAGGCTCTCAGAAACCACCTTGCCCAGATATTCTTTCTTTCTTCTTTTTAAAGATTTATTTATCTTTAGTTTGTATGTATATGTGTGTGTTGCCTGCATGTGCATCTGAGCACCACATGTATGGGGTGGACTAAAAGAGGGCATCCGGGTCCCTGGTAAAGCAGAGTTACAGAGGATTGTGGGGAGCCACGGGAGTGCTAAGAATCAAACATGTGTCCTCAAGAAAAGAAAGCAGTGTTCTTCATTGCTGAGTCATCAGGCCAGCCCCATCTGTCTTTCTTTCCTTTTTCTTGTATTTCCTTCAATCCCCATATACTAGTACAGTGCTAGACAACAAACCCGAGGTCCTGTGCATACTACAGAAGATTCTCTCTACCACTGAGCCACATCCCAAGTCCCCTGTTCAGCCTTTGTATCTTGATGGGTTTTGTTGTCTCACTATGCCTGCTGGTGCCTCCTAAGAGAAAGCACAGAATCTAGGCCATCACCTTCCTGTTTATTACCGGATCCCTGGAGCGGCTCTGGGAGTACCTGTTAAATGAGGGTAGCTTATGCGATATGCACAATGTACATTAAGAAAAAATGGGATGCTATGAATATCTGAGCATGTTGGGCACATGAATTAGAATGAGTCTGAGGACCACACAGTCAACCTACCGTACAGTCATCCATTCAGCCAACGACTGCTTCTCATCTACCGTGTGCCTTGCACGCTAATCGCCTCTGCTCTCAGAAAACTTCTAGAGCAGTAGAGGAAATAACAAAACAGCCAGAGCCGTGCAGAGGCACGAACACAGAGCTAGGACAGGACTTGACGGAGGGTCAGGTAGAGTTGGAGGCTCGGCAGAAATTCTCCAGAGGGCTTGACGCTGGGACAAGCTGGCTTTTGCACATCCAGATCCCCCACGTGTGTTCACACTCACAGCGCTGACACTCCAGCTCCTACAGCCCAGCTAGAAGCACTCCCAGCTTTCAGAATAAAACACGTGTACTCACTGCATTTTTCTGGTCTCCCTGCATCTCCCACTTCCTCTGACCACCCCTCAGTCGAGGTAGTCAGATAAAGAAGCCTACGCCACCTAGGGGCCAAAGGGCAGCTCTCCAGCTGATCAGCCTAGGTGCCTGACCAGCCATTAACGTGCCTTTCCAGGCTCCCTGCAATCAGGCATAGATGCCTTACATCTCTGCCTTCAGTCCGGCATAGCACTTTGGGCAGAGCCAGCTGTGCCTCCTTCTCAACCAGGAAGCCTGCACACCTGCCCTCAGCTCATCCCCCCTCCCCACCCCCACCCCCCACCCCCCCCCACTCCAGAACAGGCCTGTCTCACGAAGCCTCTGCCTTTTCCACCCCTCCAGCCTTTCCAACAGCCCCTGCCCAGGTAGGTGTCCAGGCTGAGGTCCAAGCCATGGATGCCCACCTGATCCCTTTTCCACTCAATTCAGAGTCTGATGTTGTCCAACTTCCATGATCAATGTGCAGTTAGTGAATCAGATGCTCTTTGAGAGAGTCAGGAGGCTCTAGGATGACCTCCAGGGGTAGAGGCAGGCGCGAACACAGCATCCTTCCCTCCAAAGACGCTGACCCTTTGTGCTCATCCATGTGTCCCGCCTTAGCCTCAGCCTAGTCTCTGCTCACAAACCCTGCCACCATCCACAGGTATCTCCTGTGTATCTCCTTCCTGAAACTCCCTGTGTGTCCCTTACACCTCCTACCACACGAAGCCCCTCCCCTCAGTTCATCCTGGCAGGGAGCTCCTCTCTTCCCAGTTCTTGTTGAAGCTCACGCTTAAGTATGTGGCATGGGATCTCAGACTTCACTTCAGATGGGGCTTGGCTTTGTGGGTGTGATAGCTTGGATCATATTAGAAGCTGCCTCAGTTAGCATCTTAGCCTTAATCACAGAGGAGTTAGCTGGATGCATGTAACCAACGTTCTTCTCTAATACCTGGACCAAGCTCTGCTGTGCTATGCTCTGCTCTCTATACCACGAGCATCATGGAAAGAGGGGAAATGTTGGCTGAAGAGCACAGGCTAGAGGAGTCTGAGCCGTCGGCTGTGGAGCAGGTCTCTGCCATTACCAGCTCACATATTGGTCCTACAATGTGACTTGCACAGAGAGGGTTTATGTCCCCTTCCGGTGACCAGTAGATTTTGTGACCAACAGATATTGACAGAAGATACACTGTATGGTGAAGGCTAAGCAATAGGAACTAATACAGTTCTCCTTGTTACCTCTTGGTGTCCAGCCACCATGCAATGAGGAAGCTCAAGTCACCCACAGGAAGGAACCGAAAGCCCTAGCTGAGCTCCAGCCAGCACAGGCTTGCTAACCACGTGAAGAGCCTACTTAGAGATGGGTTTCAGGGCACTGGATGACCTCACCCACTCGCTAAGCACTTTCACTTTCCAGGCAAAGCTAAAGACTATGCATGTGTGTATGTATGCATGCATGCATGCATGCATACCATGTCTATATAGTGACCACAAGAGGCCAGAAAAGGACATCATATCTCCTAGGACTGGAGTTCTAGATAGTTGTGAGCCCATATGTGGGTGCTAGGAATCAAACCCAGGAAAAAGAATAGAACTCCAGAACAACATTAAGAGCAAGCAGGTAGGGATTAGAGAGATGGCTCAGCACTGACTACTCTTCCAAAGGTCCTGAGTTCAAATCCCAGCAACCACATGGTGGCTCACAACCATCTGTAATGACATCTGACGCCCTTTTCTGGTGGGTCTGAAGACAGCTACAGTGTCCTTATATATAATAAATAAATAAAACTTTTTTAAAAAAGAGCAAGCAGGTATTAATTCTATTAAAGATGGATGTTTATGTATATAATTAATTTAACTTTTTAAAATCATTTCATTTTTCCCTTCTGTTTTGATATGGTTTTAATTTATTTTCAGCGCTGGGAATTAAACCCAGTCTTGAGCTTGAAAGGAAAGCACTGAATTATACACCCAGCTTTGGGTGGGTTGTGTTTGTTTGTTTGTTTGTTTGTTTTGAGAAAGGGTCCCGTGTGGCACAGGCTGGCCTTGAACTCTTAGCAGTCCTCCTGCCTCAGCCTCTCAAGTTCTGGGACTGTATAAATCAGTCATCCTAGTGGCCTTTGTTTTGTTTTTGCCTCAAATTCACAAGCTCCCGAGGGCAGGAATCACAGGCGTGCACCACCATGGCTGGCCCCGAAAGTTTTGACTACCACTGTAAAGATTCTGTTCTGGCAGAGCAGGGTGGCACACACCCATATTCCCAGCACTTGGGGAGGATTCTGAGTCTAAACTACAAAATTAAAGACTATATCCTAAAAGTACAGTTCTGATTTCATGATCTGTGTGAGTCCTGATTAGAATTTGTGGGGGTTTTCTTTAAAGATTTATTTTAATTTTCAGTTGTGTGTGTGTGTGTGTGTGTGTGTGTGTAAGCATGTGTGAATTACTGCAGGTACCCACAGAGACCAGAAGAGGGTTGCAGTTACACCCAATTGCTGCATGTGATATGAGTGCTGGGAACTGAACTCTGGTCCTTTGCAAGAGAAGTACCCACTCTTGGCTGCTGAGCCATCTCCCCAGCACGAGTGGGATTTGATTTGTTTTTTCTAGCTCTCTCCAGATCACCACTTCTCTCCTCCTTTCTCTCTCTCTCTCTCTCTCTCTCTCTCTCTCTCTCTCTCTCTCTCTCTCTCTCTCTCTCTCTCTCTCTCTCTCTTTTCTCTCTCTCTCTCTCTCTCTCTCTCTCTCTCTCTCTGTTCCAAGGCTCAGGATACTCTTGTAGTCTCTCAGATCTGACTTCCTTCCTGACCCCATAATGACCCATGCTTTTCTGGAATCTTCAGCCCTTCTCCAGGCCCTCCTCAGGTCTTTAGTCCTGTGTCAGGCCTGCCTTCCTCTGCACTGTCACCTCTTTCAGGGTCCTGCTTCCTTACCTGCCCCATCTTTTCCTTATCTTTTATCTGTAGAATCATCCATATATCCCATTTGCAAATTAAAACCTCTAGTTACCTGCAAATCTCTCTTCTATCCACACAGACCCACTTCTGTTCTCTCTGACACTCAGTCCACAACTGACCCATAACCCTGCATCTGACACATTTTGTAGGTGGTCCTTCTCAGCCAGTGGAAGGACTTTCCATAAGATCGAGACAACCTCTGAAGTGTTCCTCTCCTGCACTGTAGCAAGGGCCACAGCCCCTCTGGCCTACCTCCCTCGGGCCTTCCTCTGCTGTCCTCAGATGGCTTGACCCACTGACACTGCTACCCCTCGGGATTCCTTGTTCCCATCCCTGCCCTCCCTCCTAGCTCTTCTGCCCCAGATCCCTGAAGGGAAAGACTGCTAGAGCCAGCCTGCTCTTAAGCACTAGACCTACACCTACAGTCATACACAGGTGATTTCCACGCAGATAACTATAATGGGCTAACTGTATCCCCAGTGCAAATGGTGTGGAAGGAGGCCCAGTGCCAGGAGATTAAGTCATGAGGGCCCTGCCCTCACAAGTGGATAAGGCCCCAAATGCAATGCCTTTCACTCTTTCACTCTCTTCTCTCAGTCTTCTGCCATGGGATGACAGAGCCCCTTGCCAGATGCCAGCACCATGTTCCTGGATTCTGTGGCCTCTGGGACTATGAGCCAAGCCAGTTCCCATTCATGACAAATCCCAGTCTCTGGTATTGTCCCTGCAGCAGAAAGCAAGACCATTCATTGCCCCAGAGGTACCACAGACTCGGTCGTCTGATCTGAGGTTTAAGAATTGTCCCCAGGCTGTCTTTTCCCCTCTCTCTCACTCAAAACTGGTTATTAAGTTTGCATTATTCTTCCTAATTATCTCTCCAACGCAGACTCCATCTCCCAGTGGTCCAGGCCCGCATCATTTCCTACCCAGATTCTCCAATTAACTCTTAGCCACTTTCCATGCTGTCTGCCCTGCTCCCCTCAAAGCAGGAATCACAACCCCGCCCAAGTGGGATTTCTGAAATGCTTGTATGGTCATCTCCCACTTGCTTAGTTTCCACCAGTGAGAGCCTTGTGTGCCCAGCACTCAGGAGGCATGGGCACCCCTCCTGACCAGCCACACCCTTAGCAAACACTCACCCTGCTTCTCCTGGGGTTGTCTGGGCCTTCAACACCCTCAATTCATCAAGCGTGCGCTATTCTCCTCTGCAGGATACGTCTCACACATCACCTCCATCTGGCCAGTGTTTTGTTCTCCTGAACATCCTCTTCTGAAGCAGGCTGTTTCCCCAAGATGCCTGCTGTCTAATCCTAGAGTTTGTGTCTATTCCCCTCTGCATCCCCAAACCCATCATGATGCAGGCTTCCATCCGTCGTTTCAGTAAATATAAACTTCTTAAAATCAAACCTGAAAATTCAGAGGATTCCAATGTATCTGGGCCACTATGTAACCGTTGCAGAAGTAGGTAAGCAGTGCCTGGCCCCAGGAGCAGGAGCTGAGAGGATCTGCCCTTGGGACATTCCTGAACGAGTCAGCCTCTCACTTGGTACAGATGACAGACATGTTCACAGCTGAACATGAGAAGAAGACAGGAAGGGGCAGAAAGCTCATGTGAGGGACAAGGGAGAGAGACCCTAAGCCCCAGCTTTGCCTCTCTCTATCTAAATGTGCCTTCAAAGCCAAAGCCCAGCCCATACCAGGCTCACGGGAATTCCGGTAGCAGAGACTTGAAAGCCATGTAGGGGGTCAGGCAGCAGAGGAAGATGCGAAATGCCAGCCCTCCCCTACCTGCTGGAGGCAGTGGACACAGCCTGCTGGTTAGCATTTGTCTTCTCGACACAAACCTAAGCATGCCTAGGAAGAAGGCATCACTGAGAAAATGCCTGCATCAGATTGTCCTGTGAGTATGACCATGGGACATTTTCTCCATTAATGACTGATGTAGGAGGGCTCAGCCCACTGTGGGTGGTGCTGCCCCTAGGCACGTGGTCCTAGGTTTTATAAGAAAGCAGGAGCTGGAGAGATGGCTCAGCTGTTAAGAGCACTGACTGTTCTTCCAAAGGTCCTGAGTTCAAATCCCAGGGTGGCTCACAACCATCCATAACAAGATCTGACGCCCTCTTCTGGAGTGTCTGAAGATAGCTACCACTGTATGTATTTACATATAATAAATAAATAATTTTTTTAAAAAAAGAAAGAGAGAGAGAGAGAGAGAGAGAGAGAGAGAGAGAGAGAGAAAGGAAGGAAGAGGGCTGAGCAAAGCCATGGGAAGTAATTTCTCCCATGGTCTCTGCTTGAGTTCCTGCCCTGGCTTCTCTTCAAGACATCTGGGCTTAGCTGCCTGAAGTTGAAAAGCAGGAGAAAACCCCTAAACAAAACCCCAGCCATCTTTCCAGCACTCCTGGTGCCTGGGACCCAGGGGTACTACTGGCTCCAGCACAGGCTCCATCCATGTCCTGGCTCACAGTCGGTCTAGCTGTTGTTATCTCAGTGAAGTTGTAAGTCTAGGTGCATTTGCCAAGCCCCTTCATAGTCCTTCCACCTTAGCCATGGCCAGGCCACCTTCCCCAGCTGCCTCCGATTCTAATCTCTCGCTACCTTAAGGCTTCTCAGCCCAGCTCCTGACCCAAGGCTGTCCAGGGATCTAACCTCATGGCCAGTGAGGAGAGAAATAGAAGAGTCCCTGGGGCGAGAACCGGCAGCTGTGAGGAGTCTTCCACAGCCCGACTGGTCTCATCTTATTTAACAGGAGAGTCCCCAGGGCAGGGTCCTTAACTCCTCCAGCCTCAGCAGACAGCAGTGAGCACTCAGGAAACACTAAATGGAATCTCTGAGAGACTCGCACTGAAAGCCTTTCATTTGCAACTCTGGGGGGAGGGAGGGATGCTTCAAACAAAGTCCAGGATCTTCAGATAAGAGCTAAAGCCCCTTACAAGAACTAAGTCTCCCAGGCACTCAGGAGCAGGGCAGGCAGAGGTGCTAGCCTCTGGTAAGGGGACTTCAGATCATATGGTAATAGTTATTTGTATCAACACAGAGAGTGACAACAAAACCACCCCCAACACACAGGGCTAGCAGCTTCAACAAAACAAGCTGAACTGTGTGTGTCTGCCTATTGCCTCTGTGTGTGTGTGTGTGTGTGTGTGTGTCTGTCTGTCTGTCTGTCTGTCTGTCTGTCTGTCTTTGTACCACCTCAACAGAGAGGCAAGGTAGCAAGCCTGTGAAACATAGAGTGAGCTGTGCATCTTGCTTGAGAGCCACTAAGATCCTTTGGAGATCAGATCTGAGCCTGTGACCTACCTCATCAGCTGCTTCAGCAAGTAGCCAGCCAAGTGATTCAAGCACTGTCCATTAAGTTTGGGGCCATAGAGACCAATGTGCTTGGTCTATATCTCTGTGGTCTAGCCTATTAGCCCAGCCTGGGTTGCTCTGCCCACACAAGTTCTGATAGCACCCCTGTGGCTGCCAGCATGTCTCCTCAGAGGAGTGGCCTTATAGCGCCCCCTGCTGCCTTCTACCCAGCTCAGACCTCAGAGGATACTCAGAAGTCAATTCAGCCAGCTGAACATTCTAGCAGGTAGAGCATGTCATGGCTGCCCCTATGATGGATTCCTGAGTGTCCCTCTCCTTCAGGACTCAAGCAGGTATAGTGGGAACAGAGACACCATCTACCTGGTGACTTTGGGCTTCAGCACACAGGAAGTCAGATCACAAGATGAGCCAGCAATAAGAGTGATCATCAGCCGACTGGAAAGATGGCTCAGTGGTTAAGAGCACTCGCTGTTCTTGCAGATTACCCAAGTACTCTGAACCCAGAACCTCCATGGTGGCTCACAACCATTCATAACTCCATTTCCCAGGGGTGACATGCCCTTTTCTGACCTCTACAGGCACTAAGCATGCTTGAGGTACACAGACACATATGCAGGAAAAATAGTCACACATGGTGGGGAAAAGTGATCACAGGGCAGGAAATGATTGATCAATACACAAGGAGGAGGCTTCCAGGCCAAGGAGGAGAGCTACTGGGGCAAGGAAGGGGTTCCAGCAGGAAGGGAGGTTTCATCCAGACCTTAGCCCAAAGACTCCTGGTCAACGCACCAGCGGAACAAGCATACCTACGCAAAGGCAGGGAGGCGGTGGGACATAACATGGACTTAGGACCTGCATCCGGTGCAAGCTGACCAAGCCTTCAGAGGGTCCTGAGCAGTGAGAGATAAGGATGGCGAGTCAACCCAGAGCCAAGCATGGACCAGCCTCCCCGTCAGGCACAAAGCAAACCCGATCCAATAAGCAGGCAACGTGAAAACCAGCACTGGCCAGCTGGATCCTGGATCCAACACCACCCAGCCCTTCTGCTTTAGGAGAGGAAGCAGGGGCGAAGAATTGGAATGTGGGCCTGTGGGAAAAGTGTCACCAGGCCCACAACTCAGTAAGATGCAGACCATGAGGCAGAGGAGTAAGGGGGGGGAGGTTTAAATGGAGACTCGGGAGCTGGCGCGGTGGATAGCGAACTTCTGGTTAAGAACGCTTCCCGAGGGGCTGGAGAAATGGCTCAGCGGTTAAGAGCACTGACTGCTCTTCCAAAGGTCCTGAGTTCAAATCCCAGCAACCACATGGTGGCTCACAACCATCTGTAATGGGATCTGACACCCTCTTCTGGAGTGTCTGAAGACAGCTACAGTGTACTTACAAATAATAATAAATAAATAAGTCTTTAAAAAAAAAAAAAAAGAATGCTTCCCGGAGGACCCGAGTTCGGTTCTCACTGTGTGTTCAGTGGCACTCAGCGGCCTATGGTTCCAGCTCCAGGAGGACCATTGTGAATAGGGCTGTACTGGGCATGGGGATCCAGAGGTCCCTTCCACACAAGAACTCCCGCAGAGCTCGGGCTACAGGAACTTGCCTTTGGTATCATCCTCCACTCCACCTTGGTCCTTTCCTCGACATATTCGCTCTTAGCTGGTTCATCTTTGGTCCCTGTGTTCTGACTTTGACTTTACAGGTTTCTTACCATGTTGCTATGTTTACCTCCTGTTCTCCAGGCCATGATACCCTGGCAAACGCCTGTCTGCCCCTCCATGCCTGCTGACACTCTTACCCTGCCACTGATGCCCCAGTCCTCTCTCTTTAGCACCCCAACCTCACTCTAGGACACAGCATGAGGTGGAAGGGTCAGGATGTGATCAAAAGGCATTTTAGAGATGTGAATGGAGCCTTAGGGAAAGAGTCAGTGTGGGGAATGCCCAGCCTTAATTCACACTAAGAGAATGGTAGCTAGAATGGAGAGAGGTAGGAGGGGACCAGGACAGCCTACCAAGGTGGGCTTCCTGGGACAATCTGAGGTCACCAGGAAGGAGAGAGGTCTGGGTGGAGCAAGGTTCTAAGTGTCCAGCCCTGCAAAGAAACCTGCTAAAGAAGCAGCTGCCTGAACTAACAGTGCACTCACCACCTAAGGAAAGGGTCTGAAGACAACCGAGTCCCGTCCACTAAGCACCAATCTATCTTGGGATAATCTGTAAGCAGGTTGTGAGAGCTAGAAGCGAGTACTTAGATTAGATCCGCACCCTTTGCCCTAGACTCCCCGAATGCCCTCTACGCTCCAACAGCACTCTACCAGCAGTGCAAGGAATAGCTGAGGTCCACTCAAGCCATTCACGGAGGCCTTTAAACACACCAGTGCTTGCCTTCGGAGTCCAAAAGTCCCCATGGGTCCGGAAGCCTAAGGCCTCAGGTCTGCTGGTATCTTACCCCTTCCTTGACCATCTTCACCTCTACCTCAGGAAAGTCACAGCCTCATCTTACCCCAGCACATGCAGGGATGCCTACATGGGGAAGAGAAGAAAATTGGAAAGCCCGAAAGCGGGGAGTGGGGGTGACACGTCCTCGCTATTCCTTCCTAACTCTTTGTTGCAAAGAGCACCGCATGTTTTATTTCAATCCGCAATGAAGCATATTTCAGGGTAAATTTCCTATCGCCTGTCACAGCTCAGGGGAAAAATGAGCGCACATTTCCCGAGCTCCATTAAGTAAGGAAACAGGCTCCCATGGCTAGCACGGCAGGCATGTTCACTGCAAGCCAGATGAGGGATGAGATCATTCTCTTGGTCCTGAGCATGGGTGGCAGGGGAGGGGTCTAACTCCCTACATGCCTGGGGACAAGCCTGCCACAGGGAGCGCCTGCCCAGAAGAACACAGCCTGGTGCTTAGGGCTTTGACCCATGGGTCCCCACTGCATCCTGCCTCCCCGCCCCCACCCCCGCTTTCTTGTTCCCATGTTAATCTCAGATAGGCAGAAAACAAGAAAAGCATAACTCGCGGCTTCCCTTTCCTTCTGGAGTTCTATTGGCTGATGTCTCCACTGGCTTAGGACAGAAGAGGTAGGATCTGGGCCAGGGCTCCCTACTCTCAAGTCAAGAATGAGCATCTTGACACCCACTCTGTTGAGTAAAGACAGAGAACTGCTTCTGCCCTGCCCAGTTCCTAGCACTGCCAGAAGCTACCACCCCTGACCCTAGTTCTCTGTTAGTCCCCCCATCCCCACCCCTTTGTTTCCTGAGATCAGATCTTATTATGTAACCCTGGCTGCCTTAAACCTGCTATGTCATTCAGACTAGCCTTGGACTCACAGCAGTCCTCTTGCCTTGGCCTCCTGAATGCTGGGCTTATAGGCATGTGCTATTAGGCTCAGTGGAGTGTTTTAGTTCCTGGGAATAAAACCTTTGGCCCTGTGCATGCTAGGCAAGTGCTCTACCACTGGCTATATCCCAAGTGCTTGTTTTTTAAAGACAAGATCTGGTTATGTAGCCCAGGTTGGTCTTGAATTTAAGATCCTCCTGCCTCTGCCTGACTCTCTGCTGGTCCCTACCACCTCCAGACCATTCTCCAGGCCCCATTAAAGGCACAGCGTCTCTTGCCTTCCCTCATTGCCACTGGGCATAACTTTTGAAGGTTGTCTAGGTCTGGCCCTCTCCTCTCCAGCCTGGTGGCTCCCTGCTTCTCCTCTAGGGCTTGCCTTTCCTCCAGCCTCCAAAGTCTCTGGGTACTGCTGTTCCCTCCCACTCCCTCCTGCTCCTTCTGCCCCCAGCTCTCACCCTTCTGAGTGTTCCTCTATACATGGCTCCCTTCCTTGAACATCTGGAGGAGGCCCACTCCTTCCACAGGCAGCAAAACCAGGTCCTCCTGCTCTGGGAAGTCCCTTCTGTGGCATTCAAGAAAAAACAAACCCTAAATCATCTGTGCCCCACACACTCATAGTAACACTGGCCCTTCTACACCGAAATCGCCTGTGGCATGCTGGCTCACGGAGGGCAGAGGCAGGTGATAGATGCATCTTTATATCCCCAGCACTTAGCTGCATGCCTGCCCTCTAGAGCGTGCAAGGTCACTAAGTGGAGACAAAGGACTCTGAGGCCCTATAAGGCGTGTGGCCAGATGAAAAGCCCTCCCCCCTGACACCTCTCAACCTGGTCTTGGTCTCTTCATGCTCTTCAAACTCCCAAAGCAAAGCCCATTGGGTAAGCCTCAATGACTTATGGCTTAGCTCAGTGACTGAGTGGGTAGTGGGCAGAAAGAGCACCCCTCCCACCCCAACCAGGGAGTCTGGAGAGAAAGGGCCCTATAGCCCAGGTGAAGTGGCACACACGTGTAATCCCAGTACTTGGGAGGCTGAGGCACGAGGATCATGAGTTAGAGACCATCCAGGGCTTCCTAATGATGTTATATCAGAGGAGGAGGAGAAAGAAGAGGAAGAGGAGGGGGAGGGGGAAGAGGAAGAGGAGAAGGAAGAGGAGGAAGAGGAGGAGGAGAGTAAAATAAATTTAAAGGCACACATCTGAGAAAAGTCCACATGTATCTCTGCGTACTCACAAGCATGGGTGTGTGGGTATAAGAATGGACTGCCTTCCACACTCATACAGTTTGGATCTAGAATGTCCCCTAAGGTTTGTATGCTGAACCTTCAAAGAGGGGTGCTCATGAGAGGTGGCAGCAGCTTTAGGGGTGGAACCTAGAGGAAGTCACTGGAGGTATGCCCATGAAGGAGACATGAAGACTATAGCCTCTGTCTCTTCCTCCCTCCTTCCCTCCCTCCATCTCCTTCCAGCCACCATGAGGTGAGCATCTTTGTTCAATTCCATGGTGTGATACCTTACCCAGGCCCAAAGGCAACATGCCAAAGGACCATGGAACGTGTAAACAAACAAACCTTCCCTCCTTATAAGTTGGTTGCCTGGGGTGTTTTGTCATGGTCACAGAAAGCTAATACATATCCTATTAATTTTTTTTCTCATAGACTCTGGGTAAAAACTTTTCCTCTCTTTTTCTTTCTTATTTGCCAAGTTCTTGGTGCCTACCACTGAACTAAAATCAATTTGAGAAGAGAAAATGGCTTTTCC